>NW_024374812.1:0-587500 GCF_014805655.1 Passer montanus | reverse complement strand
ATCAATTCCAGTCATATGTTTACCACCATGGAATGCTGGTCTCACCAGGAGCCTGTAAGCGTGATTGCAATGTAATTTACTTCCCAGCACAAATGTTGTTTTGCTTTTCATGTTCAAAAAATATAAATATTCTAAATAATGAAACCATTTCTGATGTGAAAAACAGTTTTTTAAATTCTTTGTGTAATCTGTAAGAATTAATCCAGACAGTTGTAAATAGATTCTGTTGCATAGCAAGTTCTTTGCTAGATCATGTTGACATCAAACTTATATTTTTCCCTCCAGTAAAGCTGATTCAAGCTGTAACAAAGACATGTGAGGCCAAGCCACCAGCTGAGGCAAAGGGGCTCAATTGTTTAAAATGAAAGAGTTAAGTTCATTTGCACCACCTAAGGTTTAGACTCTTGTGGTATAATGTTGTTTGATTCTTCTCTTCTATGGTTCATAGGAAAAATAAAGCAATGTCAAAATGATTAAGTGTAAACAGTCTTGCATTTGATCATCTTTGTGCTTCCTTATAATTATAGAGTCAAGCCTGACAATAATCTCTCTATAATTTCTTTATTGGCATGTTAAGTTTGCACAGTAAATATTTCTTCCCATCACATTTTTTCCCCTTTTCCAACAAGCTCTCAAAGCAACCATTCCAAACTAAATAGCAATTGAACTGGACTCTTATTATGCTGTACATACTAATTCTGCTCCCAGCTATTATTTTTTTTTTAAAGCATGAAATTCCCAGATTACAAAGCCTGCTGCATCATGTGAACTCATCTTTGAAATAAGTCCTAACTGTAGATTTCGAAGCTCAATCTGACTTGAAACTGCACTTCCTCATCAAAGATAAATGTTTAGGGCTAGTGTTCTTGTTTGATCCAAGAAATAAGTCCAAGGTCTCAGTCTTCTTGAGTAAAATCTTGATTTAATTCAAGCCAGTAGCAAAATTCCTGTTGTTTGTTAACAAGGTCAGGACTCCAGCACCAGATTTCAGCTCCCTGAAGTTCAGGTGCAGAGGGAGTTCTGAATCCACATTCTGAATTCCAATTGCTGTGTTTGTCAAAAAAAAAAAAAAAAGAAAGAAAAAAAGAATAAAGCCAGTTCATAAAAAACACCTTTCAAAGAAGGACTTACACAACCTTTGGTGCCAAATGGTATGCCTGAAACTTGGAGTTAAAAGAAAGACCCCTGTTGAATGCAAGAGGCTTTGGATTAGATCCTGTTACCACATAGCTACAAATTGCAAAAGAAAATTAATCACACATAACACATTCCATTCCATAATTTAGACCATCTTTTTGCTTTTGCTTTAATTTCATAATTTTTTCTAGTATAGTTTCCTGTGTGTATCAGCAACATCTTTTTGCAGCCCTGTTGAAGATACATCTACAGAGAAATACAAATCTGTCTGCTACTTTGAGATCAGTCACTGAACATGAGTTTGAATCATTCTTTCCCCAGAGAGTCTAGAATTCTAAACCAAACCTAGAAATCTCAAGAATACTGAGATTTTATTTCTTTTGTAGAAAAAAAAAAAAAGGCAAGCAGAGGGAGCTTTTTTTCCTCACCATCCCCATAGTTTTTTGAAAATACTGATATGACAACAATTGCTAATTTAATTTTCTTTTAAGGCTTCAAACATGAGAAGAATTTTTTCCCATGCAGTTATTAGAAACAGATGATGATGAATATTATTATTTCTCTTTTCTTAAATCCCTTTATCCTATCACATGGAAGTTTTTAGATAATGCAATGAGTTTTGATATATTGTTGATGTGATCAGAAGGAAATGATAATGATAAAATGTCACCAGTATGGTTTCACAGAACTTTCACCTATTTGATAACATATAAAAGGCCATGTAAAGAGAAATCCCTGATGATCAGCTTTAATTATTCTCTCTTTGGTAAAGTCAAAAATTATACAGCAAAATTCACAACTGCACTAGGACAAAAAGGAAAAAAAATAGAACTAACCACAGAAAGTGTGGTGTGGCAGATGTGAAATAACCTGTTACAGTCCCAAAATGTGATCCATTCTTTATATCTCATTTCATGTTACAGAGGACTGTGCCAAGGAAGTCATGGAAGTGTCATGGTTTCAGGTCCATGCTCTACTGTGTGTTCATTGAGTCTCCCTCTTCAAATGCCAGTTGCTACATCACTCAGATCAAGGCAACTATACTTTGGAAAGAAAAAGTAATAAACATAGCTTTGGAACACATGACATTCAAATCGGTGGGTAAAATAGATCTAGTTTTATGTATTAAAAGAATGAAAGGAGAAAACTAGTCCAACACTCCAATGAAAAAAATGGCAGCAAATTTGATACTCAAAGAGAAATGGTAACTGCAAGGTGTGTGTGTTTTCTTCACTTTCTCATCTATCCAAAATAGCTAATAAACAATGTTAAGTCTGATTTTCATCATGGCTCAACCTCACAACCAAAACATTACATAGAGGTAGGCTGTGTAGTATTTTCTTCTGTAGTTAGTGAAAAGAAACAGGTAAATCATCTCTTAATTTCAGCTATATCTCCCATGAGACTGTGCAATGGAAAAGGGACTTGGGAACAGGGGTGCTTTTGATAATTATTTCCACAAAGAATTCTTTCATTTTGTCTTGCAGACACAGAGTTCCTGAAGACACAACAGGTAAGGCAAGGAAAAGATATTAAACTATTACAGTCTGGACAGGGTTATAGGTCATCCTATAAAATATCACATTCTATATAAAAGAAATCTAAAAAAAAAATAAATAAAACTGCACAAGATAGTGTTTGGAGCTGGAGACCTGTGTGTCTCAAGTGAAATTGCTTCCTCAGTTACTCAGCTGAACAGTGGACTTAAATTAAGACTTTAATTTATCAATTTAACAATTGCAGGAGTTACCTATAAGATAAGGACTATGATTTTTGAGGTAGTTTCCATAACAAGGTGAGAACTGTGTGCCCCAACTCCAGAATCTGAGTGAATTGGCCCGGTTTTGTCAAGAAACACAAAGCCTGGGAAGAGGAGAGCAAACACCTTGAATCTAGACTAGATGAGATTTGGGAGTCCGCTCCATCCCAGGACAGTCTCTGATCCTCTTTAGTCTAAAAAATAAACTCTCACTGATGCATGGGAAATGCTAAAGCATTTGGGGTTGGGATAAAATCATGCTCTGTAGGAATTTAGATGCAACTGACATGTGGAAATCTTTACTGTTTTTAAGGGTTTCTTTTCTTATTTTGGTCTTATGCTGTGATTTTATTTTGTGTTAAAATAAGTAAAAAATTTCTTCTAAGGGCATTGCTTTTGAACCAGACATTTTTTAGTTTATAAACTCAAACTCAATGGCTATAATTTCAATGGATGTATTAGCTGATGTAATTCTTTGTCTTTCTGTCTAAATCAGGTGGGAAAAATCTCTTTTCAGATTTGTCTGCTTGTTTCTCAGGACACCTTTCAGTAGATGGTACTAAAATGATTGAATGTTAGACACCTAATCCAAGAAAAGATAAATCCCAATCCAAAATACTCTAACATGAGTCAGAGATAAATACTGCTCCCTTCCCCATATCAGCCTTAATAAAAGTGGAGGAATTTGCTCCTTCTCAAAACAAAGAAAGCTTTGAATCACATGCCATGAATTACTGCTTGAATCTGGGAGGAGGGAAATTTGTAGCAACACAGGCATGAACTGATGTCTATGGAGAGTCCTTGGTGGGTGAAGGCTGCATCTTTTTTGGTGATCAATAAGCAATAACAGTTTTCTCTCAGGTGTTCTTTAAAACTGTGTTTTCATGACCATGTGAACCCATTTTCTCTTCCTTTTGCTAGTGTGGATAAGGATCAGATTGCATTTTTCCTGTTACATTTGTGCAGCCTCAGTCTCTATATAAACTGAGTCTTTTCCCTTAAAATCCTATGTGACACCATAGTAAAAATTAAGGAATACCATAAACAAAGGAAAAACACGGAACTTCTGTGACTAAACTGGATTCTTTTCTGTCTATGAGGATCCAAGGATTTGCAAGGTCTGGCCACTATATATATAGATATTTATAACATCCAGAGAAACAGAGTTTAATGTAAATATCTCTTAATGCAGATGATTACATTGCCCTTGGCTCCATATATAATCAATATAATTTGACAGGTATATCTACGTCCTATTCCATTCTAAGATAAAAAAATAAAGATAAACGAATTAGACTTAAAGACAACTATTTATTTTAATTGAATTATAAGGGAGATCAGGGGGAATTTAGGCTTCATATGAACACCATCTTATCTTCATTTGACCAGAAAAATTCCACTTTTCTCTTTAGAGGAATATTTCTATTCATTGAAAGTTTAAGCTTTGGAAACACCTCTTCCTAAGAATAATAGGAGTTAAACTCCTAAATGGATTAAACAAGAGGATTGAAAACTTTATGAATAACATATTATCATATAGAAGTCATGCAGTAGAAGGCAGATAATCTCAATGGTCTTTCATAAACATATTCATAAATCATCAACAGATGTATAAGAATAACTTTACTAAAGAATTCTGCCATTGATTTATTTTTCCTTTATATATATTTTGAAGAGTTTTAGCACAGCTGAAAATTGTGTCTCTTTCTTTTGGATCAGCTCTATTTAGAACATACTAACAATGGTTCAAGTTGCAGCTTGATAATAGTTTGAGACAACCCATTTTAGGCTGAGAATGCTCTTGGAAATTCTTCATGAAGCCCGGTTATTCTAGCCTGGGAATTAGGAAACCATTTTTTCCAGTGTGTATTCTTGCACAGAATGGAGAGTCCAAGGGCTGAAAAAACCTAAAACTTCACAATGAAATTAAATGAAAAACACCCACCAGGTTTTAAATCAAGGTCATGGGAATCCATGATCCGTGTTCTGGACAACTTCCATGAAGTATTATATCTTTAATAATGATTTGATTCAAAGATGGGTCCGGAACAGTTTAAAAAAGCCTTCCCCACAACAACAACAACAGCAAAAGCACAAACAAAAAAACCCCAACAACAAATACATAATCAAAAAAATCCAACCAATGAACCAGAAAACCTCTCCAAAAAACTTCAACAGAAAACCATGTCTTTTTGATTTTTATCTGACTTAAAAGTGGTAGCAGTTCTGAAATACTTGGGGAAAGACAGGTAAACTGCACTAAGGCTGTAAAGTGTAATTATATTCAAAAACTTTAAGCTGGAGTTGTATGTTTTGAGGATTAGAGCATCACATTAATTATGGTTGAAATAGCAAGAAAACTTCCCCTTCCAGTTTTCAGAATGAAGACACATGTTCAGTTGAGTGACAAGAGGACTAAGGTTAATATTCATTCTAGAAACACCTTGTTAAACACCAACAACAATGGACAAAAATTTAGCATCTTTATTTTCTCCCATATAGATATGATTTGCATGAGCAAGAGATGAAAACATAAGTGAACAGTTATGGGTTTATTCTGACAATATCTAAATTTATACATTTATTTCATGCTAGATCTTCCTGATACTCTTGCATGTGCAACTGTAAATAGACATGAGTGGGTGTGTTGTTGACTACAGATGGAATAACTTAAAAATGTCCAAGGTAATTTTATTTTAAAAAACAGTAAAAAAATAAAATCACTTGCATTCCTGGTCCCAGCCTGAAGCACATTTTTACAGCTGAAAATAGGGGCTTATAATAAAAATGCTGACACAACCTTAACTATCGAGGTACTAGCAGGCAATGCTATAATAAATAATGTGGGAAATATTTTACACTTCAAGGCAATTACATGTTCAGCCACCTTTAGGATTTCTGGGCAATGAAGGGTAGGGATTAGGTGTACTTGACAAGTGTAAAAGACCCATGACTCATGACTGCTAGAAGGCACAAATGAATTACAAAAGCTGAGAGAAAGCTTTGTAATCAGTAAGCATAAGTAATTTTTATTTATTTATTTAGGGATAGATAAGGAACAGGTAGATGTAAAGATACACACTCCAGATTTCATTCAGCGTGTTTTTTTCAAGATGTGGTAAAAGTTGAGTTAAACCTATTGTCCTAACTCAACTTTATGTATTTTTTGACTCTCATTTGTGCATTTATGCTACACAAATACAACTTTTAAATGGAAGTTTATACCTGCAGAAGAACAGGACCAAATAGCACCAGTTAGATCATTGAGTAGACTCTGTTTCAGAAGAGCTGAAGGGATTTTAGTAGAGTTTAGATTCACAAAAACCTTTAACAGCTTTGTCAAACTTTATCCACCAGAAATACTCTCAATAACTTCTTTGTACACAAAGTACAAGATAAATGTTCCAGGTCTGAAAAATACCTGAGGTGGCAAACATAGAAGCATAGAATCATTGATGTTGGAAAAGACCTCCAAGATCATCAAGACCAAATTTCTGCATTTGATGCTGCATTCTCTCCAGTTCTGGACTTTGAAGAAATTATGAGTTTCAATAGGCATAAAGACAGGAAATATTGGAACTGCAGATTAAGTACACCTTAAAAGTGAACATCCAAGTCAGTGAGACAGAATCAATTTTTGGTCATTGGGAAGAGGTAGCACATCATGACCTTTGAGAAATACCTTTGACTTCACATGCTATTTTTCAGTGAGAAAAAATTACTTTGTGGAGGTATTTTCCTGTTTCTCTCTGCTTGTTGGGAAGGAAGGTGGAGGCCACACTTCAGACCTGTACATGCCAAGGTTCAGTGGGTGACCCACTCTCCTGGTCTCTTGGTTTATCTGAATTGGCCAGCTGCAGTAGAGTGATCAAATCATTTTTATGACATCACTGAAACAGGATCTGCAGTCTGAATCTCACAGCAAACAGTTCTTACCTGGGTGGGTAAACCCAAGGTGGCAAACCCACAAGGAGACCAAACTGTTCTGATCTGTCACTTACAGCACCTCTACAACCTTCCCAGAAGTTTTTAAATGCTGAATATTACGGTTTCCAAGAATCTGGTAGAGGACTGTGTTTTTTCAGAGCTGTTTTTCCGATGTCTGCTTTTTAGAAACAGACTCAAGAATTTCTCATCCTGAGCAAAACCCAAAACACAGCACCACCCTCCTGCCCATTTTGCCTCAAACTGGTAACAGATCTTTAAATCTTGTCTACATCTTAGGCCTAGCATGCCTAAGGTCATGTTTGAGTTCATGAGCTTTATTTCTTCTATACACACCAAATCCGGCAGAACATTAATTTTTAATGGTTTCCCCCTCTACTTATCCGTTTCCACTCTCTTATTTCTGATTTTCATCAGTCTTGGCTATAAGATATACGGTAGATCATGAGGATCAAACATCAAGCAAGCAAGAGACTTCTAAAAAAATTAAGTTTGTCTGTCTTTTCCACAAAAAAAGAAAAGAAGAATAATTTAACAGCCTGTAATTTAGAGTACTCCCACAATGAAGGAGGACCAGGGGATGGAGTGGACATTCTGGTCTGTGAAGGTCAACAGGAGCTGTGTAACTGAATATAAAGTGTTCAGAGTGTTCAATTCTCTCAAATTTTGTTATTTAGGGAATCCTGCCACAATTCAATATTTTTTGCATTACTCCTTTTAGCTCCAAGTGATTTAACGCTCATTCACTCTCACAATAGAACAGCTACAGTGCAAAATGATGAATATTCAACTTCCACATCAGAACCTGGTATGAATACCAAGATAGATATACACTTTTCAGTATATATCAGGGTTGGGTAGCAGCACGATAGCTTAAGACACTTAAAATAACGTGACACCAATTTATTATCATTAGAAATAAAGCCTTTGGAAAAGACCCTAAGCATTATGTTAGCATTGATATGTCAATCCTGTATTTGAAGGATGGCAAGTCTGAATCCCAGCACAGCCTTAATTAACAGAAAATAATTAGCATCATTTTCCCAGCTGTGAATTTGAGATTTTTTTTTCCAACAGAATCCATTGATTGATAATTAAGGAGGAGTTAGTTGTAATAAAACTCCCAGTATTGCAATTTCTAATTGGCCTTTAAGGACATTTTACAGTTACAGTTACTTTGTTCCAGGCATTTTCTGGCTTTTTTTTTTTTAACCAGATTTAATAAGGAATCCTTACTCAGTGAGGTAAAAAAGATGCAGATGAATAAAAAAACCCCACTGTACTGTTACATTTATGAATTTAAAACGTCTCATATAATACAGTCCATTTGATTTGTTTGGGTAATAATTGGTGCTAAGTGAACATAAAAAGCTTTGAAGTTTACTTTGAACAACCTAAGATTTATCCAAGCACTTGAGTCTTTGATTAAACTGCATTATCCCAGAGATTTATGTAAATGCTTAACTTGATGAGTAGTGAATGCTCCTGTTTGCTTCGGTGGGATGGAGCATCATATGTATAGTTAAGCAGATATATGTATATCCTTCAAGGAATGCTGCCCTAGGCTGGAAATCTTATAGGAATGGATTCAGCTCAGAACATGTCTGCTTGTTTCATATTTCCAGCCAGTCCACAAATACTGCTCAGGCAATGTCCCCCAAGGCACTCAGATTTTAATCCTACAAGTAGAATTGATTTAAAAGCATCCATTTAATGATTTTTGTAATATCTGTACATTGACATAATTTTGAATTATTTTCCTCAGCTATCTGAAAATTTCAAATGTTGGATGAAGCCATTCAGTGTTTTCTCCATTTCTTTCCCCTCCTTAATTTCTGTTTATTCTCCCACTTGCAAAGAAATATTGAACTGACCAAAAAAAAAAAAAAAAAAAAAAAAAAAAAAAAAAAAGAAAAAATCATCTTGTGTATCTAAATACAATAAAAGAAAAAGATATTTTATTTAAATTTCTTTATACAAAAAGGTGATATTTTAAGAACAATCTTTGTAAAGAAGAAGTGTCAGATTTTTATGTAGCAGAAAATCAAGGTCTGAACATGCAAACAGAATGTTTCCTAACAAGAAACTTTCATATGTGAAACCAAAGTGGAGATCCAAACTCACCCCTAATGTTCTGAAAGTAGATCTGAATAATCAGACCTGGACCTTCATTGGTGTAATTTGTGGCCAGTACACAATGACTTAAGCTTGCTTAATTCAGACAAATAATTAATGCTTCATTAATGCCTTAATGCATAAATTACTACTGGCAGAAAAAGAGCCACATGATGAGGACTTGTGGTGTTGTTTCCACTGGTTATTCCTGTCTCTTTCTTGCCCTGTAATTTTTTTTTATATGTCTATGCCAATGAAAAAACATCTCGGTATGATCAGAGTGTCCTGACTATCTTTAGAATCCAGATCAGCTCAGTTTCTCCATCTTGGGAATGCAATCAGGCTGCCTTTCTGCCCATCTGAGGAGGATGTCAGATCACTTTGCTGTGACTGCCTTAGATCTTGGCTGGACTAATGCAGCTTTCTCTCTTTGGAGATCATCCAGATAAAATCTACAGTGCTTACAAATTTATTCCAAGTGCGTCCGCTGCATTTTGTTAACATGGGCTGGAATGTCCTCCCTAATTTCAGTCACAGAGATCACTGGGATGATTCTTATTTTAAAAGAACCAGCAGAGCTGGACATTGCTACTGCTTCTGCTCAAGAGCCCTTGGTTCTTCCTCTCTCACAGTGCATAAGCACCACTTCAACCACCAGAGGAACAAGAATTACTAAAAATTCATGGGTAGCCTTAGCTGGTACTGGAGCTGCTGGACTGGTTGACATCAGATCAAGGAGGCAAGAATGAATTGGATGGGAAGGGACCTTAAAGACCATCTGCAGCACCCCTGCCATCAACAAGGACATGTTCAACTAGATCAGACTGTTCCAAGCTCCATCCAACCTGGCCTTGAACACTTCCAGGGATGGGCCAGCCCCAGCTTATCTGGGGACCCTGAGCCAGGGCCTTACCAGGGAAGAATGTTTTCCCAATATCCAATCTAAACCTGTTGTAGGTCAGTTTGAAGACATTCTTCCTGTCACTGCACCCCCTTGTCAAAAATCCCTCTCAAATAATTCAAAGTGACACCATATAGAGATGTAAAAGCCCCAACCTAGTTTTACAGATTATCTACACATAAAGAATAGGAACAATTATTCCCACCAACCTTCTAAAACTAGTAGGATCATACCTGTTTGGTTTTGTCTCTTACTGACAGGAATACACTGTATTTTCCTAGGCCAGCAGGCTGCTGGAAACAACAAACCCCACACTCCACATCCCACTTTGGCCAGCCTGGAAAGCTGCTGCCACCACAGAGGGAGGGATGAGGGAGCAGAAGGTTGCAGCTCCTGCTTATAGAGAGGACTGACACACGGACAGCAGTTCCCACCTCCCTTTCCCACCTCCCTGGAGGCAACTCGGGCATCAGCTGAAGGAGCACGTGTGTCTGCATCCGCAGGGATGCCTGGTCTGGGACACAGCTGGGATAACCCCGCGTGTCACGGGTGATGCAAGCAGAGCGTGGCTGTCCTTTGCTGCTAAAGAGAGGGATCTGCAAACATCACACGGGGATTTCTCATCGGTGTTTCAGGAGAGAAGTTAGCCCAGCTGACCTCAGCCTTCTAAGAGAGGGCTGTCAGGTCTCAGTTAGTCAAAGAGAGGGCTGAGCATGCTGGAGAGCTGTTTGTTGTACTTATTTTAAAGCTATCTTAAGACCAAGTCTACACTGACTGCCTTAACAACTTGAATGACACGTTTTGAAACATTATCCTAATTTTCTGACATTATTTTCCCCCTTATATTTGAAAATGACTTGAAAATAATTTCAATCCTGACTAAGTATTGCTTTCTTCAGTGGATTTAACATTCTGTTAAAGAACTTACTGTTTCCTAAACACATTTATCCTTTTGGAAAGCTTAACCAAAACACCATTAACCTCCCATCAAATCCTTCTTCAACTAAAAGGTCATATTAAATCCTGGGGTGTGAGAAGGTTAGACCTGCTTGCCAACAGCACTAAGAATCACTTTTATCAGCCTGTCAGTGATTCCTTTCTAGTGGAGAAAGTCTTTCTTCTTAAAATATGTAATTTCAGAGAAATCAAGGTAGGAGGATATTTCAGCACCTTGCTTAGATCATTCTCTTGCCCCAAACAGGATCAGCTACAGTTAAGTGATTCCTGTTAGATGCTTATCTGACTTGTTCTTAAAAACTTGTTAAGCTTCAACAACCCCTCAGGACAATCTGTTTCAGGTCTGCAGTCAGCATATTTTATCTGAGACCTCTCATGAATCTCCCTGGGTTGGCTTTAGGTCTCTTAATTTTCCACTCCTCAGAAAATATCATAGAAATGTGGAATACTTTGGGTTGGAATGGATCTTAAAGATCTGGTTCCAACTACTTGCTATATAAAGAGCAGTTCATTTCCCTCCTTTGCAGAAATGCTTTTACCTCTTCAAAGACAGTCGCTGTGTCTCTGCATAAATTTTTAGTCCATTTTAGACTAAATAAATCCAGTTAAAGATTTCTCCTTAAAGAACAGCACTGTTTGATATGGAGATATTGATAAGGATTGAACAAGAAGCAGTGTGTTCAAGGTGCTGCATACCAACCCAGAAGAGACATTTAGGATCCAAAACACACACTGGCTGGGATGACCTTATTGATTTAGGACAGCAGCAACAGCTTTCACAGGAAACGGCTCAGAAAAGAGGAGCAAAAACTTGGATACTTTGGATACAGTGTTTGGAAAATGCCCATATCAATATATTGCATTTTCACATTTTATAAATTCCAATAGATTTTACATTGAGGTGAACAGGGGAGGAAATTATAAAAATATGCAACAGGAGAACTGGTATATTACCATGAGGTATAATTAAAAGCTGAAGCTGTAATCTAAAGGACATTTCACAAAACATTGATCAAGGTTTTCATGTACAGGTGCCAAAAATCCAGCTCCAATATTAATATTTAGACAATAAATACTATTAATATAAAGGAGGTCTGACTTCTGAAAGAGGCAATATTTTTGTCAGGTCCATTTAAATTGGGTGAGCATAATTTCTAAAATTGTCCATAGGTCGGGGAAGACAAATATGGATGGAAATGCTAAATTCTGCTTTTGAGAATCTCACCTTAGAGCAGTAGAACATTTTCTGCCTAGATGGAAGTATGAGATCTGTGCTGCTGGCACCCTTCCAAGGGATTTCAATACCAGGTTTTAACAAGCATCAAGCATTTTTTCTTACCTAAACTGTAATGGGAAAATGGTGTGTAAGTGGGTATACCAAGGAATTTCTTCTTTTTATTTCCATATAATATTTTCCCCATTTTCCAACGGAAATGTCAGGGTCTCACAGGTATGTGCAGTGTCCCATTCTTCCAGCATGTTCTTCAATTTCCATGCCATTACTGCTGAACTGAGGACAAGATGTCAGAGTCTGAGCTCAGAGCCATTTCACTTCACCGTGCAGTGATGTAGCACATACATTCCTACAGAAGCTGGCACTGGGAATCTCCAGGAATCTGAAAATAAGGAACTTCAGCTCTGTAGGATGAGGGAAGAATGAATCTGTCCTGAAATCATTACTCTGCAGGAACCCAGAACAAGTTCAAACCACAACTGATCAGCATGAACCAAAGGACAGCATAGACAAGGGAAAGGTTCACGAGAGCAACAGGGTTTTGCCAGTGATGACTTTCCCACAGAACCAGTTGGAAACTCAAAGCTTGATTAAAAGTGGTCCATTTTCTTATTTCTGTGATGTTTGGTTTGTGGAGGAAAATTTCTTAACTAAATCACTAAAATGAAAATGGGCTATAAACCTCTTATCTCTTTTCCTTCCACGCCTGGATAGTTTAAAATCTCTGTTACAACCCTGATTGTCAAAATTAAATTTTCTGTTGACCTCACTTTCTGATTTTTTTAAAACAGATTTTTTCCTTACAGAAAATACTTACTGTGTATTGCTTGGCCGTACAGAAGATCAAGACTTAAAATCTTACTTGGCCACAGGATCCTTTTGCAAGCCAAGGTACTTTTGTCTTTCAGATAATTTCTTTCTCTTCTAAAGATTAATCATGAAAATATGTAGTTTGTAAACCCTTCACCTGCTGCCAAGATGAGTACCACGCAGGAAGATCAATCTCTTTTGACCAAGGAAAATGTTGCTGAGGAGAAAATATGCTGATTCATTTCTCTTTATTGCTGCATGGTGGCTCTGGTGTAGTAATGATGCTCTGGAATGCAGAGATGGGAAGCTAAGGTTAATGGGTTGTGAAAATCCATAAGAACCAAAGTACAAAATTTTGTCATCAGCAAATGGGGTGTTTTATAATCACCAAGCAATCTTTTAAACTTAAAAAACTATATTCATCATATGAACCTACCTGAATAATATTTATTAGAAAAAGCAGTAAACTTAACATGCTGGACCCGTGGGCACTGATTGAATATAATGATTAAATCTGAAGCTATTGCCAAAGTAAAAGTGTTCAGATGTGATTTTAGAGGAGTTTAGAAGATTTTTATTAATGGTCCCCTTACTGCTTACCCTTTTGGTTTCCAACAGCAATTTCTTTTAATCACTGGACTTAATATACTCCAAGGTGCTGAATTCTATGTCAGCTGTAAACAGGCAGCAAAACATTTACATGTTGGCTTCCTTCAGTGCCTCATATTCAATTCAAGGAGTGAACAATGAAGCAGCACTGCTGTGCAAGATCCAAATTGTGCTGCTGGCAAGAAGATTCTCAAATAACTGTGGATCTCTCGGGAGAAGGAATATTATACTATGGAATAGAGAGTATTTGCCATACAGCAAGCTGGTCTATAGCTTTTTTTTCCCTCTTCTTTCATTGTGTTTATTTATTTGTTTGTACTGTCACAGATGTCATGTGAAGCCAAGAAATGCAATAAGGTTAAATCTATCTCAGGGAATTATTTTGATCTGCCGATTAAATGAACACTTCACCTTGCCTATGATATGCCATCATACATTGGTATGAACATTTGGTGCAATCAATCTATTACACTTCAATTTTATGGCTGTATAATGAGGTTTAATTGCTGCTTTATTAGTCTGACTAATATTAAGTGCTGGTAATTGCTTTGCATTCAACTTGACTCCCTCATTTAAATTACACATCCAATATTTAACTATGGATGTAGACCACCTTTTTATCTAATGATTTTTGCTTTCCTCCTTGTGCTACAAGAAAAGCCCATTTGGGGTGATTTTCCTCCTTTGTACAAGTTTTCTGGCCTTGAGGAGCAGAGGCTGGAAAAGCTAAATGTTGTTCTTGGTAAATGCACAGGCCTTTGGCATTTGAAAAGTGAACTTCAAATTGCCTTTTGACAGAAATATAATACGGTTTTTGTGCACTAATGAGGGAACTGCTAAGGTGTGTAAACACATTTGCAGTCCCACTGAAATCCATGGGACTACTCACACTCTTTTAAGCTATGCATGGCCTTGGGGGAGTGGTAAAGCCAGTGCTTGCTGCCCTGGGGCACACACGGAAAACAAGTCCAGCAGGATGCAGGATGCATTTTGACTGACAAGCCACAGACCCCAAGCTCCTGCCAGCCAGGATGTTACTGCACTGCTACAGTCACAGGCTCAGATGCTCAGACCTGGATCTTTGGAAGTCAAGGACTGAGCTTCAATAAATTCCTTGGTACAAGAGACGAGAAAATGTTTTGCAGACCCAGCCTTGTCCTGTGGCTTCCTCATATTCACAAGGACCTCATTGAGGTGATGAATTGCTGGATTGTTCAAGTCAGCAGCAGTTTTGTTATTTCACTTGGCTTCTCCTGATTTCCTTTTTTTGTTTGAAATAAACTCCATCTGATTTTGCAGGGATGAGCTCAGCTCGCTGAATAGACATGCCAGTTGCCATTAATATCATCTGATCCTCCAGTGACAGCTGGCTGATACCACCCTGCAAGCACCTCACGAGACAAAAATCAGTCTGTATTTTGGGAAAAGAGGCCTAGTGCTGTGTAGTACTGCAAAATTTTATACATCATTCTGGGGTGAGTCATGTGTCTGGTTCGTAAGTCTTTGGACCTGAAAATTCAGCAATTGAATCAGTAAGAATTTATTGCATTTTATTGAAATTCTCTTCCTGGATCCATTAAATAGTTAATATAAGTAGAGACCTTGTGAGAGTCCAATATCCACCACTGGATGTGTATAGGGTTGCAAACCAATTGCTGAAAAAGTCTTAGAATAACAGAATGGTTTGGGTTGGAAAGGACCTTTAAGACCGTCAGCAAATATCTGGAGTTTTCATCTCCAGCCCAGACACTGTTTCTGTTTCTTATCCAAGAATTGATCCAAGAAAACACATTTCAGAGAGCAGGTAGCACCTTGTGTATGAGATCTGGCAGTTGAAATAACTTCAGGCTCAGGTGGGCCCAGGGTTTTGGTCTTCTACCAAGAGTTTACCAAGTGCCAGGCTGTGGTGCTAAAGAGACAGACATTTTTATCAAATCTTTTTTTCTTTTTCTAAGTTTGTTTTAAGTCACCAGTTCTTTCACATTAAACATGTTTCCAAGAAGTCAGTATTGACAGGCAGGCCGGATGGGGCTTGCAGCAACCTGATGTAGTGGAAGGTGTCCCTGCCTTCCACTGGACAGGGAGATGAGCTCTAAGGTCCCTTTCAACCTAAACCATTCTACAGTTTCACAGTTCTGGGATCTTGAGCAACCACTGGCACCTCCTCACTTCTACTGGCTTCCTATGGAGTCACCCCAGACTATCCTGAGTCCCCATGGTTAGCTTGAGAAGCCTTGAAGTTTTCCAAGTTTTCAGTGGCATTATCCTTCTCTCCACTGAATTAACAAGAAAGCACAGACACTTAGACCTGCATTCCCTCCTTTTCCCTCTCTCTCCCTCCCGCCCATGAGTATAAATTGTAATCCTTGCACCCTGGATACCCTGGATTTCACATTGTGGTCCCTGACACCAGTTGCCTTGACAGCAGCACCTGAGAAGCCAGATAGGAGCATCTGCTCCATTTTGGGCTCCCCTCCATGCATTGAAAACCTTCACTGTACTAATGAGGAACTTCAGTGTACACTTGACCTGAAAGTAAAAGAGTGGTATTTCAATAGGGCTGGCACAAATCTCCCTTCTGGGTGCTTCTTATTGTTTCTGAATTCTGGTGCAGCAATAAGGCACAAGGAGCTGCTGTGCTGAGTGAGAAAAGGCCATTTTTACACATTGGGTCTGAACTGCATTTGTACCCAGGGCTGTCAGTCATCCACTGCCACGCTGAATCCTCCCCCGTGCTGATTCCTGCTCATCCACACTGACTGCCAGCGTGGAGGTCAGAAGTGAGCTCCCCCCTCCCCATGGCAAATTTGCCAGGGCCTTTCCATGTGATGGACTAACCCACCTTCCTTGGGAGCAGGGAGCTGAGGTTCTCAGCCAGGAGCAAAAGGCCAGAACAAAGGTCTGACATTACAGATGGACCAACATTTGCAGCCCTCTGTTGCTTCCTGTGGCTGTTTTAATTTTCTTTGACAGACATTGCCAGACTGTTGCTATTCAGCCCAGCCCAGGTCTCTTTCTGACAGGCAGGAGAGGAGCAGTAGGAGTCCCTTGGGAGCAGGTAGGAACCAGCATCCACCTCAGCTGCACCTTGGACTTTGCACCTTGGACCTCAATTATTTTCATCAGTGTTAAGTTCTGCCCACACATCCTCCCCACATTAGCCAGAATGATTTCTTTTCTTTTCCAAATACAGATGATTATCTCTGCAAAAACCTCCAGAATTCAGTTAACAAAACCTTGATTAAGAAGAATCCATCAGCTCCCTTGGAAAGGTCCCTCCCATTACAATCCTCTGCAATGAGCAACAAAAAGTTTAAAGACTTGGGAAAAAGCTGTATTAGGGGCAGCCTTCCAGATCTTGCTGGAGACTAGGTCAAAACCTGAATTTTTCAGAGACTAAGGAAAATCTCTCTCAAAAATCTAAAACCATTCCATTTCACTTTGATTTTGATTTAATGATTCTGTGATTCTGATGTCTCTAAAGGCTCATTCAAAACCAAAACTTTTCCTGTTTCCATGATTTAGTAGAGCTGAAGGTCCTGATATATGTAGATTCAGACATGAAAGACTCATATTGTCAGTATATAAATTTTTATTTCTAGAGCTTAGGCAATGCCTAAATTTGGGAATTGCTAGAGCCAGAGTCAGGGCACAGAACTTGGCTTTGGAGCTCATTCTTCCAAATTTCTCCATTCACAGCCAAGTCTTTAGCCCAGACAAAATAGTTCCCAGACGTGTTCTGAGAGATAGTAAGAGCCAGGGACCATTCTCATGTATGAATATGGATGTGAACAGTTTATTTTGGGAACTAGAACTGTGGTAGTGGTAAACCAAGTCAGGTTGATTCAGTGCCAGAAAACAAGCCCCTGTAGTGATGTTTCTGGCAACAAAGACAAGGTTGTGGGGTGGAGGATTTATTAATTATTCTTGAAATCCAGAAATGAAAAGCTTCCCAGGGCCAGATATGAGGTGGTATAAATCAGTATCAGAGCTGTGCTGATTTACACAAACTGAGCAGTTACCTTGCACCCTTAAAAACAAACAACTGGACAAACAGAGCTGCTTATTGTTTTCTTCAAGAGTCATTTCACCCCTCCTTTTCTTCCTTCCCTTCATGTCTGAAAGTCTTTAATGCTGCACAGTGAAAGCAAATAAACAAGGAAGGTTAAAATCTAAAAGCACTCATCCAAGTTAATTAAGTTCAGCCAGCCTCAACTACATCATCTGGTAAGATCTGGCAAGGGTGTGTGTGTGTACATGCTTGCCTGTGTATATATTCCTCTCTTCAGGAAGAATCCTCTAAAAGTGCACCCACTTTAAAATACATTATTTCCATGCCTGGCTGTGAGGGATTTTGATTCTTTTTTCTATTTGTTTTTTTTTTTTTTTTCCTTCTTCTTCTTTTTCCCTTGTCTGTTTCAGATCTTACAGCTGCTTTCATATTTTTCTCCAACTACCCATTATTACATTTTTCTCCTTTTATTTATGATGCCTGATTCCCAGCGTACATTATTGCTGCTCTGCTGGTACTTTATTAAATACGATACAGATACTGGAGTGAGAGTGAGGTTTTATGTCCCACACATGGTGTGTTGTAATTGTGGCATTTTTACTTTCCATTAAGAAGTATCTCCAGGAGGGGAGGATGGGGGACTCGCTTCATTACTTCTATAAACCAAAGAAGAAACCCCAGACAAGCTTGATGAGTTGTTAAGTAGTCTTTAAAGAAGTCTTTAAATCAGGATTAGATGTCTTTCCTAAAGAGACTCCCTAGTTCAGCCACGAGTTAGAGGCCTGATAGAGGGATCACTGCTTAAATCCTGTCTCTTGCAGGAGGGCAAAAACCAAACTATACTGAAATAATGGTTCTTCTGGCCTTCAAATTTATGAGAGTGGAATAAGAAGACAGTGGTTTTAGCTATCTAGGCAAAGATAGTGTAAAACTGTTAATATATTCATGATGAAAATATAAATGCATTTCTTTGAATCTTGGTTTGAAGAAAGGACAATGAACTCAGGGCAGAGTGAGCACTGTCTGAGCATTAAAAATATGGCCCTGTAGTCCCTTTCTTCCTGGAATCTATCTCAGAGATTTCTAAGAATCTTTTTTTTCTGTGTCACTTTTGAATATTTTGAATTTTGAAATTTTTTAATATGATCATTTCCCCTGTCGGTGAAGGATTGTTCCTACCCCACCTCTAAACTTCATTATGAATATTTTTTATGCAGAGTTGCTCTGTTCAGCCTCTCAGAGTCTAACACTGAGCAGAGCTCAGAGGCTTTCAGGTGCATCAGTGCTGGAATCCTGGCATTGCCAGAGAGCAGGGAATGATAATAAATTGGGGTGAATTTGTGTATTCATTTTCCCATGATGAGCACCAGCCCTCATTCAAGGCAGATGGGGGCCAGGAGAGCAGATTGCTTCAGGCCATGGAATGGCCAGATCCATGATTGTCTTGTTGCCAGGGCCCTGGCAAGGCAGAACCTCTGCTGGGAACTAGGTCCTCACTGCATTTTGGCCACTGCCCCTGCTGTCCTTTGCTCAGGACCAGTTTGCATCTGAGGACTTTTCCCATGGTCTGTCCCAACTCAGTATTTCCCTCCAGTTCTTGTCTTTTCTGCCTAAAATTCTGAGAAGGCTTCACTGCTGATAGCATTCGCAGAAGAATCAATACCTAGGTCATCTTGCCATGGTGGGACAAATTTCTTTCACAAATCCAAAGCACAACTCCAGAGACATATTAAATGTTAATATGAAGCTTGCCATGCACACACAAAACCAAAATGAAATAGGCAATAAAAATACTAACTAAGCAATCAGAAGGACCTTCCTGACTCCAGTGACTTGAAATGAAGCTGCAATGAGAAAAGAAGTGGTACTAGTTGAGCAATTTGCTTTATTTCTCTATTTTTCTTCCACATTTATAAACCTTTCCTGGTAGAATTCTTGTCTGTGAGAGCCAAAGAAGGCAGGAAAGACCAAGTAATAACAATCCTATATTTATGTGCTGCCCCTTTTGCTCACACTTTGCTTTGTTACACCTCTTCATTTAGAGGAGGACAGGTGTACGTGTAAGGAATATAATATTGGAAGAAAAAATAGCAAGAACACATTAAAAAAATCAGAAGCAAGGACTCAAAACATGGCTCTCAGATCAGTTTAGTCAGTTGTGGAGTATCCACAAAATACTTAAGGTGGAATGATGGGAATCTGTTTTTGTAGGTGTAAGCTTGATTTGCTTGAAACAACTGAGCATTTTTGAAGTTCTTAGCCATTATTGTTGAAGAGAGTGACTTTGTAACTTCATTTCATGATGGATCAAGAATGGGTTTTCTACTTTCTTGTAAGAAATTTTAATTTTGATTGGTTTATAGGTGTCCTCAAATTCTATCCACCTGGTTCAAATGAAAGAATGAAGGAGACGTAACCTTGGTATTCCCAAAAAAACTTCAGAGTGATAGAGGCATGTTCACATTGCACTGAGAATGGTGAGAATCTACAAACCAACATGAAATTGCTAAGTCAAATTGATTTCAGCCCCCAAATGACTTTGAAAATCTCCACTGGCTCCCAATTCTATGGGCTAGAATGCAATTTCAAACATATTTTCAACGATAATTAGCCTATCAAATTCAGTCATTTCCTTTTGAATCATTTCAGTCATCCTTGTGTAATATTGTACAAATGACTGGAGAATCTATCTTCTCTACTTCCTTTCATTTTTATCTCCTTCCTCACACACTCATTCAAATGGGATTCAACATTTAAACACTTCAAGCACCTGAGAAGGTCTATTTTTAAAAGCTAACAAAAGACCTCTGGGAATCAGCAGGTAAGTGGAAGAGAGGGTAACTGGAACAGAGGAGTCCACCACCACCATAATTTGAGTGAAGAAAACATCTCCACTATTTGACAGTTCTTACATTCTTGCATCTTCAGTGCTTTCAAGAGAGAAGCTTCTGTGTTTGATGCATTCCCAAAGTGTGGGTCTCACAAATCACTCTTTTCACCAAAGATGTGAGCAGGTGTTTGCTCAAACAAGACAAAATCATAAAATAATAGATTAACCAGATTTGGAAGGGACCCACAAGGATCATTGAGTCCAGGTCCTGGCCCTGCACAGAACAACCTTGAGCATCCCACCATGTGCCTGAAATGTTCCAGAAATTCTTCTAGAAATCTGTCAGGCTGTGACCACTTCCTGGGGAGCCTGTTCCAGTGCCCAACCACCCTCTGGGTGAAGAATCTTTTCCCTAATATTCAACCTATATGTCCCTTGATACAACTTCAGGGCACTCCCCTGGGTCCTGTCACTGGGAACCAGAGAGGAGCTCAGTTCCTGCTCCTCCTCTCCCCCTCGAGAGGAAGCTGTAGATCATGAAAAAAAAGGAAGTTTTACAATGCTCAAGCAAAAAAACACTGAGGAACCCAAAGCAAACAGCAATAAGAGCTCCAGATCCCACTGAAATGATGGAGAAGGAATCCCAATAAATGGTACAAACTACTTAGAGGTGGAGGTAATATCCTCTGTGCTGTTGTCAGCCCCTTTCCCAGTTATCAGCAGCAGAACCGACGCTGTCTGCTGAATAACACATTTGTTTATACAGTAGATTGAGAATGTTTGTGAGCGCAGCAAACTCCTTGGGGGTATGAACAATGTGTTTCTGAAGAGTTCCAGTGCCATTAGAATAATCAAGACTTGTAGTATGATAAACAGAGCCACAAACACAAAGCACTACACAGGCTCTCGAGCGCGGTGCCGCGTTCGGTGTCGAGTCCCCAGGACGATCTGTTCAAACAGCTTTTCCTGTGGTGCAGACACAGGTTGCTACACGTGTTACAGAGGAACAGAGGGCGAGACATGGTCATGGTGCATTTTGGATGAGCCCTCATCAGCAGCATGCTGGCATGCAGCAGAAATCTCCTTTTCATTTCAAAAGGCCCAGATCCTTTCATTTATGCAAACCGTGTGAAATCTATCAAAGTGGAAAGATGTCCATTTGGTTTATCAAGGAGACCAGACCGAAGCCAAATTTTTTTTTTTTTTTGTATTTTCATATTTTCCTCATATTCTGTATCAAGGATACTCTCTCCTCTCATCTAAATTACATCAGAGAGTCAGAGAATATTCTAAATTGGAAGAGACTCACAAGGATCATCAAAATCCAGCTTCTGGCCCTGCACAGGACATCCCAACAATCCTACCACTTGCCTGAGAGCTTTGTCCAAACATTTCTTAATCTCTGGTGGGTTGGGTCCACTCCCCTGGGGAGTCTGTTCAGTGCCCAAGCACTCTCTGGGGGAAGAAAATCTTCCTAGAACCCACCCTAAACCTTTCCTGACACAGCTTCATTGTGTCTACAGCACTCTAAACATTTAATGTGGACCAGAATTTGACCTGGAAGTATCAGCATCAAAAATGCTGTTTCTGTGGTCCTGTGACATCTTTAATTTTGTGACACTCCTTTTGAGCACAAAGGGTGACAAACAGCAAGAGGAATGTGCACATCTCTGGTAGTGCTCAAGGCCAGGCTGGACAGGGCTTGGAGCACCCTGGGACAGTGGGAGGTGTCCCTGCCCATGGCAAAGTTTGGAACAAGATGATCTTTAAGGGTCCTTCTGACTCAAATATTCTGTGAGCCTGTGATTCTGTGAAGTAAGATATAGCTCCAGGGATGGCTAAATGTGATTTAATCCTGGTTTCCCTGTCTCATGAAAAGTAGAAAATGTATAAAAATACAAATGAAAAAATAGACTACTTTAAAGAAAGTGCATAGAATCTGAAGTTGGCTCATGAGTGAAAGGTGAGAAACAACGGGATGAGGAAAGTTATATTGATGAGGAGTTAACAAAATTCTGGGAGAAGAACAGAGACATACAGAATCTGTGCTTTGGTTACAGACACAATGATAAGGAATTCACCAATTTGAGACCTATTCCTTCAATAACACAAAGAAAATCTTGCCTCCTATTTCACAGTTGTATCAAATTCAAGTTGTATCAAATGAAATTAATTGTTCCCATACTGTCATGAAGTAGTTGCTATGAGAACAATGAACTGAAGAAGTTCATTATTGTCATTTCAATTTTTTTTTTCAATAGTAAGACCCCAAGTAGGCAGCATAACCAAAATTTTCCTTTTACACATAGATTTATTTGGTGTCAATAACTTGGTGAGCTGATTCATGCAGCCATAATGAGCTGGTCAAGAAAGAAGAAATGAAGATAAGGAGACATAAAATGAGTAAACACCTGCCTAAGGCTTTTGACTTCTTGACTTCGGCCTCCTTCTCACAGCACTGTGATGAGTGACACAAGTCCTCTGAAGCCTGTTAATTTACTTTTATTCCTTCTATCCTGTTTTTTCCACTTCACTTAATGCAGGTTCTTGCTCTGAAGGTTAAAGATCTCTCTTTAACTATATTGCACCTGTTCACTTGTAGAAACACCATATTCTCAAAATTCATGGGCAGTTAATGGAGATTTATCAGTCTCCTGCTCCTAGTCTCTCACTCTTTTCCTTTTCCCCTCTCCCATGCTTCCCATTGTCCATCCTGAAAACAACCAAAAGGCAGATGTCAAAGAAATTTTGTCAGGAAAGAATTCAGGTGAATGGGATAGTTGTTCTGCTGTCTTCAGGAAATGTATCCCTAAAAAAAATATAAAAAACACCTTTATCTAATCCAGGGATGTTTCTCCAACACCTTCCATAATTTATCTGGATAAAAGACAAAAAATCCAGAGTAATTGTTCAGTTTGGTTTGGGACCTTTTTTGTTTGTTTGTTGTTTTGGTTTTGGTGGTTGTTGTTGTTCTTACCTCCAAACCTATACTACCCAAATTGCATTTGATTTCTCTTCACTTTTCTAATACTCAACATACTTCAGACTTATTCTCTTTCCCTGATACCATTTAGAATCATAGAATGGTTTGGATTGGAAAGGACTTTAAAGATAATTTAATCTTTATACTCCTTAGATCTGTACCATATAACCCTTGTGATTCAAACTCTTTCCACAAATTCACTTCCCTGAACTTTCCCATTTCACATATCAGGAAAGTGCTTCTACCTTATCTGTGGCTGAAACATTGTATGTTGTCTCTCCCAGTCTTTTCACAGTGTGTGCCTGCAAGAGCAGAGGCCAACAGGCAAAAATAATCTTGCAATTTTAAGATATTGTCCCACTGATCTCCCTCTTCCCCTGTTTGTATTTGGGCCTGTGTCAGCTTTGAGCCCACACCAGCTGGATGTGGAAGCTGAGCAGAAAGGAACCAGCTCCTGTCTCAACTTTAACTACAGCAGGATGCCAATATAACTCTTTAGGATGCTCTGGCTGTCATTAAACTGAATTAAACAAGTCCACGGTACATTTCTGACTCTCAGTCATAGGCACTGCTAAACTGCTAACACATTCCCTGCTGTGATTTTGACTTCTGCTAATTCAGACGAATGAAATTGTTTCCTACTCTTCAAATCTGCAGGCACATGCAACCAACAGTAACCACCTAATTTGACTTTCCCAAATATGTAGCCTGTGGGATTTCTCCCAGAGGAATGCATCTTGTCAGAAGATGTTTCATTTGAATCTTTGCACTGCCTGAATGGCACTGTAGTTCAAAATAATGGATAAAATAAAAGTTAATGTGAAGGCATGAGAGGTTTGGGATTTTTCCATGTTATATATATCAGCAAGTTTTGTTCTGGACAAAATATATGACTCTGTGTCTTAGATTCCACTTTCCTTGAAAAAAGATACAAAATTCATCTGGTTTAAAATACTCATATCCTTCCCATATTCCTGCTATTTATGTACAGAGTAGGAAACACATGTGAGCAAAGTCCTGTAAGAAATAAACAACAAAACAGAGAAAGAGTTTCAGTGTGGAGAATGGGGAAAAGGGGGAAAGTTTGACTCCCTGATGTTCACTTTGGTCAGTGGTAAAATGGCTGCACATTTCAATTAGATAGCTGCTGCACCAGCTCCTGTGCACAAAAGCTGTAGAGCCAAAGAAGTTTGTGCTGACCTAAATTCCCCCTGTGCTGTCACCAGCTCCCTGAGTTATTGACACAAGATGGTTCTTTGTGCTTTCCCTAATTTCTGCCTTCCCATCACTCCACTACTGGTAGTATGGCATTTGCTGCACAGATGTTTCTCCCAAGCCATTGCAAGGTTATTTTTCAAGTGACTTCTTCCAGCAGATGTTCCCCAGTCCCCAGGTGTGTGTGTTGTCCTCTCCACTGAGCCGAAACTCAGCGGTGCCCTCGACATATTGGAGCTGCAGGGTCCATGGCAAGGCACAGCACTGACAGCTCTGCTCCTGCCAGGCTGCTTGGTGACACTTCCCCTCAGCAACAGGCCTCCCTGCTCCCCTCCTGGCTGGTTACAAACCCACTACCTGGGCTGCACAAGGCAGCTTTCTGTGCTGCCTGAAATGAACTTGTATAATTGCTGCCGAGTGTGTGCCCAAAAAGAAGAATTAATTTCACCTATTATTCAGGCAGCCAGGTTCTATTTCCCTGTAGAACCAGAGAGGAAAGCCAGATGCAATAGCTAAAGGACATTTATAAACAATGTTTTGAATACAAGACCTTCTTCTTGCTGGTACCTGGGGAGACAGGGTGATGCAACCAGGTGCTGTAAGAAAGTTGGAAAAACCACTGAGCTCTTTCCCTCAGAGCCCATAATCCAAGTCCACCTTAGCAGATTACTAAATACAGGTATTTTTCCCTGTCTTCCTCAGCAATCCCTGTTTTCCTGTACAGTTCAGATGCTTTCCTAGTGTTCATGTCTTTCATCTCTTGGCATTAATTTAACTTTTTTTTTTTTTTTTAAACATTGCAGGGGTGCAGACTGGCTTGCAATGACAGCCCTGTTTGGTTCAGCTAATATCTGGGCTAGCTTTAGCCTCAGGCTATAGAACAACTCCTTGTGAGCCTTCTGTGAGATAAAATGATAAGTATAATCTTTAATTATTATTATTTTTAAATGGATACTATAACTTGAATTTGAAGAAACAGAACTCTGTATTTAATTAGAGAGAGAAGAAAACCTGAAAGGAAATTTCTTCCCTCCACCCCTCTCCATCATTTCTCCCATCTGAAATCAGTCTCTCATTCAGGTGGCCATGGCAGAAAAAAGATGCAGTCAAATCCTCAAGAAAACCCCTCTGTAGATAGA
Source organism: Passer montanus (assembly GCF_014805655.1). Taxonomy (NCBI): domain Eukaryota; kingdom Metazoa; phylum Chordata; class Aves; order Passeriformes; family Passeridae; genus Passer; species Passer montanus. The sequence goes on along the minus strand of NW_024374812.1, from coordinate 561,854 downwards.
GAATCTTGGACCATATTAGGAACAGGACTATAGTCAGTGGATGCTAATGAGTTTTTTCTCAAGCTCTCTGCCTCAGATTGGCCATTTAATTTCTTCCCATCATGATGAAGGCACAGACCTCTCCTCATCCTTGGATCAACAAAATTCAGTGTTTTTGTTCCTCACTACTGAGCCACAGCAGAGGAGAAAGGAACTTGTGTGCTTACTGCCAGGCAAGCCTGCAGAAGTGCGACCAAGACAAATCTCCTGCCAGACATTTTGGCTGCATCTCTGCTCGTCAGCTAAGGAAGTGTCAGGATCAGCTCTCCATCCCTGAGGCCAGCTGGCACAATCCAGACATTTCCTTAGTATTAAACAACCTCCCCTCCAAAATAAAATAGCCAATTCCAACCTGCCTACCAGGGACAGTGCCTGGTGCATGCTGGCTCCTGAGCCATGCCTGGGAATTCTCTGGGACAGCACAGGCTACTGTGGACTGGCAACGTGCAACAGACATCTGACTAGTCCCAAAGTCTGTCACATTCCAGTGTTTACCTCTGTGCCACGGTGCTGGTTTGTTTATTGGCACTAAGCCCAGGCAGATATGCACAAATCCATGGCTGGACCTGATGACCTTAAAGCTTTTTTCCAACCTTAAGGATGTTGTGATGCTAAATACAGGCACACACAACACACACACATGTGTACATTCATCAGGGAGAAGCATGTGACATTTCCTAAGCAATTCCAGCCACAGCCTCTCCCCCTTCCCACCAGCTTGTGGAAGGCACACTACTTGAACATGGGGGAGCAGTTGCTTTTTACAGGCAAGATTTACATGTTGTTGACTACTTGATTTATTTTTTGATTCTTTTTTTTTCTCATTGTAATTCACAATATTGGTGCCCATCCTTTTTAAAATCTGTTCTACATCTTTATGAATCCTTGTATTAGCAGCTTTCCAGTACCTGAAGGTAACATACAGGAAGGATGGAGAGACAATATTTACAAGGCCCTGGTGTGACAGGAGGAGAAGAATGGCTTCAAAAAGACAGAGTAGGCTTAAATTGATTATTAGGAAGAAATTCTTCTCTGTGATGGTGGTGAGGACCTGGCATGGGCTGCCCAGAGAAGCTGTGGCTGCCCCATCCCTGCAAGTGTCCAAGGCCATGTTGGAGGAGGCTTGGAGCAACCTGGGATAGTGGAAGATGACCCTGCCCATGGCAGGGGGCTGGAACTGGGTGATTTTTAAGGTCCCTTCCAACCCAAACCATTCTATGCTTCCATGATTATGATATCTAGAGCTGAATGTTTGGAAGTTAAACCAGCAGGAACCAGGAGAGCCTGAACACCAGTGCTCCACCATGAACTATGACTTGACCTCCCTCAGGCACATGCAGGCAGGGAAAGGTATAACACCTGTATGGAAAAGTGCAGACAGCTGCAAACTCGCATTTTAGACTCTCCTTACATGAGCCAGCTGCTGCCTGCAATCTGATGGACACCAGCATGAGCTGAGCCTGCATTTCCATGGCAGCCTAAGCCAGCCTGGTTATATCTGTACCAAGGAAATCCACCATCAGCTGAGTACAGGCATCACTCTCTGCCCCTTTTCACCTCTACGAGACCTTAAAATTCATCTATGTCCAACTCTTCTGCCATGGGCAGGGATACCTTCCACTTGGCCAGGTTCCTCCAAGCCCTATCCAGCCTGGCCTTGAAGATTTCCAGGATGGTATAATTCTGGACTTGGATTAATTTAACCTTTCCTGTATGTGGGGTGGGGCCTGACTAGAAGAACTGAGCAGCCACAAAGATGCTGTGCAAAGTTGTGTTCACTGCATCAGCCAGTGACTTTTTAAAGAATAATACTTCCTTTGGACACCCTCTATCAGCCTAAAAAAATCACATATATTTTTATAGCTAGATAAGCACAGTTCTAGGTTTTGGCTAAACTGCCTTGCCCTTTAACAGGCTTTGTAATCACAGGCTTGACATTGCTTCAAGTGCTCAAGACCTTGAAGTGACTCTGTATATACAAACAGAGAGACAAAAAGAAAAAGTAGTTTAAAGAAATTCTTGCTCTGCTCTCACATACAAATGCATCCAAATATACATTAAAAAAAATGTTTGAAGTGTATTTATAAATGTAAATATATATCACAAGTGTTTAAGCACCAGGACTGAAATATTTCCTTAAGCAAACTGACTCCCACTAAAGAGATGCTTAACAAAATTATGGGAAAATGGACAACATTTGAAATGGAGAGTTTGGGTCTCTTGGTTTGTCATATTTGACTGTAAACAACATTAAAACACAGCCAAATAAAAAGATTCAGGTGTTCCAAGAAACTCTTGTGCTCACAGGAGAAGCAGCAGAAGAGAAGGGATAGAACAGATAGCTATTAGAAGCAAAATATGTTATCATTACTATTTTACCATTACTATTAGTAATAAATGCTACTACTTCCCACCGCTAATTTATACCAATCATATACAAGTAGAGAATTAAATCAGCGCAGCTCTATTTTTTAACCATTACAAAATAATGTCTTTGGTGTCTTCATGTTTCCCGTCCCCCAGCTGTTCTGGAAATAAATAAATAAATATTTTCATATATTCTTAGATTTTTAAGGCCAGAAGGGACCATTGCAATCATCTTTCCTAAAGACATTATAATTTTATTCTTATTCCTGGCCCATAAATTTTCTGAGTTAGACTGTACCTTTCAATCTGCAAATTGTTCTGATTTAAGCACTTCAAGCAATACACAGTCCCCTCTATTCCTGGCTGAGTTGATTTGATGGCTAGTTGTGATCATTGATATGCATTTTGTTGTTGTTTACAGTCTGAAATCACCTAGACTCCACTCCAGGGATTTTGGGAAGCATTTTTTTGCTAAATCACAGAGTCCTCAGCCCTCTATAAATAAGTCATGTCCATCTGCAAAATTTTTGGCCTTTTTTTTCTAGTGACGAAAATCACATTAATTTTGTCACTGTGTTTAATCAGGCTTTTAATTTTACAACTCTCTTTACAGCACTCTTTGGGCACTAAAGGAGTCAGTTTTATCCAGAGAGATTGTGGAGTCCCATCCCTGGAAATGTTCAAGGCCAGGTTAGACAGGGCTTGGAGCAACCTGGGACAGTGGAAGGGGTCTCTCCCCAAATCATTCTGTGATTCTATGTTCCAAAATACCTATAAATCCATGAAAACTCACCAGGCTGCCCATGGAAGTAGTGGAATAACCATTCCTGGAATTGTTCAGAAAAACCACATGTATGCGGCATTTTTTGTCAATCTTTGCTCATCATACACAGACCACAGAAAGAAAATTCCTGGATTGTTTAAAAAATTATTTTTGAAGGCTTATATAATGTGAGAAATAATCATTAATCATTAATCCCTTAATCTTCAGTTCTTTCTCATCCTTCCCCTAAAAGAGAGGGAAAGGAAAGAGTATATAGTAAACTTGAACTCAAGATTTGAAGATTTAATGAGGAAAATGTCTAGTTCTGTGGTTTTTTGAGACCCACTGAGAAGAATTTCACTTCGGAACGATGATTAACGCCAAATGACTGAAAAACCACATATAAGGTTTTGCAGAATGACAACTGTTGATACAAATTTCTACATATGCATAAAATCCAGATACGAGTATGAGTAGTGTGTGAAAACAGAAGGCATTAATTGCCACAGAAGGCATTAATCCTTTCTAACTTTACCAGTTAAAATTTTAGGAATTTCACTTGAGTCAGTCTTTTGGAGATGAGCTGAACTCTCTCACAGGGTTGTTTGCCCATCCTAAAATAAATTTTTTGAAGGGATAAGGTAAAAAAGTCTCTGGAGAAATATTACTTTTACCTTTTCAATAGCGGGATCCTAATTAGAGAGTCTAATTTAGCCTGAATGGATGAACTAACAGAAATTAACAGAAATCAATCTCATATCTAGCTCTGTACATTCAGTGGTGACTTAAATTTTTGTATTTAACCTCAGATCTGCAGACCTGTTCTGCTGCAGAACAGGCTGAAGTTGTCCACTCAATAGTATCAGTAGTATTAATAATAATTAGCATTATTATGTGTTATGTAACAATGATAATAATATTAACAGTTAAATATTAGGGATACCATCTCTTGAAAAGAACCAGCTTAATACCAGAAAAACTACAAGAACTATTCTACAGAAGGGAAACACAGTTGAAAAACAACTCAGTGCAGCTGAACAAAGAACACTTACAAGATTGAGGCTGGCCCCAGTGCAAATTATATGATAGCATCTTCTGATTACTGTGTGTCTGACACAGTTTTAGCCTAGGATACAATCTGTCATGCTGGATTGCCACTGTGTGTTCTACACCAGGGAAAAATGTATATCAGTAAAATTTGCCATCTGTGTCATTATGTGACTACATTAATTTCAATCTCAACATATTTGTTAGTTTTAATTCCCAGATATATATATATTTTTGTCACTAAAGCTGTTATTAATATTAGCTTTCATTGTATAAATCATACAAATTCTTTAGTGGCCTTCTTCAGATGTCAGAAAAATAATCTGAAATCTGTATTATTTGTAAACCTGGGGTCAGGGAGTGCAGTACTTTAACCTTTATGATTTCTTTTTTTTTTAAAGTCCATCCTTACAATTAAAACTGACACCAAAAGGTCAAAGATCACGGCACTTATGGTGGGTTAAAGCTTAGCTAATCACTCCCTCCTACTCTCCCTCTCATTATGTCATGCTTTCTGATGGGTTTCCACGCCAGAAACACCATTTGATTAACCTTCCCCATGCTCTAACACCTACCTGAGAAGAGACAGGGGTTGCTGCACCACCAGGAATGTGGAAAAGTCAGTGGAGGTTTAATCGGATTAATCTCTGTGCTCTGCACATGTACGGGTACCTCTGGTGACAGCTCAGTGAATGCTAATGTGCAACAAAGGGATCTGGCATTCAGCAGGGTCCCACACCTTAGCTGGGGGGGATGCACCTGGGGAAGCCTTGGTGTGCAAGAGTTACAGGCAGCTGATAACAGCCCTGCTCTGACATTGTCACAAATTGCTGGGCCTGGAGAGCACTTTTTGTTGAAACTCGTGCTCATTTGGTGGTTCAAAGGGATGGCTTTCAGCTACGAGCTCCTGCCAGGCATGAGCTCTGCACAGCACCTCCATTCCTGGGGAAAGAAGAGTCCTGCTGGGAGCTGGTCTGGAGGTGTTAACACAGTTTCTGTGGGAGGAAGAGTTGGTGCAGATCAGGAGGGATGCCCAATATGACAGAATCATTCAGGGAAAAGCCCATGCCCTACTGGTTCCCAAGGAGTAACACAGATGTGGCCACACTGGATGGAGAAGGCAATGCCACCCTGGATTCCAGTTGGCCCTTTGTCCCACACCCTCAGGCAGCAGGAAGAGCCCAGAACATATAAATAGGGTAGACCAATCTTCCTATAGACATGAGCCAGGGGGTAGGAAACTCTTGTAAGAGCAGCTGCCATGTCCCATGGGGTGACAAGGAATGCATTTTACCCTGCTATGGACCTCCTAATTCCAGATCTTTTTCTGCTTAAAGCTGACCCTTAATAAAGATGCATCTGTGCTGCTCTTCTTGACCTTTGTGAAATCCAGTGACTGCAATCCTCCACAGCATAGGTTTTCTGAAGTCCTCTTCTTTCCTGAGGGCATAGGACTCAACTCCAGATTAAGTCTGCCACTTCCCTGACTTGGCTGGTCTGCCTCTGACCCATCTAAATGGATTGACTGGTTTTACTTCAAAAAGTGCTGGCTTTATCTAAACACAGGGTCCAGTTTTATTCCAGCCACTGCAGACCTACTGAATAGCTTGATAAAAACAAAGCAGACTAATTCAAATGATCTGATTTCATTGTCCCAGATGTTTTATAGGTTTCAGCTTTCCAGATTCTGCTGAAGTCCATATTCCTGAGAGCTGAAAAGATTCCCTACATGGTTGTCTTCTACTGGCACCTCTAAAGAGTTAAAGTGAAGCGCACTCTTCAAATGCAGAGAGTGTGAGATTCATTCATCTCACTGTTGGAAATGGAAATAATACATATATTGAGCAATTATGGTCTTTATATGTGGTCAACACCTGAATGGCATTGGAGACCTGCTGACAGCCATAGGATGGGACAATGGAGACTTCATACTTCCGGACCAGGAACTGAAGGCCAGAAAAGGTTTCACTTCTGGAGCTGCCCATCTTCTTCCATGGTTATAGTCTAAAATTAATTACTTGGGGCAGTTGTCTAATTTTCCTTCTATTCCTTTACATTTTACACCTAAATAAAGAATTTTCCCTTTATATCAGTTCCAACAACTCAGAAATATTTTCACTGGTCACTACAGCGAAGGCAAAGTGCTCTATTTGAGCTTCCCAAACCATCCATTCTGAGGATCAATGACCCAGGCAGCAGCTGTAAAAAAAGTAAAAATATTATTTATTGTGGCACAGCTGTGTCTTTATGCTGTTGCATAAGTACTTTCTAGAAGATGAAAGATGAAAAAAGCAGGTACTGAAATCAGATTCCTTCTCCCTTTCTGGATCTCAGTCCATGTTCCTCTCTGAGACTCAATTAAACTTATTGGGTGCTTTAATAACAAGTTAAATGCAAGTTAACCAGTGCCAGGACAGATTTGCTGCCTTTTACCCACATAATTTATTAGCTTATTTTAACCTCCAAAAGAAGATGATCATATACATGTACCCACTGAAAAAAAGGCCCTTCACTGTGTTAATTCCCAAATTGAATGGTTTAGCAGAAGGTCAGTTGCATGTGCTAAAAACAGAACAGGCATAAACCTCCCATTTTAACAGGAACATCCAAGCTAATTTCCCCATGTTCACAGATTAGCACTTTTTTACTTCCCAGGGTAGATGTAGCTGTATATTCATTATCATATTATGATCCATTCATGTCTCCACAGCATCACTGCAAGTAATTCCCAGCTCATGCAGGTCCCAACCCCATCTAAGCATCCTTTCCTATTGTTATGGTGCTACTTCAGAGCAGGCTGTCATGTTCTGTAAGACATTCCAAATCCTCCAGCCTAGAAAAGACATCAAGCTCCTTTCAGCTCTGTGCCCCTGCTGCTTTCGTAGCTTTAGTGAACCTCTCATGGTTTCTGGTCTCATGTCCTTTGGGACTTTCTTAATCTTTTCTCTAGCAGTTCTCCATTTCCTGCCTCAGAGGTTTTTGTAATAACTTCCTACCTGAGAAGAAGTTTTGCTGTTGCTGTTGAACAAAAAATCCCCCCAACATGCTAAAATGTAAATGTGTGCTATCAGCTTAATGTAAGACATAGAATATCAACCATAAATTCATATGAAAATTTAGACTGGAAGTAGCTTCTGAATACTGCATGATACAATCAACCATCAACACATGCAGTCCAACTATTAGGCTGTTTTGGGTCATGCTCAGTTCTTGGGCCTCAGTGAGTTCTTTATCCACACTGCCTCTGATAGGTGTCCACTCTGGATTAGAAATGAAGGCATGTGAGGGATTTGCTCCATGACTGGAATTTATTGAAGAAGTTATGGAATTAGTAACACAGATCAACATTGAGACGGAAGGCAGCTCTTGCTGAGCAAAGAATTGCAACCATTCATGTTAGTCTTAGACATGAATTTGATTATATGTAAACTTCAAGCCTGTCTTACTGCACAGTGAATTGAGACTGGGCGCTCAATGGAAAAAAAAGTGGCAGTGGTGGGTAGAAGGTGCTGGCAGTAAAGTTCAGTACATGGGAGACAACACATTTCAGCACCTGCACTCCCAGGCTCGTATCTCCAATATCTCAAGGGTTTTGATCTTCAGACCATGACAGGAGGTGTCCATTTTCACTCCTCTCCCAAAAAAAAAAAGTGAACTTGAAAGCACCGGTTTTATAGGGTTAAACAGGGCTTGTATTTTGCTGGCTTATTTTTTTAATTAACCTTTTAACCTGTACATTAATTGCAAAAGGTGAAAGGGAGGGAGATTTCTCAAAACACAGGTTTGGATAGAAGCCCTGAACCAAAGCAGAGCAGTAGTAACAACTTGTGAGTTTACAGACATCCAGAAATTATGAGCACATTGCACTTTCGGAAAATATATCAGGTGAGGGATAGCTTTATCCCTCAGGTGAGTGTTCAGCTTCTTTAGTGACCCATAACTCAGGAGTGTGGCAGGCATTAGCTCTTTACAAAACATCTTCATCCTTCATGGCCGAGACAGAAGCCGTAGCATGCTGAGTATTTTACTTATTCAGCAGTGATTTGAGTAATTTTATTTTAAACACTGACTTGATGTGGTCAGTATAATGGATGAAGGAAAAACAAAAAAAAAGAAAAGTGAGGCAGTAGAAGTGTATCTAATTTTTTATTAAATATATCACTGTTGCAATCTGGCTTGTAGTGTAAGGGAAAATTACACACCATAAAGCAGTACAGAGAATGGATCTGATGCATAATACAGGAGTCTGCCTGCAGAAGAAGCCGTGTCACATAAAACTGTAAATATATCCATACAAATTCAGACACATTGGGAAAACAGAGGGATTTTTGCACTGTGTCTTGAATCAAGAGAAGGGAAATGCATTGGTGTGTCTTTTTTACCTGCCCTAATCTCTGTTTGCCAATATCAGAGGCCATCCCCTCATCTTTAGTATCATAGTCACTGAAACATTAGAACAGAAAAGAAGTGGTTTCTGTTGATGCACAGGAACACCTGAAACTGCTCCTATTCCCAGAAAACAAGTTGGTTGGTTTTTAGCATCTTAGGCTCCTTTCCTGACCTTTTTTGTTTTAGGTGCCAGAAAACCAACAGTGCTTCAAAGAAACCCCAGTAATAGTTTAAGTTCTGAGGGAAGGTAAGTAATTTTTTGGTTAACACATCAAACAGTCTTAGGAAGAAAATCTCTCTCTATGAAATATATAATAATGGATTATACTTGTTATAATATATTTATGATATAATAATTCTCAGGGTTTTCTGAATTGGATCTTTGAAGGGAAGTTTTGAATCAAAGCTTCTTAAAAAAACCTTAATAATATCAGTGAATAATGAAATTTGTCATACTTTTATTTTTTGGGATGATGCACATATGTAAAGAAAATCTATAAACTGAAAATATATTACCATAATTATTTTCTACTTAGAAGGCTCTTCAATTTAAATTTTTACATAAATAATGTTACAAGTTTAGAATTAACATAATTTTTCAGAAGTGAAATTGTAGTTTCTTTATTTATGTAAAACAGTTCAGTTTGTTCAACTCAATGTAAAAAGCACATTTCCATTTTATTTTCTTGATATATTATTTTCCTCAGACATTTTCCTTTATACATATATCATCAAACTCTAAAAAGCCACTGCTTGGCCAGCCCTAGTTTTGTGGCCAGCCCACATTTTTCTGACTTTAAACTTTACATTGTTCCCTCACTTTTCAATATTTTTCACTTATTGAATTATTTTAATTATTGAATTTAATCCTGAATGCTTAAAGATCCTGTGACTTCCATTACAGGACTGGGAAACATATATTTGGTATTTTAGGTACTTAAGTGGTCCTCATGCATAGATGCATTGTAGTTTATCTATCAAATTAAGGCCTGAAAGCTTGGTATCAGTAATTTACATGAGGGTTTCAGCAATTAACAAAAAAAATGCCTTTTTTTCCTGTGAAACTTTTTAAAAGCATTTTTACCTCTAAATGTACTCTCAAGAGTCATCTGTTTTGAGACAGAAAACAAACCAAAGCAAAGCAAAAACAACAAAACAAGCTTGTTTTGACAGTGGAAAACAACATTTTTTTTATTATTATTCAATGAGATGAATATTTTCCATAAACATTCTCTCTCTGAACAAAGAGACAACTTCCATTCAAAGCTGTTTAAAGGGAAATGTTCAGAGCAGTCTAAGCAGCCTTAGGTGACTGCCTTTCACTGATGGGTGAAGAGAATGCTTAAGAGATGTCACTTTCAGAAAGCTTTATAGGATCCTTGGGAATGGCAGTCGCTTGCTAAATATTAGGGTCTGGTGTTTAATATTATTTTATCTTTGCTTTCTTCCTTTCCTTTTCATGAGTCAGAGCCATACAGAAGGAATGTGCACATACATGTGAAATCTGCTCGATTCAGATCATGCTGGGACTGCACAGAAATTGAATATCTCAATTTATCTTTTAAGAGATAAACACGAGCTGGATAGATCAGTTATGACACTGTCATATCAACAATATTCGAGGGGCAGCAGAAGATAGGAGATCTTTAATTTTAAGTGATTAATTTTAATGGCATGCAGACTCACATTAATCTTCCTTGCGCTGCCTGTCTTCCCTGGCCTTAATCCCACAAGCACCAAAGTTCAGCTCTAGTTTACTCACAGAGGCAGGAGAGCTGGGACTGGGTGCAGAGAGCACAGACCTCTGCTCAGGAAAGTTTAGCACCTGAAGAAAAGTCCATCAGTCTTACCACTTTCAAGAAAATCAATCTTTTTTTTTTTTTTTTAGTTTTTTTTTTTTTTTTTTTTTTTTTCCCTGACACAATAAGGATCAAGGATTCCTGATTTATGTGATCTGCCCAACAGTGATTTTCTATCCTGGCAGAACAAAATTTTCAGGGATACAGATTTTTTCAGAATAATTCCCTGGTCATAATGTCAGTGTGTCATGGGTTCTTCAATGGTATCACTAATCATGGAGTTAATTTTCTTGCAGTGAAATTAACTGTATAACACTGTAAAAGAACAAGCCACAACAAGCCATATATAAACTGCAAATACAGAAAGAAGTATGATAGCAGACATTTTCTCACCAGTATCTAGGTGGATGCATTCTGTTAAACCCTATTAAAAGTCTAGTTTTCAAAACCTGAACTGAGAGCGTAAATGCACATTTTTTGCTCCTGTACTCTACTTTAGCACCAGTTTCTGCAACTGGCTTGTTTTACCAATGAACTATTTTGTCTGTCAGCTTATATTAGGTCAAATTAGTTCTCATTTCAATAACTGACAAAAATCATCTTTGACAACATCAGTGACCTCACATGTCCTGACAAGGGCACATAGTCAAAGTCTATAGAAAAAGAAGGAAAGTTTTATAAATTGTGTGCCAGAGGAATGTTAGTATTAGGAGAACACTTAGGTTCCTTGGATATGTGAAATCCTGAATGAGAGCTTTGTGTTTTTAGCTGTATTTCATATGTGGTTTGAAGATTTATAGATAGATAGCTGGGTAGACACACAGGCAGAAGTAGCAGGAAAGCAGACAAAGATGAGATAAACAGGAAAATAATTAATAAATTCATTAACTGGTGTTGCAAATGTCCTGCATGTCAACAATTGTAACTAGTTTAAATTTTTTTTCACCATTACTAATGCAGAATTCAGGTGCATTATTTTAATAAGAAAATCTGTATGTCAGTTTAGGCAGTTCCAAAGTCGATCCCATCATATGGTGGGATGAAACAGTCTAGAAGTTGTAAATGTATAGAGGTACTTTTCTCACTTGGGGAATTTATTATTGATATAATAGAAACCCTTTAAGTTGAGCACCTCAGTTGCTTTACTGAAGAAAAATTATGGGACAATTTTGGCAAGATGAAACCCACTCTGGTGCACATGCCCTTCTGGAGACTTCCAAAGAAGTTTGTGCCACATCTGTGGTGCAAAAGCCTTTGTACAGGACCCATGCAGGAGGGGTAGATGTCATTTCCAATAGAGTAAGTTGCTCAAGGAGGCAGAGGAATGCCTGTCATTTCTGTTCCTCCTGACTAGACCTGACATTCATCTGGTGGTGTCAGGGATGGTTTAAGGATTGTGAAATGCATCTTCTGTCCTCCCATCATTCAAACAAACTGAATGCCTGATAATCCCTTAACCAAGAAGCTGCTTCATAGCAAATGTGATAAAGTCCTCAAAATAGGAGGATTTTAAGACAAAGGCTTTTCTTATCTCTCACTATAAATCCACATATATGTCTTCTCTTTGGAAATAACACATATCTCAAAAATTTTTAACTGTCAACACTCAATTATTTACATTTTTTTTGCCTCCCATATCCCATCTCATTATTTCAGGGTATACGAAGAGTTTGCTCCTTCCATCACTAAGACATGGTAATCTCAGCCTGAAAGAATTGTTGTGTTCCATACAATACCTAACACATTAACATTAACAGATTTGCCTAAACCAAGATGGTATTATATCTAACAGAAGTTTCAGGATCTGGTATGTATCCATAAATGTTAGAAGTTATCTTCTATAACTGTTCTTTGAAATCTAGAAACTGAAAAATTTCAGATTCCAAATATAACCCAAAAAACACTGTCACATTCATTAAGAGTTACTTATTTTCAAATGGGAATGAATGGATCTACTTGCACAAATGTATGTAAATTTTATAGAAGTGTTTTATTATGCAGTGTATAATACAGAATGGAATGAAAATCCAGCATGGTTTCATTATGGAGAAGAGAGATTCACCTACTTTGTGCTTAAGATCAGGTTTGCATGGGTTGAGGTAGTAGTGCCTTTCTTATTTAATCATGTCACTGATTCCTGACACCTCAGACTTCTAATCTTGTGTGTCTGATTTCTAGTTCACATATAATTGTCATATATCCAAGAATGCAGCTTGACATTTCCCTGCTCATGGAGCCTGGATCTTTAATATTATGAGCTTGGATCTTAATACTAAGATAATATAAATATTCCAGAACTAATTGCAGAAATATTGTGTATTCTGCTCAATATTTAGCATAAATCCTATAAATCAGATCTCCTTTGATGGAGATCTGATTGCTCACCACCTTTGAACAAGCACCCAAGACAACCTTGCAAACTTCCATATCTCTGGAAGTGTTCAGGGGCAGGTTGCACAGGGCTCGGAGCAACCTGGGACAGTGGGAGGTATCCCTGCCCATGGCAGAGGTTTGGATTTCAAGGTCCTTTCCAGCCCAAACCACTTTGTTATTCCATAGTTTACCACCTTACACACTTATCATTGAATATGACTAGAAAAAACCTTGAATATGACTGTAAAAACCTTAGGAAAGAGTTTGCAATACACAAAGTTTCACATTCTTTTCAAGTGGTGCCTTAAATTTGCTGTGAGTTTACCTAGTTTTTTGGTTTTTATTATTTATTATTTGTATTCCTAAAATGCATGTGGCACCCAGAAAAATGTTGACATGTAAATTATTAATTAGGCTGAATCACTTATCAGATTTTGATACATTTGGAGATTCATTTCCTTTCCCCAATTAACCCATTAACCCCTCAACTACCATTTCATTAAGTAAACAGGAGGGCTGTGTAAATCAGTGAATATTTATTAACAGAGTTGTGCCAATTAGTAAGGAATATATTTTTCCAAGGCAAGGGCCAAACAGCCCTCCAGTCTTCTTTTGTATACCCATGTCTCCATTTCATTTGGATAGTGGAAGTAGCAGGTGTTGAAGGCTAAGTGCTGTATCCAATTTGAGGCCGTTCAAGTCTGCTGATTAGGTGATCAGATGAATTTTCTCCATGGAAGGCAGGATACCTTCATTTTGGTCAGTCTATAAACAGTACTTTTGGTAGTAATATCCTTGCTGAATTGCACATCAACAACTTCTATTTATCCCAAATGGGCACATTTTGAAATGATGATCTTCACAATAAAGGCATGTACACAAAATATTGCATAAAAGGGCTCAGTGCCTCTGACAAAGATCAAATAAAACTTGGTTGGTTGATCTGTCCATGCCTATAGGGTATTAGTGATTATAATATTGCGCTTTAATGGACTATGGACCCAATTTACATAACATTTACATGTCATCTACATACTCTTTATGGAATAAAAACCCAGTGATTCAGACAGAAAAAATATCTAAGACGTACAGATGCACTTTTCAAGCTGATTTTTTTTTCCTCTTCAGCTTGAAACTGAGAGTTTTGACTTTACCTACTCCCTCTGGAAGCCAAAGCAGAGCAGAAGGATCACTGCAGCCACACTCCCAGTACTCTCAGTGGGACAATGCCCATTAAGAGCCCATCAAACCCAACCAGCATTTCATTTGCACAGAAATGACTCTGAATAAAAGTGTGAATGCATTAAAATGTCCCCCTTTTTGAGAAATTTCTACTTTTCTGTGTTTCCTACCTGGAGAATCTTTAGCATGGTTGACTACAGAGATTTTTAAGTGTCTTCACAATAATCCTGTACTTCTGCTTTGCAGTTTGGGATAAAGGAATGGGGAGGACAGAATTGTGGCTCAACCACAATGCAGAATTTCTGTGTGGCACTGCCAATCACAGAGACCATTTAGGCCTTTCTGTTCAAGAAAGAAATGTTAAGAAACCCTTTATTAAATTCCTGGCAAGTCTTGTTCATTTACAGCTTTGGGAAGGAGTGACCAGATGTCCTAAAATGCTGAGATGTTCAGAAATATTCTAGTGATGCTGCCTTGGCCCTGGAGGCCTGAAATATGGGAGGAATCCACGGAAGTCACACAGAAGCTCTCCAAGGCCACTGAGTCTCCTCTGAGGTAAAAATAAAATGGGCATTTCAGGGCAGTATTTTATGTTTTAATCAACCTTTGTATCTATAACAGCTCTGATAATAATTAGAAAGGGGAAATGTCAGGGCCAAAGTAATACCACATGAACCAAGACACATCCTGTGCCCAGGATGAAGGTCCATTTGTTTATAAGCACAAAACCAAAATAATTTTAGAAGTCAGACAGGAACTGAGAATTTTGGGTCCTAGGTCTTCCTGATCTGTGTTTGGGACCAGTGCATTTTATGAAATATATGAAGAATTGCAGTTCTTCTACTGGAAAAGGAACAAGAAAAAACAAGAAAGAAGAAAGAAGAAAGAAGAAAGAAGAAAGAAGAAAGAAGAAAGAAGAAAGAAGAAGGAAGTAAAAAAAAAAAATTAAAATCATTTAGGACCAGTGGTGAGGACCTTCTGCTAGCCATGAACAGGAAGTTAAGGAAAAAAGTCAAAAGCAGACTTTTGTTTTGATATTCTCATGACAAATTAAACAAAGAAAGTTAAGCCAACACCTTGGATTTGAAGTCAGAGCCAACACTGCTTGAGATCCTTGGCCAGACATACTCTTCATAGCATTAGTTGGCACTGTTCCCAAAAGTTTGATTTGTGTTTTTGGCTTTGCCATTTCTCACAGAGAAACCTGGCAGAATCTATTGACTCAAGGTCACTAAAAGAGACGGTTTCAATTCATCTAGAACATCCAACCAAGGCCAGGTTAGGTGGGATACAGAGAAACCTGTCCTGGTGAAAGGAGTCCCTGCACATGGCAGGGGGGTGGAACTAGATGAAGTTTAAGGTTCCTTCCAACCCAAACCATTCTGTGATTCCATAATAGGGCTGGCTTTGTATAGCAGGACCTACAGACCTGTGCATGAACAAGCCATGAAAATCTTTGCATGAACACAAATCCTTCCAAGTGGAGCCTGCTGCAAGGGGCTGCATTTTCTGCATTGTGTTGTACGTGGTGATAGTTTATCTGCAGGCATAATGACCAAAACAAAAAAAGATATGGTCGAATAAGTAATAAGTCTGAAAGTAAGTGCATTAGAATTGTGACACTGAGCATTAAACTGTCAGTGGAAGGGTCAAATGAGCTGGGAGGTGCCATTTGGTAGAAGCTGTTTCAGCACAGATGAAAGACAGTTCTAACAGGGCAGAAGGATACTCCTGGATACAAAGATGACCTGAGACAGGGCATGATCTAAGAGATCAAATATCTTTAATTCAGGATGTTTTGATAACCACTGAAAAAGAAGAGCATAAGAAACTGAGCAGATGACTGTAAAAGTATGAAAACAAGGCAGAATAAGAGTTTCTTTGTTGGAAGACTGAGTTGGAAAACAAGTTTTCTGAAGGAAAGAACCATGGAAATAATAGGTAGAAAAACAGGTGGAAAAGAAAAAAAAAAAAAAGCAGAACAATTCTGTTGCACAAGAAGAGATTAAGAGACAGTGGCAAAAATCTTAAGAATAAATGGTGTGCAGCTGGTTGTGAGAGAACAGAAAAAAGGGAAGTCCTTTGGACAGAAGGAGGAACAGAAGAGACAGATTGTGGTTCACAGAGTTCATGGTAGCTCCACAAAGCCGTGTGTGGCTGTGGAATTTTGTTGGGGAAAATTACAAGACCTATTGTGTGGGTAGAGAGAACAAAAGGCTGGCTCTTCTGCCAGGAAATAGCACACAAGGGGTAAAAAATAAACAGTGCTAGTAGTTATCCATTCCCCTGTATTTCCTGGGTCCTGGATAGGGAAATGAGACCCGTGGATTAATCAGTGTGTGCTTTCTAGACTAGAGACATGTATGAGGTTGTGGGGAGGGATGGTTTGACCTCTTCTCCCAGGCAATTCATGATAGCACAAGGGGATATGGTCTAAAGATGGGCAAGCAGAGGTCCAGGTTGGATATCAGAAAAAAATTTCCTCGCTGGAAGAATGGTGAAGCATTGGAGCAGGCTGCCCAGGGAGGCATCACTATCCCTGGGAATGTACAAAAAATGAATAGAGAGATATGGTTTAGTGGGCACGGGGATAAATGGTCTTAAGGTTGGAATTGATGATCTTGAAGGCTGTTTCCCACCTTAGTGATTCTGTGTTTTCTGAGGAAAAAACTGCTGTCTAACTTTGGGCTCATAACTGTGCTCAGTAAACATAGCTCTGGTCATGCTTCCTCTAGTGACAAATATTCAAGTTCTGTCCCATTTTTAACAGTGGTGCCAATACTCTACTATTACTATTACTGTCCACTGGGGGTATTTTGACAACCCAACACAAGCTGCTGACTTTGAAAATCCGATTAGCATATTAATTTCAATCATTTGCACGCGAATAAACCTTTGTACTTTTTTAGAGGGAGAACATAAATTGTCCCCTGTATTGCATGCAGCATATCTACAACAATGTTCAACCACCACCACCACCATACTTGTTCTGCTTTACAAACCAGACCCTTGATATAGATTTCAAAGAGCTTTCATGTAAAATCCTTCTTGACCTTGTTGCATTGTCAACAGAAAACAGCCTTTATGTACAGTCTCTGGTGGCTTTCTTTCTGTTTCATATTTTTTTAAACATCAATATATAATGATATAAAAGGATTTTTGATAATATAATTTTTTGACTAGCAGCAAAATAGC
The DNA here is from genome assembly GCF_014805655.1 of Passer montanus. NCBI lineage: Eukaryota > Metazoa > Chordata > Aves > Passeriformes > Passeridae > Passer > Passer montanus. Next base: position 544,700 of record NW_024374812.1, on the reverse strand, counting down.
TGCCACTTCACTCCACTGCATATTATTATTATGTGTTTATTATCTTGTCATATTTTTCTATCTTTTTTCCCTCTTTATGGAAAAGGTTGTTTCTAATGTCCTTTTAACTGGAAAACATTCTCAAGCCCTTTTTGCATTTGCTTAGCCTCCACTTATTAATTTTTCTGTTAGCAGGCAAGGAAGAGAGGAATAAAAAGGCTTCTGGTTGTTCCTAGAAAGAAAGTATGTGTGTTTTTAAGTCAGAGCAGGAGTGGAAAAAAGTGGGCTCTTGGGCTCCAATCCATTCTACTGTGAGTTAAGAACTTAATTTCACTCACTTTAGTTTGGATTAAGGCTGTGTGTTTGTATTTCTGTGATGACTGCAACAGCACCAACCCATTCAGGTTGGGATCTTTCAAGTGGAATGAAATGCATGATTCAAATCCCTTGCTCCATCAGAGCTTTGTGTGTGGGTCTGTCGTGCACAGCAGCGACGTGAGGATTCTTTGAGCAGAGCTGAGCTGAGTGGAATTGTGATAGTGTGGGTCTCTGCCCAGGTGATTTACCCCACCGTGTGTGATGCACATTTTCCCTATCTTGCTCTACGGTTGCAGTTACTTTCTGTCTTCTCTTTCCCCCTTCAAATCAGGACAGATTCTTGCCATTCATTTGAGCACTTACCTTCCCCCAGCATTTCAGTGGTGCAAGTTTGGTAATAACCCCACCTGCATTTGAGGATATCTGCTCCCTCTGAAAAAAAAGATACAAAGAAATCAGAAAAGTATGTTTACGTGCATCAAATTCCTCATATAAGAATTGTTCTTTATAACAGAATGTCTGTGTTAGGTGAGATTGAAGGTCCAGCCAGCCCCATCATTTCATAGAATCACTAAGGTTGGAAAAGACTTCCAATATCATCAAATGCAACCTTTGCCCAAACTCCACCATGTTCACTAAACCATACAACAAAGTGCCAATTTTGAACACATCCAAGGATGGTGAGCCTGCCACTTCCCTGGAGAGCCTGTTCCAAAGTTCAGATAAGCCCTTTGTTCCCAAAAGGAGAAATTCCGGTGCAGTTCATGTCCCAAGGGAAGAACTCTTCTGGGAAATTTGTACCATTGCTTTGAGCTGCTGCCCTTCTCCAGAAGATGTTGCACCCAGGAATAAAAAAAATAGAGGTAGAATCAATAATTTCAGCATATTTCTCTCATAATTTTGGTGATTTCCCTTTGCTTTTTAACTGTCATCTTTCCAACTAAGTGGCTTAACTCAGTGTGACTTTTTAGCTTTTTGTTGGTGGGGACAATTTGTTTCCCATAGTGTAGTGCAGGACTAAACTCAGTTTTCAAGCTTGTCTATACCAGTGGCTTCTATGTTCCCTTGAAAAAGTGGGGGAACATGGTTCAGATTCTTTCAGGCTACAAACAGAGCAGGAACTGAACCTATACCTTGGTGTATAAATTCCAAGGATTAAATTCTTCTGGTCACCCATTGAATAGAAGAACTCGATCCACAAATTCATCCCTTGCAAGGACGTGGACAGTGAACAGTGATTTTGACTAAAAATGCATAATTTTGATCAAAAAGCTATGATTTGTCTTAGTCCAGAATGTCAGTGTAACTGCTTTTATCCCTTTCCTTTTTTTTCTTTACCCTCAAAGGGATCAAACAATGCCCAGACCAAGATCCACCATTATAAGCATCTGCTGGAGGTCTGCAGCCTTTTCTTTTGTGCTGTAAATGCTATTAAACATTTCCTTTTATGTGTTCCACATCTTCTAAAGCAACTCTCTTTTAAAACAATAAAATTTGGAGGGGAGGGGACAACCGACCCCAAACAACGAACCATTCTGTGTAGAAAGGGCCACAGTCCTGTTAATTCAAATGACATTTTGACAGTAGCATGCTGTCAGCCCAATGGTTTGACCTATACAACAACCTCTAATTATTACTAATTAAAGAATTAATTATTCATGGCAGCACGCGCTATTAGCATAGCAGAGATGTGTTGGAATATGAGTTATGCGCGGTTTATGAATCTTCAGAAAATAGATTCTTTAATAAATTAATAAAGGGGCTCTGGGGTTTCATTAAAAGGTGGCTGGAGGGGTTGCAAGCCAGTTTCCAAGGAGACCACAGGTGGTTTGCTTGGATTTTTTTTTTAGTTAAACTTGTTTGGACCAGATGATTTCCCTTCCCCCCTCCCCCTCTCACTCTGTCCTCACTGCTCTTTCCTCAGGCAGCGAGGAGAACATTTTAATGAAACCCCTGTTGTCCTCATATCGCTTTGATCCCCGTGTGGTCTCCAACCTCCATGTTGGCCAGTTGGAGGATAGTGCAGTTCTTTAGGGTTTTTTTTGTTTTTTTCTTATATTCTGATATTTTTTCTTTTTTTTTTTGATTGAAAGCTCCAACCACCTCCACCATGAATAAACAACAGAAATTATAAAAGCACACGGGTAAAGGAGAATAGAACAAACAAAGGAGAAAATAAAGGAAATTGCATAAATTCAAAAGAAACCATCAGGATGGGAGCAGAGTTAATTACCTTGTTTTCTGTCTGAAGAGCAGATTTGGTGATTGTTCTTGTTACTATTTTTATATCCATGTTTTTTTCTAACATGATTTTTTTATTCTTTGGGCTGCTTTATAGATGTTATTGTTACTATAAAAACAGGAGACAGAACATTTTTCCCTTGTTTTTATTTTTTTGTTTTCATTCTGTCATGACCAATGTTTCCCAACATTTATTTCACTCTAATAATGCAGAAGATGATATTAATACCTCCCACTACTGCTAAGTAAACAGTGATATAAATAGCAATAACAATGCTTCCAAGCTTTTTCTCCAAATTTCAGATCACATTAAAATTCCATCCTTGATTAAGAAAAGCCTCAACAAAATAGCAGCTACATTAAAAGGATAAAATTAAATGGTTCTGCCTCATTTTATGAAAGCTTGTCTTCCATCCAGTGAAGGGCATAACCACCAAATGGAGTAATCCTTGCTGCTACACAAATCCCACCACAATTACCAGTACTGCTGTCAGGGGCCAAACAGGTTCATCATCTTGATGGTTCACAGCTCCATGAAGAAAACCATGAGGGAGGATTCATTTCCTCTTCTGCTGCTCACCAAAATGTTAGGAAAAGGGCATTCAACTGGAAGTGATCCCATCTAGCTGAGACACTGCTGTTAGGAAAAAAGTTACCTCCACAGGCTGTTGGGAAAATGTGGTGTTGCATGCACAACTTTTCAACAAGGTGCAAGATGAGTCTCACTCCTCGTACCTGCAAGTTCTTGCATGAAGCCCATCACTTATTCAGCAGAAACACAGCTGTCAGAGAGACACTGCTATTTCTTAGTTTCAGATTGCACTTGAAGATGAATTTATTTGTATTCCTGGTAAATTCTTCCACAAAGTATCTACTGTAGAGGTTATGTGTTCTTGTATTAATTCCTGTTGTGCTTAGGAAGGAATTTCACTCTGTGAGGGTGGTGAGGCCTTGGTACAGGGTGGCTGCCCCTGGATCCCCTGAAGTGTCCACAGCCAGGTTGGATAGGGCTTGGACCAACCTGGTCTGGTGGAATGTGTCATGGTTTAGGAAAGATATTCTCCTATTTAGTGTTCCCACTTAAAACACTCCAAGCCATGTGCTACTCACTCACATCTCTCTCCTTCTGCTGCAGAGGGCTGGAGAGAATTGGAGGCGCAGAAGGTGAAGAGAGTGGGTTGAGGTAAGAACAATTTACTGGGAACAGCAGTGAGGTAAGCAAATGAACATTAACAACCACAAAACTGTGATGACAGAGGGTACAAGAAAGGAAATGTTACTGCTCAAGCCTGAGGAACCCCCCCTAAAGTAGAAAATACCTAACCTCTCCCACACTACCCCAGCCTGGAAGGAAACTTGCGTCCCATTCCCAGAAAATGGTGCGAGGAAATATAGAATCACCTCTAAGTCCTGGTTGTCACCTTCTCTTTCCTGGCTGCTGAAAAAATTAACCTTCTCCTGGCCAGAACCAGGATAAAGGTGTCCCTGCTCAAGGCAGAGGACTGGAACTAGGTGGTCTTTAAGGTGCCTTCTTACCCAAACCATTCCATGATTCTGTGATTTTTATGGGCAGTGACCACTTATTACTGCATCTACATACATTGTCTAAAGCAATAAAGTTTCAATCACAGGAGAAGCTGTGGCTGCTCTGATAATCCAGCTCTAAATTTCTCTTGCCTTTTTGATGGTTTTAACTTTATTGCAGCACTCAGAGACTCTAATAAGGAACTGAGGTTCCACTTTGCTATGTGTGGTATGCACACATAAATGGGATCACATTACAACCTTGCAGCAGTTGGATAAACTTGATCTCCCTGTGTCTGTTTGGCAAACTGACAGGCAAAACCCATTCCTGTTGAAAACAGATCTTTCAAACAGTGTGGATGATCCCAAGTAATTAACCTAATAGGTCATAAAATACCAATTCCAAGACCCCAGCAATCCGAACAAAACATTGTGTTTGGAACAGACCAGCTATTTAAGACCAAGTTCCCACAGAAACATATCATGTGTCATGCTACATATTTTGGAATAACTCCTCAAGTCTAGCAAAGAGTTCTGTGGTCAAATTTACCAATTAAAATGTATTCAGTTTATGATATCAATATCCCAGTAATAATACCAATACCAATTATACCAATAGCTCAGTAATAATATCAGTAACCAAAGCCAGCTGGGATACCCCAGTTTACTCAAATAAAAGCAAAATTGAGCATCTGGTGCCCACTTCCCAGATAAGCATATGAAGCTTTAGAGAAAGGAAGTGCATCTTATTTTGCCCTGAGAAAAAAAGTGAAAAACTTTTGGTTTCAAATGAAAACACATGCTGAAATTTCCATGTTAAAATATGCAGGATAATTCTTTTTTTCCTATATGGATTAAGTCCCTGTCCTGAACAAGATATCTGTCTGGGATTCTCTATAATAATTTTGCTCTTGGCAAGTTTAGAAATAAGATCAGGACATAATTCAGAATTGAGTTCCTAATCCAAATTGGGATTTAAAATATAAAAAGGAAAAGTCTCAGTTTAACCCAGACATGGATGATGCTGCTACACCGATCACCTAAAGTTTTAATGAAGTCTAAAGCAAATTGACTGAGAAGATTCTTAGAAAACCTGGCCAATTTTATTTAAATACCTTAAAAATAATTTATATGTTTAACTTCAGGCACAAAGGTTTGAAAACCTAATTGTCTCAGCCAATATTACACAGAAAATTAGCATTACACTTTTCTGTCTATCGCAGTTAACAGGATCCAGCACAGACTGAGATACTTTCCCAAGGTCTGATATATATTGTAACTGTTGGCTTGTTCTCTGTCAAGATTTTGGACAAATCTGCCTGGCAGTCATCCAAAAAATGACCAGGAAGAGGCTGAGAGTTCACACACAAAAATCCAGGATGCTGCATGCTCAAAAGAGATCCTTGCAACACCTTTACTATGAGTAAAAAGAAAGACATAATTGAGAAAAAAATATTTGACCAGACAGGATGGTTTGAAAATATCCCCTGCTCATTTTTCTTAGAACTGTTAGAACAGTTCTAGTTTTTTACATTAGTGAGATATTTAAATTTTTCATAATTTTGCAAATATTTTTTCATAGTAAGTCATCTATAGGAAATATTTCCTTTAAGAAAGGACTGAGAAAAAAAGAGTTTAATTAAATAAAACAACACACAGAGTTCTGCATTTCTCATTAAATATGCACACTACAAATCTGTAGACAGGGGACATAGACATAAGAATATGCATTGGTATGCTAATATTTGATAATACAGGAAAAAATATTAACATTTAAATATTTTTTTTATATTTTGTATTGGTCCTTCACATGACCAGTAAAGTATTTTCAGTTTCCTCTGCACCACTTGGTAATATTTATTTCCTCCATTCTGTTCCTCACCTGTCTTTGAGATACATTTACCACCTGTCAGTGAAACACTTTCAACACTGGTGACTGCAAAATCTCTCTGGGTTTTTCAGAACAATATTTGGAAATTTCACAGTGATCCTTACTCCTTCAATATATTTTCCTCTTTCCTCCAGATTTATGTGCTGGGATTATTTATTTATGCTTTCATCAGATATTTTCAATCAGGCTTCTTTAATGGAGGAAGGAATTTCACTTGCTTCCTCATGCCTCTTGTGCTTTGCTTATCAGTTTGTGCTTACAGATTTATATACTAGAAGCCTTTTTTGTGCATTATGAACATTTTTTCCCTGAAATGGTTATTTTTATTCATCCTTTCCCCCCCATTTTTTTGTTCTTCTTTATATATTTTTTAATAGTTATTGCAGCCTAACGAAAACTCTATTTTTATTTCCTGGAGAAATTCAACATTCTTAATTTTGGGTTCACTAGCCTCAAAATATATGAATGTTTTATAGAATTTTTCTCTGTCCAGCTCATCTGCCCAAAAGCAAACGTCTGGTGTGATCTGCAAGCCCAGCTGTGGTGCAAATAGAGATCAGCTATGGCTCAGCTTTAACTGAAAAACAATTGTCCAAACAGTTCTATCAGGGCTATTATGGTGCTGCTCATTTAACAATGATCTGGACTGGAACATGAAATCAGGAGAAATAAATGGATACCAAAACACTGAAGTTAATTACTAACACAAATGGATGTTTACTAATATATATTGTAGAAGCAGTTTTCACTCTAGGAAAATATTATCAGACCCTATGGGCATCCATTCCCTACTTTTTTTTTTTTTTTCTTTAATGAGCTCAGGAAAGATTAAAGCCCTAATTAAACACATATTTTATTTCTGTATTTAGGGTTTTGTTTTGTTTTTTAAACTACATCCTTTTAATGTAAAACCGACATTCTGGCATTGCTCATATGCCCAGAAGAATTAGATAATCAACAGCAGTTTATAATAAGAGTGAACCAGAACAGAGCATGAAGTTCAATAAAAAGGGGATATTTTTCTTCACAAGGTTTGGAGAGATCAGATTTTTTTCTGGGTTTGGAGTTTTATTCTGCAAGTCAGGTTGAGAATTGCAAATGGATTACACTTAGAAACCATTTATTTTAACTGCAGTGAAAGTTGGGAGCCAATTGGTGACAGACATAATTTTAAAAGTATATGTTAAATAAATCAAAATGTAATTAAAATGAAATTAAATCTGAGCAGGATAGTGACTCCACATATAGAAAACTACATCCAGTGTAATCATTGAGCTGTGACTCAGCTCTCCCAACTCCAGACACATATGATATTTATTCCCACATGAGTATTTTGGATCCCAGTTTCAGTCTAAGAGTGAGTTAATTCATCAATAGTATGGTAAGAATTTCACAGTGACTCCTGAAGGAGGACTCTACATTCACACAGCTGAACTGCCCTCCAAAATCTGCCTCAGTGTCACTGACAAAAGTGGGGCACTGTGAAAACACCTGTGAGTGATTAAAAATGTGATGCTTGAAACCACCATCCTCAGAACAGAGCTGATGCTTTAAAGAAGTTAAAAGGAGATGAGGCAAATGGCTGAGATATAAAAATGCATTTCTGTGGCTGGTGGAGTCAGCTGAAGTTGATCCCTATCTTCCTGTCCCAAATACCATCATATCCTATTGGCACGTGGGTGGAATAGGCAATGTTAGAAATTCATAACATACCGGTAAAATGATGGGTAAATGTATTTAAACTATGGATAAGGAACAGAAAAGCTGCCTGTAAGTAAGCAACAGGAAAGTCTAAGAACTTAAATGAAATAATTATTCTGTTACCCAAATCAGGCTGTTCATTTGGTGATGGATGAGGAAAAAGAGGAGTTCGGGGAGACCTAACAGCACCTCCCAGTATATCAAGAGAACCTTTAATATGTCTGTAAAAGGAGTATTTGCAAGGGCAAACTCTGCCAGGACAAGGGGGAATGGCCTAAAGCTGAAGGAGGGTAGATTTAGATGGGATATTAGGAAGAAATTCTTCCCAGGGTGGTGAGGCCCTGGCACAGGGTGCCCAGAGAAACTGTGACTGCCCCATCCCTGGAAGTGTCCAGGGCCAGGCTGGATAGGGCTTGGAGCAACCTGGGATAGTGGAAGGTGTCCCTGCCCATAGCAGGGAGCTGAAAGGAGATTACCTTCAAGGTCCCTTCCAACTCAAACCATTCTGTGATTCTCAGATTTGGTGTGGGGAGATTCTGGAGCATCCTGACCTTACCAAAAACCTGTGGACCACGCTCATGGTAGTACTGCCCAAGAGCAGCAGTGGATGAAAAGTGAAGAACAGCATGGAATCTTCTGATTGTGTGAGCCTACGTGAGAGCTGGTACTAATAATGTGCCTGGGGGTGAATTACTACTGTTTATTATGTACATTATTCCTGGTGTTGTATAAAGAAGTGCTCCTTTTTGTTCCTTGTTATGGGTAAGAGCCACAAAGTAACCACAATTTCTCCAATGATTTTACATCCTACAAAGTTTTAACTTTCATTGTCTTATTTCACCGTGGGTGAGCTTTTTTTCCTTAAAAAAAAAAAAAACAAAACCAACAAACTGTTTCTATCAATGACTGCAAAACACAGTAAATATTTGAAAGAATAGCAATGCATGGATATTATCTGCCTTGCAATTCACGTATAGTAGCTGGAAGGAAATTCTCAGAATTTCTGTAAGGAATTTTCAGATAGGTGGTAAGGCCATACCTTTTCACGACCACAACTTTTTATTGAAAGAATTCATAATTTATACATGTACACAAATATGCAGGAGAGATCCATTATGTTATCAAATAATTCTTCAGTGCATTCCCACTTACTAGTGTATTACCCAGGCAATATCATAGGCAAGACATGAAAAGTACTTTTATTAAAGTCAAACGCTTTATTGGAGGATCCAAATATTAAAAAGAATCAGCAATATTTTTTCTGGCTCTGCAAATAGCTTAAACTAATGTGAGTGGAAACACCTCTGTCACTGAACTACCAGACCAGATGTATCACACAGCAAATGTCCAGGTGCTAAACTTTTATGTAAAGCACTAAAACCACAGGGGATTCACATCAAGAGGTATAAATTATGAATAATGTTGTCTCCCTGTATAGATAATTAAATACAAATACCTCTGTTGTCTCCAGTGCTGTACATAGTTGGCTCACACCAGATGAGCATCCAGAGTCTTCTTACACCTGAAAAAAACAATCTGAGTCAGCTCTTGCTGACTTGACTGTGAGACCTCAGGTCTAATTCAGCAGGTTGAAATCTAGATCAGCTCTGTGTAAAATGGGATCCAAATTGGCTGTGGCTGAGGGATTTACCTCATGTTCCAGTTGAGTTTGATTTGCCCACAATGCCTCTGATTCCTAAAATATTAATGGAAATGGAAAGAAAAAAATTCTTGCTGCAACCACTAATGAAAACCACTGTGGAGAGAAGTGCCAAGGCTGAGTGATAAAACTTCTGGGATGTAACATGACAATGCTTATTAATCTACTTAATATTTGTGATTTATTCCTATTGTTACAGGTTCTGTGATGCTTCAGTTTTGCTTTGTGCTGCATTTCCTTAGCGAGAACATCCTTCTTCACAATACAAATTATTTAACTCACATGGGTTCCACTTAGTGTCCTCCATAGGTGCAACACTGAATGGAAACTCACCTGGAAGTTGACATTTTAGCTATCTTTACTCTGAGGATAGTATTCATACCTGAGGATTATCTGCCCATACATTTGTTTTTCTATCCATAGGCTGTTTTTTCCTAACCAGGGAAATTTTCCTCAACAACAGCATGTGCTGCTCAGTGATGGTCAAAAAGCCAAAATACCTTGACTTCCTGTAGTAAGATTAAAAGGTATTGGTCTCTCTCAGATGAAGAAATTTTAAGTCAAATTCTTAAATATTTTTCCCTTTAAATAGAACATGCAGTCTATTAGCCATCAGCTTTCTGTAAGATCCTACAGGGGAGGTGCAGAGAACTTAAGCAGAACATTTAAACTACTGAAAAGAGAGAGTGGAACAGAGGTGGGGGTTGGTCTCTTCTCCCAGGGTGTCAGAATGATACACAGCACCAAATAGTTAGATTTATCTTGGAATTGTAGTTACAAACACTGGTTATACATAGTAATCATTGTAAGGATGCTATTTTATCTATCTCTGTGTTCTTTATAGAACTAAGTTTTGTGTCATTTCTTTTACTTTCTGAGAAGCTTTTTTATGATCAACATTCATGCAACCAAGTGATCTTCTAATAAAGGGAAGGGGTGGATAAGTGATGAGGTATTTTATAATTAGAGTTGCTTGAATTCTCTAATTACTTCATGCAAAACTTCCCATTTCCATGGAGGGAGTTGTATTAGATCCTCAACCTTGACCTTTCTCTGCATTACATTTTGCCTTCCTTCTGTTACCCTCACACTAATCTTGGTGGCTGATCCCCCCTTTTGTCACACTGTCATAGATTTATGGAATCATCAGACATGCCCAAAACTCTCCTCTCTCCCACCTCCCAGTAATCTTAAACATTGATAGGATTTCACACAAGCTTTTCCAATAGATGTCTTCAAATGGTGCTGAATTTCAGACATGCTGTGAAGGCTTTTTCCTCCCTTTCAGGGTGAAACACACTCAATCCATCCTATTTTTTATGATGTGCTGTTGTCCCTTTCAGACCCTGCTGGAGGATCTCAATGCATGGCACAGCTCCTCTGAATGAGCCTGTTGTCTGAGGGGGAGAGACAATGGGCCTTATTTAATGAGATTAGTTACAATCGGAAAAACAGCTAAAAGGAAAAAAAAAAAAGGAAAATGAAAGAAAAAAGAAGCAGCAGTTATAGCAATTGAAGTGACTGTTAAACCATTCTTTTATGCAAGCTTGGCACCAGCCATACCTTTTCCTGGACATTTGCCAACATCCTTCACAGTTTAGACTCAGTCGTTGATTTTTTTTTGTTACAATTTCCGCTCGACTTTACAGTTGCATGGCCCATGGTGTAATTCATTTCCGCTGTGAAAATGCTCCAGTATATTAACACTTCTGCCTGCTTGTAACTTGATCAAAGCCCACGTATCTGCTTTAATTTACTCTTAACGGTGGCTTTTTTCTTTTTTTTTTTTTTAAGTAACGTAGATTTATTTCAAGCTGTGTCACCACTCAGAATGGGAACCTTGTTTTCAGCAGAGAACCAACAGCAAATCCACTTAAGGAATATGTTCAGATATGGAGGAACAACTGCAAATGCAGCTGTCCCATGAAAATATTGTGGTGCTCTTGTCAAGGACATGGGCAACTTTCAGAAGGTGATTTCTGTATTGCTACCTCTAAACAGCTGTCTGTGTCACTGGGTAGGAAAAGCAATATTTATATATAACTGATAATTGGCATTGGGAGTGGCTACAACTAATTTATTTTCCTTTTCTTCAGTTTTCTGAGGAAAGAAGCTGCAGTTTTTGGGGCATGTGAGAAGCCTAGTAGCCAAGTGCCTCCTCTTTGAAACAGAACATGGATAGACTCAGAACTACAGAGAAAAATTAGTGGGTTCACTTGGATGGAAACAGACACAAATTTCAGCTAATAAAAATTTTAAGCAAATAAAGAATCTTCCCAGAATGCTAAATATGAAAATTCTGAAATTTAGCAGTTCCAGGATGAAGGTTGCCAACATACAACTACTCCTTAAAATATTTTTAAAAGATCTGACAGCACAGAATCATAGATTCAGAGAAAGATTTGGGCTGGAAGGTATATAATCAGTATATTCTCTCATTCCACCCCCTCTGCCATGGGCAGGGACATCTTCCACTAGACCATTTTGCTCCAAGATCTATTCAACCTGGCCTTGAGCACTTCCAGGGGCAGCCACAGCTTCTCTGGGAACCCTGTGCCAGGGCTTCACCACCCTCACAGGGAAGAATTCTTTCCCAATATCCCATCTGTCCCTGCTCTCTGGCAGAGGGAAGACATTCCCTTGTCCTGTCCCTCCATCTCTTGTTCCAAGTCCCTCTCCAGCTCTCCTGGAGCCCCTTTAGGCACTGGAAGGGTCACTAAAGTGTCCCCTTGGCCTTCTTCTTTCCAGGCTGGACACCCCCAGCTCTCAGCCTGTCTCCAGGGCAGAGGGGCTCCAGCACTCAGAGCATGTTTGTGTTCTCCCCTGCACTGGCTCCAACAGCATGTTGTGGTTTGGTTTCCATAAAAAAAAACAACCTGAATTATTTCTCAGTCCAGGTGATCACCTAAGGTTTAAAACCTAGAAACAACAACAAAATCAGACTTGTATTTCTACATCACATAATTTTTAATGGACTCTGCAGTTTCTTTTTTCTTCCTCTGATCTGCACTCAGGCAGCACAAAGCTACCCACAGGAATCAACCCCAGCTCCCACTGACAGAGGCATCCAGCAGCAAGAGTTGGCTGCAGCTCTCTATCACCACATCAAAAGCCCCCTGCTAAACTGCTCATGAGGTTTTCCCTTGTCTCCATGTACTTTACAGTCTTCCAGTCCCAGGCTGCCCAGCCCTGAGACCAAGGAGCTGAGAAAAGCAGACAAGGATCTACAGTCTTCCAGGAGACGTGAGGGGCTGAATCACGCTGAGTTCAGACTAAACCACTGGATAATTGCACTGTCTTATTACTGAGCAGTTTCCAAAAGCTTACAGTTCGGCCAAATCTGGGAAGGTTTCACATGAACAACATCCCTGATCTTGTTTTAAGTGATTCTTCAAGCAGGACTAATAATATCTTCATGATTCTTTCTTCTTGTTCTTTTCAATAGTAAGGTCTTTTAGTATAAACATTTCAAAGGATTTAAAAAAAATCAGATTTACTACCCTTCAAGAGGAAAAAGGTTAAACAAAAATAAAAAGCAAGCAGCTGGATGTAAACTCTGGACAAATAAATTTCTAGCCAAATATCTCAACTTTGGCAAATTACAAACAAAGAATTGTAGATTTTTATATATTAGGGTACAATCTAATATGATTCCCATCTATACCTATCCTAAAAAATGATAAATAAGTCTCTGGTTCTTATTCACCCACATTAAACACTACATCCCTTTCAAGTATTGGTAGTATTTGGTTGGAGAAGACAGTGAGAATTTGGTCTTAATTCTCACAGGTGGTGAATCTGTCCCTGAACAAATAAATTATCTTAAGGTACAGCCTTGGGCTGATTAAACTGGGTTATTGACTGTGGTTTATTAGAATCACAGAATCATAAAGTGATTTAGGTTGGAAGGGATCTTAAAGTTCATCTTGTTTCACCGCCGCTGCCACGGGCAGAGACACCTTCCATTACCCCACGTTGCTCAAAGCCCCATCCAACCTGGCCTTGAACACTTCCCAGGATGGGACAGGCCCAGCTTCCCTGGGCAACCTCTGCCAGGTCCTCACCACCCTCTGAATAAAGAATTTCCTCCTAATATCCTGTCTAAACCTACCCTCAGTCTGAAGCCATTCCACTCTGCCTTATCACTGCATGCCCCTGAAAACAGACTGTCTTCACCTCTCCTGTCAGCTCCTTCAGGTACTGGAAGGGTACATTCAGGTCACCCTGAAGCCTTCTCTTCTCCCAGCCAAAGAATCCCAATTCTCTCAGCTTTTCCTCACAGTGGAGACAATCCATCCTTCTGATAATCTTAGTAGCCATGTCAGGTCCATGTCCTTCTGTGCTGGGACCCCCGGGCTGGAGGCAGCTCTGCAGGTGGGGTCTCACCTGATCAGAGCAGAGGGGCAGAATTCCCCCCTCCCCTGCTGCCCACACTGGGGGATCAGCCCAGAACATGGAGGTTTCTGGGTCCCAGAGCACACAGATGGGACATGGCCAGCTCTCACCTACCAGCACCTCCAAACATCCCAAGCACCCCAAGTCCTCCTTGGCAGTTCAGCTCTTGATCTGTTCATTCCCCAGCCTGCAGAGGACTTAGCCTGATATTGCCTGGTGCATTTATAAAGTTGCATCTTGGGTAATTAGTAGGTGACACCCAAAATCTGCTCATATGAACAACAACTGAATGTCTGCAAAGAAGGAGGGACACTGGGAGAAAATAAGAATCTGTATTTCTGTGCAGTCACCATGTAAATATGAACTGAGGCGTTAATATGATGGTACCATAAGGACATTAATTCAGCATAGTAAACTTGTTCCATTGCATTGTTATTTTTATTTTATATCTCCCTTTACTGTTTTATTGCATTTTTTTGTTGGCAGCATTAGAAAGTACCCACAGAGGAGGAGATTGCGTTACAGGCAGTGCCACTCTGGCCCTTGATGCAAATAAAGGACATGAACACACAAAGAGAAAAGTTTAATCAGCACATCATGAGAAATGTGCATTTCTCAGCTTGCCCCTGAAATCTCACTCAGCTCCAGGGGTAGCAATTTTGGTTTGCTCCAGGGAAACGGGGAGACAGTTATTTTTCCCACTGCTGTTCAGCATCTGCCCGCGGTCAGGCAAAAGGGAAAAGCGTGAATTTACGCTTCCGGTTCGTTTGAACAGAAATAATGAAACTGTCAACGAGTTATGAAAAAGGGGAAAATCTGTGCAGGGCTGTTCATGCTCATCAAACCTCTTTATTCAATCAGTGAAAGAACTGATGGAAAAAGAAGGTGGTTATAAAAACCTGGAGAGAATATGAAGGTATAGGAAGTATTTGAGGATGGTGAGGCAATGGCACAGGGTGCCCAGAGAATCTGTGGCTGCCCCTGGATCCCTGCAAGTGTCCAAGGCCAGGCTGGTTGGAGCTTGCAGCAACCTGGGATAGAGGAAGATGTCCCTGCCCATGACAGGGTATGAAATGAGATCACCTTTAAGGTACCTTCCAATCCAAACCATTGTATGATCCTGGTCTCAGATATTTCTGGGGATGGGGCAGCCACAACTTTTCTGGGCCTCACCACCCTCAGAGGAAAGAATTTATTCCTCATCTATAATCCAACCCTGCAATCTGTAGGTTTGAAGCCATTCTCCCATGTCTTGTCACTCCATGTCCTTGTTCAAAGTCCCTTTCCAGTTCACTTGGAGTCCCTTTAGGCACTGGAAGGGGCTCTAAAATTTCCCTGCAATTTTCTCTTCTCCAGGCTGAACAACCCCGACTCTCTTTTTTTCAATCAATCTGACTACAACCCTCAGTGTTTGTTTTGGGTTTTTTTCCCAGAACTACACCCTCACATTTTAATTCCAAAGTCCTACTCCTCAGATTTATCTATACAATTTACTGCTTAAATTAGTTCCTTAGGAAAGTATCATGTTTTCTGCGTTTCTTGAAAAAGAACACATTTTCAAATTTATGTTTTTTAGAGATCGCAAAATGAAATAAGAGAAGACATTGAAAAAAAACAAAAACAAACAAAAAAAACACCAAAAAACAAACAAACAAACAAAAAAAACCCCAAAAAACAAAACAAACAAAAAAAAAAAAACAAGAAAAACCAACCCTCAACCCAAATGAAACTAGAATCTTCATGCTGTGGAATTAGACAGTGTGAGTCAGTGCACTTTTGTCCAGTACATCACTCTCAATTTTAAAGAGCTAAAATACTGAGTTTTCATTTTCATGAAGAATGAAAACCATTTTGCAGCTAAGGCAGGACAGTGACTGTCATGTCAGCTGCCAGTGCTGTGAGCCTGTGCCTGAAAACCCATTATGGAAATCAGTCCCAATAAATTATTTGCTTTGACTTTTCCCATCTCATACAAAGTAACTGTTCATTGTCCAACTAATAAAAGAGAGAAAGATTTAGAAAGCCCCTAATAACCAGTAATTAGCTTTCTATTTCCTGTTATAAAAATTGAACGCAGGAAAGAACTGAGTCATTCCTACCATTTTCAAGGAAGGAATTGTCATTTCTCTTATAGATCCTCCCACAAAGTTGTAATTAATTTTAGCATCCAGATTCTAAATGATGGCCAGCATTGTCGTCATCATGGAAGCCAAGAGGATGTAGGAAATGGGAGGAGGAAATAGAAATGCTTCTTAGTTTTGTTTGAGATTATGAATTATAAGAACCAAAAAGCCAGTGAACCAAACAACTTAAAAAACCCCCAAAAAGCAAAATTAAAAAAAAAATTAAGGAAAAGGAGACAAATCTAAACAAATGTGGAAGAAAGATAGTTCCTCCAAGAGGCTGCTATCCACCCTCAACTTTGGAAGGCAAGGAAATCATTAATAGCAACAAGGGAGCATTCATTGTTGTACGGCCATGTAGCTTCGTGGCTCTGTGCTGCATGGAGAGAAAGAGACTGATGTTGAAAAAAAAACCCCACAAAACACTTCTAATATTTCCTTCCTCCATAGTAGAAACCATCTGAAATTAATGAGTCTTATTAATGTAAATTGCACCACGCTGTCAGACATAAATATCCCAATACCAAAGGGGCCCATTACCATTAACATCAGAAATGATCAACAAATAAAACTGTTAATGCCACAATATTTACTGGACAAATTGACTACACTCCAAGATAGGCTTATGATCGTGTCTTGCTGTTCGATTTCATTTCCCTGCAAGATGCACTAATGCATGTTGTTATGTGCAGCTGTGGCCGCTTTCCATAAAAAATATCTGTTTTCTATTGAGAGGTGTAGAGCTCGACTTAATCACTGCTATTTTCTCCCCCTCGTCAAAATGGAACGTTTGGGTTTCTTCAAAACTGATAGAGGAAAATCTGAGATTTTTATTAGAAAGGATAGAAACAAGATTGAAGTTCGGTTCTCAAGAGAGAAAAAAAAGAAAAAAGAAAAAAAGAAGCAAAACAAAAACACCAGACTAATGACTTAAGTCAATCACAAACAGATGTTCTCCTAAAGAGCTAATAAATTTTTTTTCATGATTTTTTTTTTCATCAGAAATGCAAAACACAACAGCCTTTGAGTAAAATATCAGGTTTTTCTGCTGACATTTTCTTAAACTAGAATTTTTAAAAGACACCAGATTTTTAACAAGAAAGGTCTGGTTTATCACCGGTAAAAACAAACAGAATTAACTTTTAAAATATAACATTAATATGAAAAAACTAATGTAAGTATATTTAAAATCTATGAAAAAAATAAAGACATAAGTTTTTAACTTTTTTTAGGGTTTGCATAACTATTCCTCTGGTTTCGAAACAACTGAATTTCAACTTTTAAGATATCTTTCAAAAGTTCAAGATGTAGTTCTACCTAATCAGAATGTCATATGGAATGAGTCTGATTGGAAAAAAAAAAAAATATATATATATATTTCTCTAGGAGAACCAGCCCTGTTCTACCCAAATTTTGTCTTTAAACACCTAATTCCCATTAATTTTTTGGGGGTTTTGGAAGATCTAGTCTCCTTTTACAAACCTCAGGCCTGTGAATGTGATTAATTCCTTAATTTTATCATTAAAACACCAGGCATACATTCCAAGCAACTCATCTGGGCTCCCTTAATGGTTGATAGAGGAGGATGTGCACATCCAGAAGGAAATTTGTCCCATCTGGAGAGACACATCTAAGAGATATGGGGCAAATTTTCTTCCGAAGAAGTCTGTCTCTCCCTCCACTGTAGCAGCTGTTGAGTTAATGCCACATGCCTAAATTTTAGACTCAATGAAATCAATCTTTAATAAAATGTAAATAATGAAGCATCACTATGGTCCCAAAATTTTTGGCATTCTATTTATTTAAAAAACAATAAATCCAGTCAAAACAATCCAAAGATCCATACCTGTAGAGCAGCCAAGCAGAATGCCTGCATTTTGCTGATCTTTAGGTTAAAAGTAATTTTTGTCCACCATAAATTCAGGAACCTCTGTTTTCAATAGGAGACATCTGAGTATAGAGTAAACAGATACCACAGATCTACACTGGATTTTCTTCAGCTTCATATGTTGGATATTTAAACAGAGCCAGGGATCATTCTGAGAGTCAGAGCACCTGGCACAGCAGTGTTTACATCCACACACACAGTCACCATCACCCTCAAATCCAAATTGCTGATGGGGAGTGCTCCAGCGCAGTTGTCCAAACCATTTGTGTGAATTTTTCTGTAAAAATACAGCTAAACGTAATCCAGCGGCTGTGCTAAGGATTTAATGGGAGGAGATACACTGTGCCACTGACCTGCTGCTGCAGGTTTGCTAATTCAAACACAGCCTCAGAGTCTAAAAAGCTGCATCAAACGACTCATCTGTAGCAGCACAA
Organism: Passer montanus; assembly: GCF_014805655.1. Classification (NCBI taxonomy): domain Eukaryota; kingdom Metazoa; phylum Chordata; class Aves; order Passeriformes; family Passeridae; genus Passer; species Passer montanus. The sequence goes on along the minus strand of NW_024374812.1, from coordinate 526,546 downwards.
TCAAGGAAGCCTTGACACAGTTATTAACACAGTGATCCACAGCCAGGGGTGAAAGGATTGCTTGACAGAGCCTTGCTGGTGGAACAGAGTGTTCCCAGGCATCATCCTATCCATGTTTGATTGCACACTACAAATATTGCCTTTCCCAGCCTATGGGCCTTACTGCAATTCATACTAATAACAATCATTGTATTTTTTTCTTCTCTTTTATCCACCTCATTTTAAACAACTTAGTCTCTCCACTTGTGTGCCTGCTGTATGTGTAATTACTGAAGGTCACAGCAAAAGCCTGGAGCAGAAGGAAGAGATAACTCAACTGGTGGGGCCCCCAATTGACATCAGTTGACCTAATTTTCCTGAAGTCAATGAAGCTGGCAACAGTTGAGGGTTTAGCTCATTTTTCCTAATTGTTTCTGCTTTAATCACAACTGCCTCCTTCCTTAAGGACCATCACAGCTAGAAGCCCAGAAAAAAAATAACAATAACCTCATCAAACAATGATAGTTATAAAGCAGTTTGTACCTGTTCTGCTGGTTTATAGGAAAAGTTTATGCATACACTGAGTTGACTTGATCTGGTGGGGCTGGGCAGTGGCCAGGTGTGAAATGCTACGTGCTGTCCTGGATTTAGTCAGTGTAGGAATACTCCAGATCATACTGCCAGACAATCTTGATAGCCTGAAAGAAATCAGTACATGGAGCAGATAATTTAGAATGGAAGTTCATGAAAATATGGTTACTGAGGGAAAAAATATAAGCCTTTTCATAAAGCAGCTAGCAAAATATCATGAATGACAAGTTAATTCAGACTTTAGAAATCATAGAAGATAGCACAGTTTGGGTGGATGGAATCTTAAAATTAATTTCATTCCATCCTCTGCTGTGGGCAGGGACAACTTCCACTAGACCGGTTTGGTCCAAGCCCTGTCCAACCTGGCCTTGGACACTTCCAAGGATGGGAATAAATAAAAACACAAGTCATACCTCTGGTTTATAAATTATTTTAAAACTTACGTTCCTGGAAGATGGGAATATATATGTAAAGAAGAATTAAAAGGTTAAATAGAATTAAACATTTTTAATGTTTTGCTGTCTTCACCTGAGGATCCATTGCAGATCACTCCAATGAGAGTGCTGTCAATGAACATTCAGCTCCAACAGAACTCAATATAATCACTCTCAGTAAACCCCCTTAACACTCAGATCACTGTCTGTGCTTTCTGGCTGACTTCCATATCTTCTGTTGAACAAGATCTTTCTTGGTTTCGTGGGGTTATTTTTTGCTTTATATTATTTTCTCTTTTTCCTCCAGAAATACGCATATTCCCCTCATCTTTATTTTTGTTAGACCCTCTTTCCTAGTAAGATCCTAGATATGGAATGTGATGTATATGAACATAAATTTAAATGAATATATGCATAGTTATATACATATATATGCTGTGCTTAATCCTTTGCAATTAAGCTTGGTGATAATTGTTTTTGTGCATTAGTCATAATCACTTTTTAAGCAGCAAAGCCTATTATTGCTGTAGTGTGTGTTTCAGATGCCCTGCAGATTTGAGTCATTTTGGGTAATGCAGCTGTGTGTGGTAAAAAGATTTTACAATGCCTATAAAATTTTGCCTCATGACATGTTCAGCAAGTGAATCTGTGGCACCGTGAAAGAGTTTCAGTGCTTTTATTAAATACTGGGTACCATCACATTATGAATTGTTTAAACAAGACCCATCCTTAGAGTTTAGAAAGTGTGGAGTTTGGGGTGAGAGTTCATGAGAAGAAAAAGGTTTTTGTTGGGTGAGTTCACTTTGCCTTTTTCCTGGGTTTTGGATGCATCAAGTTGGTTCATCTTTCCTTAAATGTTGCTGAGTACAAAACCCCCTTCCTTAGAGGCAAATATTCTTGTTTCTGTTGCTGAAATACCTGCTGGTTAAAACAGCAAATGAAAATCATGATCCACCCACACAATGTTTCAAAGGAAAAGAAGTTCAGTTACCTGAGTGCCTTGCTTGGGATGATTTCCTCTGTGCCTCTGAAATGCTCTGATGCAAAGCACCACGTTGTGAGTGTGCAGCACTTCATGGAACCCTGGAATGGTCTGGGTTGGAAGGGACCTCAAAGACCAACAAGTTCCAACCTTCCTTCCAGGGCCAGGGACTCCTTCCACTGGATCAGATTCCTCCAAGCCCTGTCTAACCTGGCCTTGAACACTTCCAGAGATGGGGCAGCCACAACTTCTCTGGACAATTTGTGCCAGGGCCTCACCACCCTCACAAGGAAAATTTTCTTTCTAATATCTCATCTAAATATTTCTTCTTACCTTTTGAAGTCAATTTATCCTTGCCCTATCAAAGTAACTTTTCTTCTGTTCTTTCCTTATTTGCAACTCACAGTCAAGACAGGAGTATGGGAAAAGGCAAAATGTTAATAGCCAGAGTTTCAAGTAATTTAGAAGTTACTGAAATGAGATGATTGTGTGGTTCTTATTAAACCCCCCAACCCTTGGTAGAGACAAGAGGTGGCTGACACAAACACACTGCAATCATATCAGGTGTCACAAGGACTGTGCCTTTAGAGACCATTCAACATCACGTCCCAAATAAACCCACAGGCGCAATTATTGAAAATAAATGGGTTGCAATCACACTTAATTAGTTTCAGTTGAGCTAGGATAAAGACACTTTGTACAGTGAACTTTAACCTTCACCAGCCATTTCCACTTTCTTCTTGAGATTGCATTCCCTTTGAATATCTTTCTCCAGCCCTCATCCCTGACCAGAAGGATTCTCTTTTCTGAAAAAAACACTCTCTTCCATTGTATCCCTGCAAGCATTTGGGAGGCCATAGATCACAGTATAAGAAAACTCTTAATTTTGGTCTTTCCTTAGTTCATCATGCCTTGCTGGCTGCTGCAAAAGAGTGAAAACTGATCCAACACCTCCTTCTCCTCCCAAATTAGGACCAAATTTACCTAAAAGAAGTAACTAATTTTCAAAAGAGACACATCTTGAAATAAGTTTTCATTAAATATTTTATCAAAAGTAGACAAGTTTCCTTTGGAAAAATCCACTTTTATTTTTCCATTTGACTTGGCTATTCTTGGTCTTTTTCTCCTCCATGGTGTACTTGACAGGTGTAGAGAAATCTCCCTGAACAATCTGCCTCCAGCAGCATATGGCAATTTAATCTTCCCAAGAAGAAGAAATCTTGCAAAAAATCCATCTTTTTTAAAATAAAAATCTAGTTTTTCATTTCCCTGCCTGATTTCATAACTATTTGCACAACTTGAGGTCCTTTCATCTTGTCCTGTCCCCGTTCCCTGGGAGCACAGCCTGACTCCCCCTGGCTGTCCCCTCCTGTCAGGGAGTTGTGCAGATCCAGAAGGTCCCTTCTGAGCCTCATTTTCTCCAAGCTGAGCCTCTTTCCCAGCTCCTCAGCCCCTCCTGGTGCTCCAGCCCCTTCCTCAGCTCTGTTCCCATCCCTGGAGCCTCTCCAGCCCCTCCAGGTCTTTCCTGAGTAGAGGGGCCCTGAACTGGACACAGGAATCAAGGTGTGGCCTCACCAGTGCCCAGCAGAGAATGACAAACCTGCTGGCCACTCTGTTTTTCCACATGCAGACAATGCAGTTCACAAGTTGATTAAAATCAAGGCACTAGACTTTTTCGTCCTTGCCAATGACAAGACTAGACTCTTGAATAATTTCAAATCATTTTTCATAACTTTCACAGGTGAAAAGAGGGTTAATTTTTTTTTCCTTCTGATAGTTCAAGCTTTGATTAATCTACACTCTTCAGCGAAACAGATCACATTAAAAAGTTTCCATTCACCAACCATTTTTACTTTACCCTATTTTAGATCCCCTGGAGTTTTATGACATATGACATCCATTGACTGCAAGCTCTGTTTCTTCCTGCTCTCAACATATCCTTTCCCTTTTCTGGCTCTGTGCTGGTACAGATGCTGCAATCTCTGAAATCCAAACAGGACTAATTGCAGAAGTAATATCCAGGTCTCATGGACCCATTCATTCTTCATTCCATGCCTCCTTGCTGCTGCCCTTGAAGGTGGTGATACAAACTGAGGGCAATTCCCATTCCTGACCTCAGTCCTGGGACACCAGGACAAGTTTTAAGGCTCCTCCGGCCAGCAGTGCTGCTCAGCAAAGTTTGCAGACCACTGCTTTGCCAGGGAATTAAAAGAAAAAAAACACCATGTGCACTGCTGTCAACACCTTGGCAATATCAGCCTTCCCTCAATTACTTTTGCTTACAAATTACTCCTAATTTTGTTCTTTAAAGCTAGTTAAGAACAAGTGCTGGTAGGATTGATGGGGAACTAACTGCATGATTAAGTAATTACATTTTTAAAGCTTGCCTTACACTACGACTAATGATTTGTCACACGGTTGCAGAAACTCGAGATAATGAATGGGAAATGTTTACAGGTAGTTTGTTCTTCCAAGTCTTTTATCATATTGTGGCTGGTGCCATATCTGCGTATGATTCCCAAAGAAAGAAAATCTATCACGTAATCTCAACATTTCTGAGCAACTTGTTAGACCTTTGATCACATGTACCATTTATTATGTGATTTGTTCTATGATCAGAATTAATTGGTGTTAGAAAAGACTAAATTGGTTTTGGATAAAATCGTTTTCTGTCAGAAAATGGGGGGTTTCACTAAATTCTAACATACTGTTGATGCATAGTAATTCAACAAAATCTAGCACATGAAGAATAATTTGACACTGTTTCAATAGCTTCAAATTTAATAATTTTGTCTGTTTTGCTTCAATATGTCATTTGCCTGAAAAAAGTCATTTTAGAATGTGTATATATAGAATTTTAATAAGGTTGTGTTAATTTTCTAATAGAAAATGCTTCAGCAATTCCACCTTCTAAGACATTTCTGAATTTTTGGCTTTTTTTCCCCCACAACTGGAACAAATGAAAATAAAGACAGTGCTTATAAACAAATGTTTCAGGCTTTGATTAGCTGTAACCATGATCTGATTTGATAGCCAGCTGAATTAATTTGATGAAATGTTGACTATTATTTACAATGTAGGAGCATTTGGAGGCTTCAAATGCAATTTTTCCACATGTGAACAAGGCATGGCACAATTCCTGATGGGCTGGTCCAGAGCCCTGAGATGTCAATGGAAATACTCCTACAGACTTCTGTAGACTTGGAATTTGACTCAGAAAGAAAATGGATCTCTCCATGGATCAAGCAGTTGAGATCCAGGACGTAAAGGTGAAGGAAAAGAAAGGGACTAACCGAAGGTCAGACAAAAATATTTTGGTTACCCCTATCCATAGAATCCCAGAATCCCAGAATGGTTTGGATTGAAAAGGACCTTAAAGCTCATCTCGTTACACCCCCTGCCATGGGCAGGGTCACCTTCCACTATCCCAGGTTGCTCCAAGCCTCATCCAGCCTGCCCCTGAAAGTTTGAATTTTGGGGATTTTTGCCTGGTTGGTTGGTTGTTTGCTTTTTAAACCACATCAAATCACTAAGGCAACAGAATAAGAAATTTACCATTTGGGGCTCTCTCCAGTCTATATTTCACTTATCATCTATAATTTGTCCTGGGCAATGTCTTCTTGCTCAGAGAAAAATAAGAATATGGGTTTGAATCTACTTTGGGGCACTTGGGTCACAGAGGAAGGAAGGCTTTTAGAATCCACTTTGCTTTCAGGTTGGAGAAATGTTTTTGGCGTGTTCTAGTTGGAACCATGGGAGAAGTGGGAGCCTTTTTCCTTTCAAGGGCTGCCCTCACACCTCACTGCCTTTATACCAATCCTGCCATCAAACCTGGCACAGGCAGAGGCAGCAGGAAGGTTGTGACTCATCTCCTATCTCTTGTCCAACATCAGCACTCCCAGTCAGGCTGAATAATCCATGGAAAGATGAGAAGTTTTATGTGTTTATTGTAATCTTAACATGTTTAAACCATTTCTACTCTACAGTGAGTCTATTTCCATGAGACACAAACTAGAGATGTCTGCTCTGGATGAGATTTTAGATTTTATTGCACATAGAACAGTGCAAGGAAGAGATTGTTCCTGGCCCAGAGAGTTAAGAGCTACCCAAAAGCATGGCAGGAGGAGGAACAAAATGGTTTTCAATGCAGTTAAGTCTGAAAAACAATATGACACAAAGTTTAGATATCTTAGGAAACTGTTTTAATTTTTAGACTCAGAAAATACTGAAAATGTTCACTTCTTGCTGTGAAAAGGTAACTGATTTCATCCCTGTAGAAGAAGCAGTAATTAGCTGATAGCAGTGGTTGCAGCAGGTCTTCATTGTTGTTGTCACTAGACTAAATAAAATATCAGTCTTAAAATAGTTTATATAAACCTACCATTCCATCCAGAAGAAGGAATGTAAAAAAAAAATCCTACCAAAAAAATTACGCTAATAATATTGTGAGAAGACATAAAAACTGCTTTGGATGTTAAGCTGAAATGGATGTGCACATAAATTTTTTACCACTTTTTTTTCCTCCCTTGTATGTTTGAAATTTTTTTTCCCTTCCTAGCAGTTACTCTTCCAAACACAAAGGACAACTAAACTGACATCAAGTAAAGTTAGTATTCTCCTGTCATTTCTCTGGACATCATCTGTGACAGTTGTGCTCGCGGTGATTCGGTCCCTCACACGTCACTGTTTTCATGTCAGCTCTCCGTTTCATGTCGCAGAAATCCCTTCTGTCAGCTCCCATTCAGTTTGATAGGTCATGCTTACACCTGCGAGCTGGGGCAGTGCCTCCCTGACAGGATCTGTCACAGCACAGCAGTCACCACGCTCAGCCAAACAGCAACTTCACTCTGTGGCAACTTTGTTATGATGACTTTTAGGATTTGAGGTTTTCTTTTTTTTCTTTTTCATTCTTATTTTTTCCCCATTTTCCTTCTCCCTCCTCTCTGCCAGTGACACACACTGGGAACCACAGGAGAAATGACAACTTTCATCAGTGGGAGAAAGCGACTTTTCTGGCAAATTCAGGCCAAGAGGATGGTTTGCTGTTCCTGCCTTCTCTGCACCAAGCCCATTACAGGATGTCACAACAGCTAAAATATTCCTTGGATGTGCAAACCTCATGAATCATTTAAATACATCTCCCTGTATTCCTAAGCTATGCAGCGCAAGGAACCATTAAAATTAGAGATGGCAAAAGCCTCTGAGGTGAGTGCTCTGTCCACTGCTGACAATTCAGGATTCCTCTCTCCATGCACCGATGGGAATGTCCTCCAGTCCTCTGTCCACTCACATTTAACGGCATGTGGGATGCCACTGGATTTTCAATCACTCCTACAGATATCACTCTTGGAGAATCTCCATCATTATTCAATCCCCATTTTCTATTTTATCCTGCAACAGGTCTTGGTAGGTCAGTGGAAGCTGCACAAATTAGAGGAGGAGGAGGAGGTATGAGACCCAGGATTTTGGCCTTTTCACTTTTTCCTACACAGAGTAATCTTACTAAAACAAAATATTTGTCTCTTGGTACATCACACACAGTGATTAGCACATAGTTACTAATTACTGCCTCTTATGGGGTTATATCCTGTTTATTTTGCCAGAAATAAATATACATTTCAGATTTTAGCTGTCAAAACACAAGCCTCAGTGTGTTCATAGAGGTTTTAATAAACTTTGGTGGTTGGACATTTCCTGTACTAATTATGGTCTTAATTTGTGGGGTGGAAGAGTTCCTGCCTTTTGTGCCCAATGTCCTGACAAGTATCTCCAGAAAACTGAATCCCTAGAAACAATGGTGGAACTTTATTCCCACCATACTAGAAAAATTGGCTCTGTATAAAGGGATCACATGATATCATGAGGACAATATGACTGTAATATCATAAATTTAATGTATAGCATGAAGGCAACCATATAATATGTGAGTATTCAAGATTTCAGAGGGATTCAATATAATTCTACCCCTTATGTCTTCAGAATTTTATAGATAATTTGGCTTTACAGGCAAAGTACCTTATTACATTTGAAAGGGGATATTGCTTCTTATCTACCACAAACATCCAAGCTGAATACATGGTATGAAACCACACTTACCATTATTTTGCACTGAATTTTGGAACAGGCTGTCCAGGGAAATAGTGGAGTCACTTTTCCTGGAAGTTCTCAAACAATGTGTAGATGTGGAGCCGAGGGATGTGGTTTTGTGGTGGACCTGGAAATGCTGGGTTAATGGGTTGGACTTGATGGCCTTAGAGGTCTTTTCCAACCTTAATGATTTTGTGATTCTATGATTTTAGTTACATTATTTGCTCTCAGGTGAGATAAGGGACACAAAAAAAGAAACACATCCAGGACTGCTTTCTTTGTACAGCCAGCATTAATATTTAACAATTGCTCAACTTAAAAGAAATAACAGTATTCAAATATCACAAATAAATTTGAGCTGTGAGATTGGTTTTCCTGCATAAAAGCAGATTTTTTTTTCTTTTGTTTTCTTCCAGGACAAATTCTGGTGGTCTAAAATTTGGCAAAAGAGGTGTTGAGATTTAAAAGGAGATGGAAACAGGTTGAAGATTTAGAACTGCAAACAGATTTAGAACTCACTAAACAGTGAGAAAGAGAGGGATTGTCTCCAGAAGATGTTTAAAGACTGTGGTATTCTGAGGTAGAGGTTGTGCTTTAAGGCCCAGTAGCCTATTAAAAATGGGACATACTTGATTTGATTAAAAAAAGAGACTATCAAGATGATAGGCTATATGAGGCAGAAAAAACTGGTTTTGTACTGAGGACAGGTTCTGGATAATTTGAAGAGAACTTTCATTTCCAGTGCTATAAATACCTTTTTCATTAGGTTTGAGCAAATCACCAGAAATATGGTCACATCACACAGAGTAGAACATCCAGAGCAATATCAAGAAGATACTAGAGTAGTCTGTTTCTAGTATCAGTGACTGTGTGGATTTGGTACTTAAAATAAGAGGATTCAGGTGTTGTATGCATTGGAACTCATTTACATTTTTTCTATCTGTCATGGAGCCACAGGCTGCTGTGTGACTGCTGCATTTATGGTGCCAAGGTTAAGAAACCTCCACAACCATCACTGCTTCAAAGCAATGTGAATCTCTCCCCATTTCATACATACCTGCATCACAGCACCCTGATTCAGCCAAGCACACCTTAAAATAAAAGGATTTAGATGCTGTATGCATCAGACTTTTTTTTTTTTTTCATGGGCAGGTGACAGTTCCTGCCCCTGCACAGGTCACCTGTGGGTCACAGTCCCCACAGAGCTGCAGCTCCTCTTTCACAGAGCACCTTCCTCCAGATGTTTTTCCAGTAATGTCATCTTCCACGTGTCTCCTTAATTTCTCTCCATATTTCTCAAAAAAACTTTCCTCATCTATCTCTATCCATCTCCCCCACATCTCTGAATCTTTGAGCATCCAGATCTAGTTGAAGATATCCCTGCTTATTCCAGGGGGATTGGGCTAGATGACCTTTAATGGCCCTTTCCACAAAAAAAGCATTCTATGATTCCATGATCTTACGATTATATGCATTAATTTTGTTCCTCCTTTCTGTTCATTTTTGGATTGTTAATATTTTGGGGCAAAGATTTTCCCTTATATCTCCATTGTAGAGATAACTGACAGAGGTGATGTGAAGTCTGAAAAGTCCTTGGCCCTGCCTGCCTATTAACAGTCAAACCTTCTCATTGCATCCTCCTGCCCCAATTGCAAAGGCTTCAGGCTCAAATCCCTGTTTTCTACGAATGTGTGTGTTTGGAATTTTTCTTCCAGTGACTTCTTGTGAATTGGTCTCTTGTGAACACTCTTCAGCCTCCCACAGCACCCTCAGCACAAAGATTAGCAACGCCAACCTGAACGAAAATATCTTTCCAATTTTATTAGGCAATCTAAAAGACAAACTTAGGCTAAAAAAAAAAAGTCAGAGGAAATCAAATGTGGGAGATAAGGTAATATTAAAAACCTGAGCTGAGTTTAACGTCTGTTAACTCTTCATAATGAAGATGTAGCTTCTGTATACATCTCAACATTTTTGGCAGACTGTGAAGCCACATTTCATAGGGAAATCCCAGTACTGAAGTGCTATAAAAATACAGACACGCAGAGCAGAGAAACACCTCAAGAAGTGATACACAATGAGGGGGAAATAGCATTTTCCTTTCACTGGGAATGTCAGCTTCCAGAAAAGAAATAATTCTTTGGGCTTTTACCAAGTAATTTTTCAATTTCAGAGCATAATTTCTTTATTTACCATTACACTGATTATCCATACTTAGACTAATGATCAAATAGCTCTCAAGTCCAAGATATTTGGCTAAGGCAGCCCGCAGGATTTTTCTTTTCCTTTTCAGTTCTTTCTTTCCCCTTTTTATTCCAAATTTTTAGGGTGATTATAGGGTGTGTAAGATCGTTAAAGGATTGGCAGCAAGCACAAAACTCAAATCTTTTATCCAGAGGCTAGCAGAAATGTGAGTTGCCAACATGCAATTCCTTCATTGTCCCACCAGTGTCCCGAATTAATGGAGGAACCATGCTCTCACTCCACTGAGGGAAGAATTCAGGCTTTTCTGCTTCCCAGAGACTTAGTTTAGGATAAGAACAATTAGTCATATATTTAACTCAAAATATTTGATTAATATTTATCAACCTTAATGTTAGAAAAGCAAAAAACCTGCAGTAAGAGGCAGCTCTGGTATTTTTTTATTATTATTATTCCTTATAGCCAGGATTAACTTGAAAAAAAGTTGCTACATAATCATCTGAGAAGCTGCTGAACTTTAAATCTAGAGACAAATTGGGATCCTACTTTCTGATAGAGGGTATACTGAGACAGAATCACCCAGAAATTTAGGTTTTCTTATTCCTTTCCCCTTGAGACCATGTTCAAATTCACAGTTCATGAGCAAAAGGAGCCAGAATGATATACATTAAATTTACTAACAGAGTTTAAATAATAAGAGCTTGAGCAGCTGAAAAGCAAGTTTTCTGGAGCAACCATGGGAGTGGATCCCACCACCCCTGTCTGGAGACCAGGGAGTTATTTAGTCTCTGTATCTGTTGGCCATTAGCTGATAAATCTAGATTATTAATAGGTTTTATTTTTAACATGGTTACCACCTTTACAGGTTACAGGTCATTTTTGTTTGCACTTTTTTTTTACTTTATTTAAATAAAATAAATAAGGAAAAAGCCAAAATTTAACTGAATGAGGAGCACACATACAGTTTTAGTGTAACAGCAGAATTATTGCTCTCTCCTCACAACATTTTGAGGTCTTCCTCCTCTCATTAATACAACCAGAAATTACTCTGAAAGTCTGAGAAAAACCCCACCTTAAAGTGAGTAAATCCTGGATTTGAGTTTTCATTCTTCTATGGATTTTGCCTGCTGTGTACAATCTTGGTATCATTTTCCCCAGTTTAGCACTCCAGCCACCTGTACTTTTCCTTAACTGCTCTCCAGGATAACTTTAGGTCATATTCCCAAAAAAGAGAAGCCTGAATGTGTCTGTAAGCAGACCAATTGCTTCTTAAAATACGTAGAGTTTTGTATTTGTGATTGAAATATCTGAAATTTAAAACTCAAAAAAATGGGGACATAAAGGTAATCAGTATCTTTAATGTTGGGGGAAAATCTTTGTTCTGTTGCCCAAAGGATGAGCCAGGCTGTCTCATCTGAAATAATCTGTATGTGAGAGCTGACTGTGGCCCAGTTCTGCACTTTTCCCTGGCAAAGATCCATGCAGGTGTCACAGGAAATCCCACCTGCAGAGAGAGCACAGGACATACCTGTTATCCAGCCAGAGAAACCAGGCACAAGTTACCAAAGGCACTTTTGTCCACTTATCTTTTTTTAAAAAAGTGGAATTTCCTTCTCTTTCATCTTTGAGTTTTTCTCATTTGACCAGTTAAGACTGTTTCAGCTCACTTTTTTCTTTTTTTCTTTTTCTTCCTCCTCACTGTACACTTGTTTTCCAGGGTTGTGAAGGAAGGGTCACACTGAGGGTAGTTCTGATTTATCCATTTTCTTTTTGTAACACCTTCTATGTCTTCCCAATTTTCAGGTTGAGTGAATGCTGAAAGAGAAGTTTGGACAAAAAAAAAGTGAAAAAATATGTAAAAATCTTTGGGTTTCTTTGTCTAACACATAAAGACAGACATTGAACTTCTCTAAAGAAATATAAGACCACATTAAAATCAGTGTTAAGAATTACCACCAACAGCCAATTCTATAATCTGTCCCCATAAAGAAATTTAAACTGATCAACTAAATTTTAAGTCTCTATTTTTTGAGGATTTCAGGCCACACATGAAGTTCATCTGAACTTTCTTTCACTAACTGCAGTACAAGGCACCAAATGGAGAAACATTTGAATTGGAGAATTCATGTTGGAAAAGATCTCTGAGAGCACCAACTCTGACCATCAACCCAGCACCACCATGTTCACACCAAACAATTTTCCCAAATGCTACATCCTTATGTTTTTTGAACACTTACACAGATGGTGACTCCACAACTTCCCTGGCCAACATTGTTTCTGCTGAAGCTCCCTCTGGAGAGGAAAGTCATTTTGCAAGGAAACAGAGAAAAAAGAAAAAAGGTGGGGTTTTTGGTTGTTGTTTTTAATGAAAACAAAATATTCCAGAGCCATCCCTATACTCCAGGCCCTCCTGCATCACCTGTGTCAGCAGAGCCGCTGGTCTCTTTTGCCTAAATGTCTAAGGATGGCTCATGTGCTCCTTACTGTGTGTCACCTGCAAACAGACCTTCCTCTAACTCAACCCTGAGCAATTTGTCTCAGATGTCTTTTCAAACACATTAAAATCAGCTCCTCAGATCTCAGCTGTTGCCTTAAACTGTCTAGGAATTGGTGTCTCCTGCTCTGGCTCACACCAGTGTTCTTTTCCTTCTCAGTTATTGAATACATGTGGAGTTTTTAAAGCATCCCATGTTCTTTCTGGGACACTGTTCCAACACCAGTGGTTTTCCTGGCAGCCCCCAAGCCCTGTGCCTTCCTCTCCTGACCCACTTGGCCCTGCTGGCTTTTGGTGCCATGGTGTCAACTGGTGCATGGATGTGGAGGGAAGCAGGTGGTGCCAGTGCTGACACAGGGGAGCACCTTCCTGGAGGGTTCCTGCTGCTCCAAATCCCAGCACTGCCTGAAACCCACCCCCTCCAGCAAGGGTCTGATTCCACTTGTGAGCAGGAACCATGCCATTCTAACAGATGGGCTCCGGTGCAAACAGCCAAGAAAACATGTATATTCATAAAAAAAACCCTGAAAAAAAATAATAAAAAAAAAAGGGTACTGAGGGCATGAATGCCAGCCAAAAACATCAACATCTCTCCATGTCTTCTCTTGAGCGTACAAATCCATGGTTAAGGGGATGTGTGGGCGCTGAGCTGAATTCATTAAAAAAAATTAAAACAAAATGCCTGGCCACGTAGAAAGAGATTTCAGAGCATTAGGAAATGGGCACAGTGCCCTGAGAGAGAGGAAAACGGAAAGAGAAAAGCAATATTCGGGAATAAACTGAGCCAGAAAAACACATGGGGTCTGTCTGGTAGTTCCCAGAGCCTGAGACTTGTCTGGGTGCTCAGTTCATGAATTTGGTTTGGGGACAGGGAGGAGGGGGAAGCACAGCCCTGTCTCTTGGGCTTTATTTTTTTTCCCAGTCAATCTATTTCTCCTTTAGTAGGCCAGAATTAAAAGAAGGAATCAAATAAAACACTCAAACTCAAGATTTTTAGGTTGATCTAAAATTTAGGGCTCACACAGTTCTGTCCTTCAGGTCCTGGTGGATTTTGGTCAGGAAACTGTGAGATCATGGGTGAGAAGATCAAGGAGAACAGATGAGATTGAACTGAAAACACTTAAAAAGGGATTGTGGACACAGGTGAAGAACCCACCTTATCTGGAAGAGCAGCTGGGAAGCTTTTCCTAACACCAAATAACCACAACAGGCCAGCATAAGCCAGGTTTAAGCATGAGAAAGCTGGGAAGGTGCTGAGCCTACCATCATGGAAAATATTTTACTTAACATACACAGATTGAAAACCAGGTTCATTGAGGCTGCTGAGATGGAGAGAGGGTCTGGTCAAGTGGAAACATGAATTTCTCTTGCACATCCCATCCTTGCTGGCAGCAGAAGAAGCAAACCAACCTAGTCCTCTCCTCTTCTTACCAGCAACACACAGAATCTCAAAGCTTGGAAACTAACACCACAAAGAGAAGACTTTAAACTCAGTTTTACTCAGCCCTTTTTTCCCACAACAGGGTAAAACTTCTCAGAAGAATGGTACACCCCTCATAACCAGCAGAGAGAGATTTAATGTCTGTTCTGGAGCTTGGAACTGCACTCAGATTTTCTACTTCCTTGAAGATTTTGCTGTTCCTGAAACAAGAGGATGGTGTAGGATAGGCCTGTGCTTTTGAAACTGTTCCAGCTCACACAAAAAGTTAAAGAAAGGCCTGCAAGCCAGCTCTCTCACTGGACTGTGCCAGTGTAACAGCTATCGCTTTATATTTCTTAAGCTAATTCATATTTCATTGCCTTATGAAAAGCTGAATTAATTCAGCTTTACCATGAAATGTGAGGGAAGTCTTCATTTAAAGGCACCATGGGCCTATTCAGAAAGTAGTAGGACCTGAACCTTTTCCTATATCACTGTATGGTTTTCAAAGGAAACAAGGAGTCAACAAGGAAGTTAGAGGAACATGAGGTAATGTTCTGGGCTCAGGAGACTACTAAAAACAGAAATATTTGCTAAGATCTCAAAGTCCTATAAACTGAGCCTTAGAACCAATGTTCTCCTGAAAATGCTCCATAAACGCACCAAGATCTCTAAAAATCCAGTCTGAACAACTTGCATGGTCCAGGGAAGAGTTGGAATGAGATGTTATTTAAGATCCTTACAACCCAAACTATTCCCTGACTCTGTGATGTTGTTCTAAAGCAATCCAGGAATTTTGGCACATGCCCTGCAGTTGGGTAAACCACACCTCCAAAACCTGGTGTCAGAGAGTTTGTGCACCCACAGCTGATCAGCCAGGAGAGTCTTTGATGCAGAGAACAGTAGCAGATGAGGCAGATGGTGGAAAAAAAGGAGAAAAGGGACTAGAAAATGTAGGGGGGAAATGTAGAAAACTCAGGGAGACTTTACAGAAACTATCCATGACCTAGAGGGAGATTTGGAGAGAGATGGAGCAGAAATTTCCACAAGGGTATGGAGTGATAGGACAAGGGGGAATGACCTTAACCTGAACAAGGCTACATTTAGATTAAATCTTAAGAAATTGTTCCCTGTGAGGGTGGTGAGGCCCTGGCACAGGTTGCCCAGAGAAGCTGTGGCTGCCCCTGGATCCCTGGAAGTGTCCAAAGCCAGGCTGGACAGGGCTTGGCACAACATGGGATAGTGGAAGGTGTCCCTGCCTGTGGCAGGGGGTTGGAAGAAGATTATTTTTAAGTTTCCTTAGAACACAAAATATTCTGTGATTCTGTGACTCTTGGTAATGGGGTTTTCTCAGTGCTCTGTATAGGTTCTGAGCTTCCAAAGCTCCTCTCTGTTCAGCAAAAATCCATTGACTTCTCCAAGTCTTTGATCTTTAACCTGTGCACAGATACATCAGTGCAAATCTTTGTTCTTTTCTTTCAATGAGCTTAAAATCCACTATTGTTCATGGTGCCAGAAGTTAATGCTCCCTCCCTGCTGTGCAGCAGTTATTATTATTATTATTATTATCATCATCATTATTCCCACTGTTACCTCGCTTCTCCTAACAAATAACAATAATAACAAAAAATAATGATAATAAGGAAAAAAAATCAAAATTCGGATTCTGCCCTTTCTAATTACAAATCACCACCTGTGGTAAAATTATTGAAAAACAGATGAGCATTTCATTGCAGCAATAGCCTTAAAACAAGCAGCAGTTCCAACTGCCAGTGTGATGTATAGACACGGCGCAGGGCAGATGAGGGATTAATTAGGTCTGTCCCTGCACATTGCCAGGGGAGCACTTCTGTAGAGGTGATTGAAAACTAGAAAGAGTGGCATTAGTCTTCATTGTTGGTTAAAGGCAACAAAAATAAAGATGCAATTGAGTTGACAAAGCTTCCAGGTATGTGGCTGAGTCATTTGGAGGTGTCAAAATGATCAAACCATAATTAATTAGCTAAAGTGCTATATTTAATTCCTCAAATTTAATGAAGATTTCTGCAGCCAAAAACAACCAGCAGCACCATTTGTTTGTGAAAGGAAGGAGGGGAGTGCACGAAGTGGATGACGCCAAAATTTAATGGTGCCTTTATAATCAAGCCAATGTTCTTAATCTTATTGTCATTTTCTGTACAGACATAGAAACACAGTGCTGTTGTATGCATTCATATTAGAACTGCAATTAGGACACCAGAAGTGACAGGGAAACCAAATATTTATTATTTCTAAGCAATAAAACAGAAAACAGACAAAAAATATCAGTTGTTTATTTTTTTTTAATATTGGCCTCCAGGGTTGACACTGTAAAGGCACACAAGACCTCAGTGGCAGGTAGTCTAAGTCTGTACCTCAGGAATTTAATGCAGCTTGTTCCAAAGGAAAGAAACTTGAGGTTTATGAGTAAAGAGAACTGCGAGAGCAAAATGTGTGTTTTACTCCCAGTTCTGCCACAGCTGTGGAGAGCCAAAACTTTGGATTTAGGCTGAGGGAAGGTCTGCCTGAAACACTGAGTATACTCTTTGAGTATGCACCTGTTCTGGGCTGGGAAAGGTTTCCTTCTCTTTAGCTTTGTCACTTACCACAACCTCTAATGCACCCTGGTCCTATCAGGTACTTAGACCTGCAGAGACACCCCAAAATGTTCTATGTCATACTTCCCATGCCACCACACGAAAGCAGACACCAAGAGCTCTGGAAGAGAAGTTCTACTATCCCATGCTCGTTCAAACACACACACACAGAGGCTGACACATCTATGTGCTGCTCAAACTGAATGTCCCTTCTCCAGGGTGCTCATTGCAGGATTTATGCAGGAATGGCTGTTCTCTGGTGGCAAGAGGGTCAGAACACCTAGTCATATCAAGACAGATTGAGAAGGCTGAAAGTCTTCAGTCTGAAGTAGAGATGCTCCAGAGAGACCTTAGAGCCTCTTCCAGCACCTAAAGGGATTCCAAGAGAGTTGGAGAGGGGCTTGGGACAAGGGCCTGGAGTGACAGGACTCCTCTGTGGCTGGGATAAACTGTGTGGCACAATCTGTGGTGTTCAACAACACATTCCTGCTGCTGGCATCCCCAACCTGATAGAAACCAAAAGGGTGGGAAGATTCCTTCTCCCACAAAGGAATTGCAGGATTAGCTGACAGTCAAGGCCTTAGCAGGAAGGCCGGTTAATGTATTGTTTCATCTACAACATAAAATGTAAGCAATGTTTCCCTCTTACCCAGCAGCTGTTACCTCTACCATAAGCTGTTAAAAATCCCTCATTATTCCCTACAGCCAGGCCAGGCCCATTTCCTGTGCAGTTGTCATCTCCTTAATATATTATGACATTACAGACTTTATTAGTATATTTGCAGTGCCTTTTTATTTTTTATTAGCTAATGGGCTGTTTGCTTACACCATATTTGCTTAGTCTTTCAGAGCTCAGCCAATAAAATGGCCAAACGTGATCCCATCTGGAAGCCATTAAAGATCAATAGAGATGGAATCTGAAGAAGAAAGAATGGTGGAGGAAGAAAAAATAAAAAGAAAAAAGAAAAATCTACTATCAAAACAATTGTGAATAAAAACCTGTCAGCTTCTGTTCTCAAATCCGGATGTGCTAAAGTTCATCACAATTCCAACGTGACAAAAAGCACCATGGTCTTGTTAACATCAGGAACAACTAATCTAGTTTAAAGGAATCACAAATATGATTAAAGTTCATGGTTTCCTTGATTCTTTGGGAAAATGGAAACCTTTCTACCACACGTTGCATTCTTCTGAAGCGCTGGGCTCTTTGTAGGGAAACAGCTCAGAGGACAAACTGCTTCTGTGACAGAAGTATGGGTTATGGTGACACATCTCTCTGCCACTTTCATGGTGATATCAAAACACCTGCAGGTGTCAGCATGAAAAGATTGTGCCCAAAATGAGGAAATTTCATTGTTAAATGCTCATTATGGCAGCCAGATATGTCAAGTGGTGTCTGACTCCAAAGAATATTAACTCTGAATCTTCAGTACTTAAATATTTGGCAAATACATGGGTCTAGGAAGGTTTTGAAGAGCTCCTGCAGTAGATGAGGTGCTTGGCTCCAATGAGGCAGTCATCCCATAGGAAGAAAGAGAGGATTTGAGGTTTTGCAGGAGCAAAGGGGATCATGAACACCATTCTTCCATGGGCTCATCACTGACCCACAGCAAAAATCAGCCCTGAATGTGGCACCCAGTGAGGGAGACATGCTCAGGGTTGGCATTTGCCTGTGTCATGGGCACTGAGTGTTTCAGCCATTCAAGAGGGATGTGTTTGCTCTGGCCATGTCTCAATCTCTGGTGCCTGGGGACTTGGAATGAAATTGGAGGCACCCACCCTCACCTGGGCTGCCCTGATGCCTACAGCAGATCCGTGTCTGCTTTAATCACTTTTCAGCCACAGAGAGGAGCAGACATTTCCAGGGCTTGACCCACCTGACCTGCTTTAGAAACGTGCCTGGGGATGAGACAAACTGCATCCCAGAAGAACCTTTTCCCCTCCTGCCTCTCTGGAGGCATTTGGGATGATTCAGTCAGATGCAAATCCCTGCTCTGGTGACAGGTGCCACCCAGCCAGCGCCCGTGTGGGCAATGCTGGATCCTGAACTAATGGTCACCACCTTCCTCTGATCACATGCTTTACTTCTCTTAACCTCTAAGCAAGAGTGGCTGCTTCCATATCTGCTAAGGTGTTCTTCAGCCAGAGAGCAGATATCTAAATCTGTCCCTAGCTTGGAGAGTCTGTGTGGGAGAAGCAAAATTTGCTTGGAGTTTAGGACTCACCCTGCTGCAGAAATGTTTGTTCCAGGGAGTTTTCTCTCAGTGAGGACTGCAGAGATGTTGGAGTGACTCATTTCAGCCTTGAGAAGAGGAAGGTTTGGGAGAACCTTGTCTGTGTGTACAGCTGCACAATATGGGAGAATAAATTATAAAAATAATGGAATTGCTGAATTGTTGGGGTTGGAAGGGATCCCAAGGGAGAATCCTTAAATTTTATACTTAAAATGTGGTATTTAAAGGAAAAGATTTTTTTGTTGGCTATTGCTTGTTAAAAAAAAAAAAAAGGAAACAGAGGTCTAAATAACCACTCTGGATGACTCTTCAAGTTTTCAGCTAGTTAAAGAAAACCCTTCTTTGCACTGGGTACAGAAGCTTTCTTAGGGTTAAAACACTTTGAAGTGAATTGGAGACAGAGAGTGTAGTGTGCATTTATAATCATTATACTAATAAAATTCAAAGGTTGGAGTTGATGATCTTCATCTTTGTCTTCTCCCACCTTAATAGTTCTATGATTCTCTTCTATGGTCTGCCCAGGAAGACACAGGATTCAAAGGGTCATGACAAGGCAGGATTGCATTTAGAAATGGGAAAAAAGTGCAGGAGATTAATGTGTTGGTGCTTAGGTACCAAAGCAATGGCCACTTTAAGCAGGAAAAGCAGAAAACCACTAGATTTCACAGGAAATTCTTTGGTGGCTGAGACCACCAAACTGTCCAGATAAAAGGAAGCATCTGGGAACATCTGGGATTTGGCAGCACCAGGAGAAGCAACATGCAGTTTAAAAATACTGCCCCTCAATGGGAGAAAACGTATTTCTATTAAGGGACCAGAATTGCTCTACGCCTGTTGGAATTTTTGCTTGTGCACAGGAATTTAGCTCCAGGTTCATGTCTGTCACTAAAATTGACAACTGCCTATGGCTCTCTACAATTGAAACGTAGATCTTAAATTTCACATCATTATCCAAATAAAATATATCTGCCAAGGGGGACTGGTATTACACAGTTAGAGAACTGTGATACCAGTTGTCTGATTAACATATTGAGAGGAATATAAGAATTTCTCACCTATTTTCCAGAGGGAGACTAACTGGGGAGCTTGTGGTAAAGAGACTAATTGAACATCCTCCCTCTGCTCACTACGGAGATGCCCAGAAATATGTGTGCTCTGTATAAGCAGGTTTTCCCTCTGCATATTACATTTGCTTTTTAGGACAGTAAGGAACAAAATTATTAATTTTTTTTTTTTAAATACTTCTTTTACTAATAAAGAGCCAAATTTTCATGTTGAAAAGTGTATGACTTTCCACAGAAAGGTTTCTCATGGCTGCATAAAAGAGCAAAGAGATTAAACAGAGAAGTTGCTTTCAGAATGAAGAAGTTCTTTTTCAGGAGATATCAATGAAGCAGAGATCAGAGAAAAACCTGTCCAAGCTTCATTCGGACAATGATTTATTAATAGCTGACGCAGATGTGAATTTACACATTACAGGCAGTGTCCAGTTCAGACCGGGTTCCACATTTTGTGTGTGACTGAGGTCAGGATTTTGGATCAGTTCATCAAAGCAGCTGACCAGGGAGGATGCCTCAGAACCAAACCTGCCTCTGAAGTTCTTCCAGGGCTTGTGTCTGATACGTTCGTGACATATCAGAGAGAGCCGCTTTCATCTCTTCTGTTTTGCCAGGACTTAAGAAATAGAAAACTGAGTCTGAGGACTCAGACTCTTAGGAGAGTGTTGCTGTGAGTCAGCTGAGGCACAGTAGGAGATTCTGTGCACATTCTTAGCCCATGACATATTTGAACTAATGAGAATCATGTTACCTTCTAGAGAAATAAGTTAAAGCTGGCACAAATTATCTGCAGAATTGCCACGGATGAAAAATATGCCCACAGACCACTGACAGCCATAGGCTGATGTATCATCCCTTGTATCTCACACTGGAATCAAATGGATCCATTCCAGGTTTATTCTACCTTGGGCAGTAAATAGAGTTTGACCTATACCGGGCCTGTGCAGGTACAGCTCTTCTACTTTCAGCCTTCTGAAAAGTACAGGCAGCCACAGAAAGACTGTAGCCAGTAGGTCAAAAGAAGGGATTATTTCCCACTCTTTGGCTCTCATGAATAGTCTGAATATTCTGTGTCCAGTCATCTGAATAGTCTGCCCAATTCTGTGCTTCTTTGTGGAAGAGAGAGATTGAAAACTGGAGAAAGTCCAAGAACTACTGCTAACACAGTTACAGAGCTGGAACATGCAGAGATGTATCAAGAGATGTGGAGGGAAATGTGTTTATCTTGAGAACAGAAAGCTAAATGGGATTCTGGTTGTTGTTTTCAACTACCCACGGTGGAATTTTTTAGAAATTATTGGGGGGTTTTTTGGGTTTTTTTTTCCCCCTTGAAAGTGTTAGGATTCTCCTCCTTGCTGTTTTTGAAAATAGGAGTGACATTTGCTTTCTAATGGTCCTCAGGAACCTTTCAGAGCTGCTGCCACCCTTCAAAGAAAACTCAAATTGTCCTTGCAATGACCTTTTCCAGATACCTCAGCACTCATAGGTGCATCCCATCAGCTCCTATGGACATGTGTATGTTCAGGCTGTTAAAATATTCCCAAACCTGATCATCCCCCACTGAAGGTGAGTCTTCCTTGCTTTGGAATTTCCCCTGCTCTTGGGGCCCTAAAATTAATGGAAGGCAGTCTGATTAGTAAATACAGATGGAGAAGACATAGAGTACTTCATCTTTTTTAGTGTTCTTTGTCACCAGGCCCCCAGCCCCATTCAAAAGAAAGCCAAAATTCCTTCTGGGCTTTCTTTTGCTGCATATGTACTTGCAGAAGTTTTTCCTGTAGCATTTCACCTGTGAAATTCAGCTCTGTGTGGATTTTTCCTTTACTACCCTTGTCCCTGCACTTGGACATTGTCACTTGTCCTAAATCACTCCACCCTGCTTCCAGCTCCTGCATGCTTCCTTCTGAGGTTTTCTGAGCCTTCATTTTGAGGTTTTTTGGGAGCTCTGTGTTCATCCCTGTAGGCATTCTGCCACCTTAGAGGTGGAATATTTTCAGTTGGAAGGGACCTGTAATGATCATCTAGTCCACCTGGGGATCAGGGATGATCAAAAGCTCAAACATGTTGTTAAGGGCATTGTCCAAATACCACTTAAACCCTGACAGACTGAAATATTAGCAACTCCTGGAAGTCTTTGCTATGTTTGATCACCCTCTTGGTAAAGAAATGCTTCCAAATGCCCGGTCTAGAGCTACCCTGGTGGCATTTTGAACCATTCCCAGGTGTATCTCTGGATAGCTGGGAGAAAAACTCACACAAAAGAAAAAGTAGCTGCATGAGAATGTCTAAAATTGTGCTGAGTCAGGGACACTCAGTAATCCTTGGGCAAGAAACACAGGAATAAAGTGGACAATCAATGAACAAGTCTTGCTTTTGTGTACTGCATTCCTCAGACTGATCTCAGTCCACCATAGCTCATTTACAGTCTGTCTCTTAGAGGGACGCTCTAAATTGGATGTGGCTCAGAGAAAAGTCTAACAGGGGGATAATTAAGAGCCTCATTTTGTCCAACGGTCTGCAAAGAAGATTGCAGGAAGTTTTTAATTTAAAATCTGCGTCTTTTAAATAAAATGTAAGGTTTTAAGTAAACCTTTATTGTAACAGAAATATACTAGGGAAGTCTGGCGGGAAGATGCTGAAGTTAGACAAGGGAAAAATAAGAAGAGAGCTCAAATGCTTATATGCTTATCATGGCCAAGACACGACAGAAACTCTGAAGTTAGACAAGGGAAAAATAAGAAGAGAGCTCAAATGCTTATCATGGCCAAGACATGACAGAAACATCAAAAGGGTACCATGAATGCCTCCATTTTTGGTATTTTCATATAAAGACTGGCTCACCAAGGGATATGATTTAGCCAGAAATGGATAATTAGCTCAAAACAGATGTTAATAGGTAAAACTTTACCACCTGTTTTACACAGAAAATTAGATTCAACAATCAAATATGGGTGCTTTTTTTTTCTCTGGCTATAAAAATATGTGATTGCTTCCAGAGTCAGAACATTGCTCATATAAGGGGATTTCATGTAGTTTGCAGAGAAAAAACATTGGGAAATGAGTAGGCACATGAAAACATGGTATTAGAGAAGCACCAATAATGAGCTACTCATGTCCTGCAGGAAGCTGTAGTTTCCCTGAGTAAAGGAATATCTCAATATATATAAAACAGAACATATCACCATGTTTTCTGTGACCTTGCAAATGAACACTCCTTCTGATTTCTAGAGGTGCCATAAGCCCTAGAAAGGCCCTTGTGTTTTTCTGACTCGTTTGCCTTGCACAGAGAGGCTCATCACCCACACTCACAAGAGGATGTGAAAATTGTGCAGTTTTGTGAGAAAAAAAAAAAAGAGTTTAATAGTGTAATCCATTCTGCACAGTAATGCTAGAAAATGCTGCTTTGTGGTTTCTGTTGGTTGTTTGGGTCTCATTTTTTAAGTCTTTACTAGAATAAGAAAAGAAGTACAGGGAAATGAAAAAAAAAAAAAAGGCAAAGAGAGAAAATGTCCTGTTATGCTGAGCCCCTTTTCATGATAATTTAGTCTCAAAAAGAGTAATTTCCAGTCAGGGGCACAGCAAATCCTGAGTCACTACGAGAGCTTGATTCACTGCCATTTATCTTCTGCACCAGAAGGACACAACTGTGGTTGGACACTCACAGTGTCAAAATGCTTAACAAATTACTCTGATGGTTTTAATCTCTTCAACAGCTCCTTCGTCTTTCAATGCTTCATTCTGTAGGCAAGAATCAGGAATTTTTCCCATCTGTTGTGAAAGTGAAATGATTTCAACCTGCAAATTATTTCAGACTTGGTGAAAGAGCAGAGACTATGATCTGCTGTTAATGTGCCAGTATTTGACATTTCCTCCTTGTCTCAGGATACTTTATAGGGTATTACCATTATTATTATTGTTGTTGTTACTATTATTTGAATCTTTAATATGTTTGCAAATAGCAATAAAATTATATAGGTTTATGATTAAAAAATCCATAGTGTTTGGCATGTAAAACACTTTTTTAGCAGTTGGGGTTGGAACTAGATGGTCTTAACGGTCTCTTCTAATCCAAAACCCAAACCATTCTGTGATTCTATAATACAAGTGTCCATATCTTACAAAGAAAGAAGAAACTCCTCAAAAATGTGAATTCTGTGCCACAAAATGCCCAGGGCAATGGCAGGCCAAAATCAAAATGTAAAGTTTGAGCCAAATCTTATCTGTTTTAAGGTAACTCTAGTGAAGGTCTGAATCTTCCACATATGAGTGAAACACCAGAGATTCTCACTGTACATAAAGGATTAGTACAGACTGCAACTCTACCTCATGGGAAAATAAAAAACCTGCCCTAAAATTTATTTGTTTGGGTTTTATTTTTCACCATCTTGCAACTTTGTGTGATAGAATCTTCTTGAGCGTGTGCAGGAATGCAGTAGAATGCTAATAATAAATTAAATTATGTATCTAAAATATATATAATTTGACAAATGAAAGAACATTACAATAATCTGATCTGGGGCTAAAATGGAAACTCAAAATCACCTGAATCAGTCAGAATTTGTCAGTACAGAAAAAAAGAAGCCCCATGATGCTGCTATTATGGCTCATTCCAGGAAAATAAGCAGCACTTCACTGTCCTTTCTGAGGACCCATTATTACTTGCAAATTTGATGGCGTTGGGGCATGTACAGGTGGAAATTATCCATACTTTAAACTCCTACTGTTTCTAGCCTCAGTGATTATTTCTCTGAGAGGTTTTCAGCCTGGTCTTGGAAAGATCAGTCAGGGTGGACAAAAACTCTTCAGGAATTACGTGAGCAGTTGCACCACTCATCCTACAAATGATTCACAAAAAGAAATATATTTTGCAAGTATTTAATGTTTTCTCTCTATACTTTGGGGTTTTTTTCTGTTTTTTTTTTTGTTTTTTGGGTTTTTTTGGGTTTTTTTTGTTTTGTTTCAGTTTTGGGGTTTTTTTGTTTTTGTTTTTTTTTGTTTTTTTTTTTTTTTTTTTTTTTTTGAGAAATCAGGAGTAGTGTGTGAATGATACTTTGCCCTATTTCCCTTCTGCAAGCCAGTATTGTGGAAGCTGGCTCCCATTTAAATGCCGGGGAGAAGTATCCTACAACTCAGAACACTGCACTATATTGCCTCGTACTTTAAAAAAGAAAATTAATTGGTTATTAGGAGCCAAACTGCTTATACCAGCTAGAGGACACTTTCTCTTAGAACTTTTTCCTCTAAGCCAGGTCCTCAGCTGGTATAAATCTGAGAAGTCTGTTCAAATTAATATAGTTACACAGATTTACATGATCCAATTGCTTGATTTCAGCTAAACTGCTCCTGTCAGAAGGCAATTTTTGGTCTAAGGTTATAAATCCTTGACCCACACTGAGGCAAGTAGAGAAGAATCAAAAGTGATCATTCTTCTTTTTCTTTTTTTCACTTCATGTGCAAGGAAGGAAAAGGAAAAAGAATTAAATGAGATCTACAATTAAATGTATATAGTCCAAGAGGAGGTTTACAAAAAGAAATGAGTGAGATGGATAGAAAGAGAAACAGAGCACACATTGAAACCGTGTGCCCTATTTGCTGAATGTAGCCTTTGTGAAGCCTGATGGATCAGAAAAGAACTGGAAGCTGCAGTGCTCTGTTTATCCAAAAATAAAATATTGCATAGGTCAAGCAAGCACAATGCAATTCCTCCTGCCTTTCACTGGATCTCAGCCTTGACCTGAAAAGCCAACTCTCTAATGTGCTGAAAGCCTTTCAGGTTTCCACTGCAGGAAGGGACTGACAGCTTTCCTGAGCTATGCCAGGAATAAGATGTACAAAAATTAATCAAGATCCAATTTAGCAAGAGCTTCAGCACACGTATAACTCCCTTTACCCTCCAAACTAGGCACTCACTTTTACAAATTACTAAATTAGAGTGAATTTGAAAAAAAAATCCCAAACTGAGAGAAATCTTGTGGGAGAAGATTCCCAGTTACATTATGCAGAAATGTACCCAAAATTAATTTGAATCAGTTTTATCCTCTCCTGTTCTTTTTAAACATCTATAAAAATTGGTAAAAATACTCCTCCAGCCGTGGGGGGAAAAATTAAAATGAAGTTTAAAGCCTCTGATAATCATCAGCGTCCTCACTTTTATAAAAAATAATGTATGTGTATATGTATATTTAGTAAAAGATTGGCCAATGCTGGAGCCAAACTAGGCCATTTTTAACTTATAACAAATTTCAAAGTAATTTATAACCTTCTGATAGCAAGAAAAAAGTCAGAATTCTCAGGGAACCTTGCTGAGACCATCTCACTCACTTCTCTTAGATATGTTTACAGTTATCTTGCTGGAACACATGGTTATTCATTCTTTCTTGTCTGATCAAACTCAGTTTCAATCTGACCTTCAGAATGACAGGCTGATACATCCCTTTCGTTGGGGACTGTGAAATCCCTGATCTCTCAGAAAACTGGCAAGCAGAGAGGATGCTACCAACAGGTGAAACTCAAAAGTTTCAGAACTTCAGGTAAATCTCAAAAGAACTGGTTAAATAAATTAGATACAAGCACAACAATGAGTCCAGTAGTGCCATCATATCTATCACTGTGTGGACTAACTGTGGGAAGGGGACACAGCTAAACCCCATCCCAAATATCCAAGTGGCTCCCTTGGATTTGAAAACTGATCCATTGTGTTTCCAGTGAGCTGGAATCACCATCCTTGTAGGGATTTAAAGGTACTTGTGGCACTTGGTGACATGGTTTAGTGGTGGCCTTGGCAGAGCTGGCTAAACACTTGGACTAAATGTGAAACATTTTTTCTAACCTAAACAATTCTATGAGTCTATAATTCCATAAAAGGACCTGAGGTCCTTCCTAGTTTGTTGCACTTGTGTATCTGTTCTAATTTTGACAAGAAGTGAGCGGGAAATACATAAAGTACATAAAAATAACAAAGACTTATTTGTCACATTTGTCTTGAAATGTATTTTATTTAGGAATATAGGGGGGGAAAATGGTATTGTTGAAGTACTTTCTATAATTCCTTTGTTTTTCTTTAAAAAGACCATACTTTTTTTTTTCAGTTCTTTTTCCATTAAACAAATCTTGGATATCCTCGCACAGACTGAAAAAAAAACCCCGAAACCTGAAAACTAAACTTTTAACTTTGGAAAAAACTACTAAGAATGTCTTGATATTTTTAATTTATTACATTAAAATGCATTTGCATTTGCACCTTCTTAATCTGCTGGTGCTTTGCAACAGAACATTGCAGTGGAGAATCAGAGTCACAGAAGGTTTGGGTTGGAAGGGACCTTCTGCCATGTTCAGGGACATCTTACACTAGAGCAGTGCCTGAATTCCCTACATTATGCTCTGGGGAAGGATTTAGGAGAGTCAGCTTCCATCCATAGTGGTTCACCACCCTTTTCTCTTCTCCATTCCTCACCTGGCATTTCCTGTGACAGGATGTGGTGACAGCACTGGTGAGCAAAGACCTGCAGAAGCTGTGAGTCCTTTAGGAAACTGAGGAGCAACAGTGACAAAATCCAATGCTAGGGGTTTTTTATGGGAAAATGTTCACATTATTTTATTTTTCCTGTGATTCTACTAAAGTCAAGGTCATCTGTTTACAAAAGAGAAAAAAAGGCAACAAAAATAGAGAAATAGTGTTAAAGCAAATCCTTGTCAGGTATAAATCCTTGTGCAGTCACTGAACTCATACCTGTGTCCATCTTGTTAAATGCTTATTCCTAAATCCAGAGGCAATCACTAAGGCACAAAACTCCTCCACTGGAAAGCAAACAGGGACAGACAATTAATGCAGGATGATGGTATCAGAGGGGACACGTATTTCCCAAGCCTGCTACTGCTTTTTCTATAAAAAGTACCAGGTTTGGGGCTGCAGCTGGAAAACTTGCTCAGTGATTGGAAAGAGTGAAAGATTTTGAGGATGTTGGTGTTGGTCATGGGGAAAGCTGGGCTCAGGATGCACAGACAACATTTCCAAAGCCTCTGCTGAGCAGTGAAACCCCAAACACACACCAGGGATCAAACATCTTCCTGAGGTATGGCTGGACCTTATGATCTTTAGAGGTCTTTTCCAGTATTAGTGATTCTGTGATTTTGAAGGGCACTTTTCTGTAACAATTACAAAGACAAAAACAAAGACAAAATTAGGCAAACCATAAAACTAAAGAACATGAACTCCTCCCTTTATTTTCTCTCCAAAATATCCCAGCTACAAATTTTCGATTTAATTGGTCAGGATCTGCCTCATGCCCCTCGTGCTGTTGGCTTTTAAAAACCTTTAACAAATCCAGTGGCCGAACTACATATTTAAATGCTCAAATTAATTACATTAAAATATCAGATTAACATCTCTGTGGATGCCTGATCTTCAGCAGATAAGATTTTTCCTGAATATGAAACTTGCACCCTGCAGCCATGGAGAGCAGCCTAGAGACAGCTCTGCAATGAGGAAAATGCACAATCCTTTGTTCCACAAACACTTAAATGGGAGTAAATGCACTTTTGTTTTTTTTTTTTTCATTTTTGCAATGCACATAGACAGAAATTTTTAAGTGGAAAAGTAAAGCAAACAAAACTCTGTACAAGAATAAAAAGGATGTTTATGGGGGAAGAAAGGGTTAAAACTTCATAAGCACGAAATGATGAATTCTAAGATCTCTCTAACATCTTCAATCACCCCCGAAATCAAAACGCAGGGATGTGCATCCGTGCACAAAGGCTGGAAACTCTTTGGATCCGCTCCTTCTCCTGATCACAGGAGCTCCTCTCTGACCGCACAGGATGGGGCCCTTTCATTATCTTCCAACCAGCCGATAATTAGCAAGTTTCGTAACAATCCTGTCAGATGAGCAGCCTGGGGAAGGGGAAAGGAATCTATTATGCGGCCAGAGCCTTCTGTCTGCCCGATCTTTCTGAGCAGATTGGAGCAGGGTGAGGGCGGCGCGGGGCTCCCGGGGGTTACCGAACCTGCCGGGGCTCGGGGCACGGCAAAGCCTTCCGCCGGGAAAGGTCCTCCCGAGCGCCGCCACCGCGTCCCCAGGATTATCCCTCCCCTGCACTAACGCATCATCTGGCTTTAAACTTCAGCCCCGCAGGCTCGCCTCCTCCCCATCCCTTCCTTATCCTTTAGTCCCGGCTTTTCCCCGCTCCCGAGCAGCCACGGGCTGCGGCCGGCACCGCTGCCAAGCACCGGGCTGGATTAGCTGCGAGCCAATAGCTGGGGGTCAGGATTAAGAGGCCAGCATGCGATTTAATACAAGCTGGCTATAATTAATGGCATTATTAATAGCTTGACTGAAAAATTCATTAAAAAATCCATTAAAAATAAATACCCTTTTACAAAAGGCATCGCCTTGGGTAAGAAAAACAGAAAAAAAGATAAAGGAAAATTGATTGGTGGTTTTCAGTTTGCAGAAAGACAGACCATAGTTCAAGCTGATTAAAATTGAACATTTTAGATTAAGCACCCTTGCCAAAATATTCTCTGTAGTTACCCAATATGAAAATATTATGAGATGTCACATTTTACATTTTTTATATGTGAAGGTTTCAGCATGAGGCACATCTACCACATGCAGACGCACTCAGATGTGCCCATGCACATGCCCCCATGCTCATACTTAGAGGTAACTTCTTTCCTGAGATATTTTTTTCTCCCTCAGGAGCATCAGGACTTCTCCTGCAACAGAGGGTAACTGTAAGAGATAAACTCTGAGACTCTGCTGCAGAGTGAGTTATCAAATGCTGCAGAGGTCCCTGCCAGCACATATCTTCACCTCTCCCTTTCCAGACCTAATTGTTGCAT
Source organism: Passer montanus (assembly GCF_014805655.1). Lineage (NCBI taxonomy): Eukaryota > Metazoa > Chordata > Aves > Passeriformes > Passeridae > Passer > Passer montanus. The sequence goes on along the minus strand of NW_024374812.1, from coordinate 496,609 downwards.
CTAAGGAAAAGAAAAAAAAAGGAAAAAAAAATCAAACCTAAAATGTATGTCCTTTTGTTGCAGGTGTGCGTTTCTCTTCAGATTTCACTTCCCAGTGCTCATCATTTTAAGCATGCAGAACCAGGAGTTTAAAAAAGCAGCTAAAAGGGATTGTCTTATATGTTAAGGCCTCCTAATGTCTCTCTGCTAGTGCAAAAGGCCAATAAGAGTGAGCAAAAGGATATTTTCTGCAAATTTTACTCCTTTTCACATTGTCTGACTGCAGAGCAGACTCATGCTTTAGACTTTCAACATTTGTGTCCAAATCTTTGTTCTCTAGAATGAATATCATGAAGTTATGGGTGACAGTACAAAATAACAGCAATCCTGCACTGTTTTTCTTTACTCCAGCACTAAAACTGAAAAGCCTGTCAAGGCAGACACTGATTTATAACCCAAAGGTGAAGACCATGCTTGGACACCAACATGGCCCATTTCTAAAGCACCAGTTTCTATTTTATAACCTCCAGGTTATGTCACAGAACTACAGGATGGTTTGGGTTGGAAGGGAAAGGGACCTTACAGCTCATCCCTGTCATAGCCAGGGACACCTTCCACTATCCCAAGTTGTTCCAAGCCCCATCCAACCTGGCCTTGAACACTTCCAGGGATGGGGCATTTACTGTGTTTAAAGAAGAAGGAAAATGTTTGAAGGATTATACCAGATTTAGTGTCTAAACAGTGATTGACAGCCACTAAAAGCAGATGCAGGAGTGAAAAGGGAGCTCTGACAGAACAATCTCCTAATCCCCAAGAATCACAGCTTTGTTTAAAGCAGCAAAATCATCAAGATAGAGCAGGATCCCCTTTCCCTCCCCCTAAACAGGAGCTGGTTAAGGATGTAAAACCCAGTCATTGCTTCATCAGCCAACTTGATTGCTGCTTCCAGCATCCAAGCTCCGCAGCTGGCACAACCTCTGCCAGCCCATAACACAAAAAGTTCACTTTCCATCACTGTTACACCGCAGACACAGAGGGTGACTCATGTGAGAGTCTCGCTTGCTGTTACCATCCATTGGACATCCAGCGTGGAGTATCAGTGAACTCCCTCACATTCATCCCAGGAAAGCAGAAATCTCTCTCCTTGGCTCGGCATTCCCTCTTGGCTCCTCCCGTTGCCAGCTGTTACGTTTAATGGCCATCAAACTGTTTGTGCCTCCGAATTAAAAGTCTCCTGGAGGCTATGTCAGATCCTGCCTTTCCTCCTGAGGAACGCAGCTATTCCCTGCTCCGATGGCCCTTGTGCTGTCTAATGAATATGGTAAAGTTGTTTTTGAGGCTGCAGCAGTGGGGTTTTCCTGCCCTTAACTACATGTAAAAAGCAGTAAAAATTTCACTCCATCACTAGACTTTAACATCTATTCTAACAGATAAATTCTGTAAGATCTCATAACTGGGATGGTGTTTGTTGAGTCACTCTGGTTCTTTTATCAATGCTGATATTTTAAAATGTTACAGAAGAGTATGGAGTGGGGGCTGCTAAAAAATGTGCCTACCCTCAATTATATTTTTAACGTTAGGTGTTGAAACATTTGGTGAAACATCTCAGAATTGGGTGTTCAGGAACTAGGGACACTATGGACACTATGAACTCACCCCTAAGATAAAACAGACAAAAATTGGACTACATCCCATGTTTTTGTATCTGCATATGATACAGATTTGTAATCACAAGACTATTTCAAAAACTATTTATTAAAAAAAATCTACTGAAATCTAAAAGTTTCATAGCAAGAAATGTATTTGACATTTTTTTTTCAAGCTAAAAAAAATCCATCATTTTAAAAATCATCATCATTTCAGTTTTCATTTTCAATTTTCCCTTCACACCCACCAGTCAAGTAAAATAGATTATCTGTTAGTTTTTTTAATCTAAATATTGGAAAATTATCTATAATTTAGAATTTTCATCCTTGTTTTAAGCACAAAAATCTGTAAACACCTACTCATCATCATATTCTATCATATTTGTGTTCCTTTAACATGCTGGTCCCAGGTCATTTACAATGTGAATTTAACCTGAGGACAAAATTTTCCTCTGCAATAAATCAGCACAAATCCTGTTCATTCCTAGTAAAAGGTGACCAAGTTGATTTTGATTTGATATCACAATCCAAGCAAATTATTTCTGTTTTCAGTGAGGTGCAACCACCTCTAGTGGCAGAAATCAGTCACCTGCTAAAAGGCTGTGGCAAAGCCACACAGTTTTAGAGGGAAAAAAAAAAGAAATTATGGAAAAAGGGTATTAGGAAGGAAATCTTCCCTGTGAGGGTGGAGAGGATCTGCACAGGCTGTCCAGAGAAGCTGTGGCTGCCTCTGAATCGCTGGAAATCTCCAGGGCCAGGCTGTATGGAAGTTGGAGCAACCTGGGATAGTGGAAGGGGGTTGTGGTTGGAACAAGATGATCTTTAAGGTCCCTTTCAACACCAATGATTCTGTGATTTTAAAAGAGTGATAATTTAAAGCTATTTCTCTATACTGATATCAGTTAAAATTTGGTAGTATTTTTGTTCCGTCATAAAAAGAGGTACTGGATATTTTCTAAACTGAAGGGTTTCAAAGGTGAACATCTGCCTCAAAACTACCCTTCAAAAATCATGAGCTAATGGTCCATTACCAGCATATGGAGGAATGTTTCCACTGAGACTTGACCATGCTGATCTGAGCTCCTCTGTCATCCCAGCACCTCTGTGCTTCCAGGTTCCAGTCACAATTAGACTGGCATTTAGCTCAGGTATCTCTGCATGATATTTCTGATCTTGGTTTCCCCCCGCTAATTCTTTCATTCATCCTGGTTTCCTTAGTTTATCAAACATTAGGAGTGAGATTCAGTTGACTGAAGGTAGATCATTAGAATTTAAATTTCTGTCCCAAGATCAGTCACAGCAAATCCCAGTCAAAACTGGGAAAAAAATACTCCAGGATTGTGTGTTTTCTCATCCTGAAGTAAATATCTAAAATTTGAAGATAAATTACCTTTTGAAAATGGTTGTTGCTATCCATTAAATATAGTAAGATTTCCAATGAATTAGCTCTGATCAGCTATATTAAATGTCACATCTCAAAGTGAAATGAAATTAATTGAACTTCATCTAGAAGAAATGTTAAAATCTGTATTATAAAAAATAATATTCAGTGTGATTTATGGCAGATTGCATGGAGAAAAACATATTACATATATTACTTTGATGAAAATTTTTATAAACTCTAAAAAAATACCGAAAGAAATTAAATGTCATTGGAAGATATACCTTATGTTTGCTTTGAATTTAGGGCTGTGTGATTTGATATCAGGAGGGTAACAGAGGTGCCTAAATCCAGGCCAGTAATTGTGGTAGGGTCCAGTAGAGCATCTGCAACATCCACACAGGAACAGAAGATTTTATGAGAGAGACCTGAACCTAAAAACCAGGTGCAACACCTTGGTGCAAAGATGTTGATGCATCTAAATATCCTATTTCAGTTAGAAGTTGAATTAAAAAAACCTTACTTTACCTCTCAGAAAGAAGTGAGATTCAGATGATGAGAATGAGTGGGCAGAATTCCAGTGGTATCCAGCCTATCCCAGGCTGTGGGTGTCTTAAAAGTGATAATCTCACAGAAGGTACTGCTAAAATTAAACTTTTTGGCAATGAGAGACTTCACCTACACAACCTGAGGTGAAGCATTTGCTTGGTTGCTGTTAGAGCCCAAGGGCACAGTGAAATAAGGAGTGTGTACCCATGAAAAGCATTAGGTACCGGAAGAGATTAGCACTGATAATATGGAAAAGAAATAAAATGCAAGTTTTAAGAAGGGGTTTGAAAAGTTTTCAGGAGGCTTCACCTGTTATGGTTAATATCCACTGCAGCACTCTGATCATGAGGGCCAGGAAATTCTTCTTAGGTCTGTGTCCATAATCAGATCTTGAAAGAGTGGCTCAAAATAAAATGGAGAAATGTAATCGCCTTTGTTTATCACAAAGAAATGATTTGATAAGGATCTGTGAGATCATACCCAGGGAAATGGGCCACATTTCATCTGCACAAGGAAGAAAAGCAAAATAAAAATTATACCTGTGGAGCTTCTTACCTACAAAGACTGCACGAGGTGTGGTTTAGCCAAGTGAAGCCAATGGGTGGAGCACCTGCTGGGTTGAATTTTGGCTTGTTTCACACCTTTACATTTCTTTAGCAGCTTATTCCTGCTTAGCCCCTCTCCAAAATAGTTTCCTCCAAAATAAGTGGTGCTTATTTCTCTCTCTGATGCTCCAGAGGGGAAGAACAAGTAGTAGAAGAAATGGAGAAAAAGGACCTGGGTGTCAGGAGACGGTGTCAAGTTGTGGGGCTCATCTGCTCTTTCCAGCCCTAGTGCAGCCCTTGACTCTTTCACAAAATATCTTAATCCCATGATGCTACAGACAGCACATCCCAGAAAAAAAAGGATGTTCCTTGGTCTTTATGCACCAGAAATCATTGAAAGAAATTCTCCAGCATGTATGTAGGACAGGCTGGTGAAGGACCTGCCACATGCCTTGTCTAGTCTGATTAACATTTCATAAAATCGATTATTCCATCTCTTGTTCTCTCTGATAAACACCTACTGCACATGAACTAAATTGAGGAGTTCTAGATTGAGTATTAGGCAATTTTTTTTTTTGTCTGGAAGGGTGGTCAGGCATGGCAACAAGCTGCCCAGGAAAGTGGTGGAGTCCCCATCCATGGAAGTGTTCAAAAATGTGTAGATGTGTTTAGGGACATGGGTCAGTGGTGGACCTGGGAGTGCTGTGTTGATGGCTAGACACAAAGATCTTAGAGGTCTTTTCCAGCTGCCACAATCCTGTGATCCTAAAATTCACCACAAAAAAAGTGCACCAGAATACACTCCAGCCTGGCTGCTTTTCAGGTGACTTTTCTCAAGACTGGGTATTATCCCCCAAACAAATTCTTTCATTTTTTAAAGAAGAATCTAATCTTGTGCCTGACTGGAACATTTCATTCCAATAACTTCTTCTTCCTAGTTGATGTTTAAAAGCTAAAAATATTTTTCTTTTCTCTTTTCTTTTCTTTTCTTTTCTTTTCTTTTCTTTTCTTTTCTTTTCTTTTCTTTTCTTTTCTTTTCTTTTCTTTTCTTTTCTTTTCTTTTCTTTTCTTTCCTTCTTTTCTCTCTTCTCTTTTGTTCTCTTTTCTTCTTCTCTTTTTTTCTCTTTTCTTTCTTCTCCTTTCTCTTTTTTTTCTTCTTTTTCCAAGTGCACATCATCAACTCCTTCTTCTGGAGGACTCCAAACCTGGAGATTTAATCAGTAGGGTGGGGACTCTTACAACGTTACCCACTGGCTAAATAAGCCACTTTCAGTTTGTGCACACAAATTTGATGCTCTTCCAGCATCAGATAGCATCTCAAAAAGATTTCTTTTATCTTTATCCTTGTTCAAACAAGATGTCTGGGTGGCAATATTTCCGTTCTCTCTCAGCCCACGGAGTCCTAACAATAACACCCTTCACATGGGTTAATCAAACTGAGATAATAGTGTCATAACTGAGCCAAAATTCTGGAAATCTCATATAGCAGCAAGAGAAACACCAATTCATTGAAGTTTTCCTGTGCCAAGGCAATGAATACAACTGGAATTGTACTGTTGTGAGTATCTACACAACAACGTAGAGACTACAGGCAGGTTTTTCTTTCAGGGAAATGATTCTCAATTTTTTTAAAGACAATCAGCTTTATTTTCTCCAAATGAGCTGCAATTCCCGTTTACTATCAACATGGATCACCTGATTAACCTGAACTTTTAAATTCTGGAAGCTTAAAATTCTCTTGCCCATTATATTTCCCCATTTAAATGCTATTTCACCCCTTCAGCTGCACTTGCTATCCCAGTGCATCCCAAGAAAGATTCCTTCAGTTCCTAAATACTCACTGTTCAAGCCTTGACAATTACACTCAGAATATTTGCATACTGTTATTATGCTTCTGTTAACCATCTATGAGCAAAGCTTTATTTATTCTACCCTTGTACTTGTTCCTAATAATATCATTCCCAGCTTTGATCTCCTTGTTCTTGGAATAATTCTTGCATGCTGTCAGCACCTTTTTGTTTTGATGGTGTTGACAATAAAATATTTTTCCAGGTGAATTTGCTGGGACTTACCTAGAGGTCTTCCCTTCCTGAACTGGGATATAACATGCTCCTGTATGCAAAATTTAGGATTGTAGCAAAGACTCTTATCTTACCCAGTTTTCCAGCCCAGTACCTCTCAAGATTGCCAAATAAAGATTGTCTGCACTAGGCAATTTAAGTGAGACAAGGTTGCTCAGAGCTAGGACTAAATCCCTGACTCCTGAGCCCCTCATCACTCAGCTGGTTTTCCTACATGTATAGGTAGAGGCTCTGTGGCTTCTAAAAAAGTGAAATTTTTTCCTTTCAATATTTATAGGGAGCTCACAAAAACTATGAAGAGGGACTTCTGACAAGAGCATAGTGTGATAGGACAAGATGTAGTGGCTTCAAGCTACAAAAAAACCCCCAAAACAAAACAAAACAAAACAAAAAAACAAACCAAAAAAATCTCCTGATTTATGTGAGATATTAGAATTTTTTTTTTTCCTTGTGAGTGTGGTTAGGTCCTGGCACAAGTTGCCCAGAGAAGCTGGGCTGCCCCATCCCTGGAAGTGTCCAAGGCCAGGTTGAATGGAGTTTGGAGCAACCTGGGATGGTGGAAGGTGTCCTGCCCATGGCAGGACATTGGAACTGGATGGGCTTTCACATCCCTTCCAACCCAAACAGGTCCATGATCCAATGATTACACAAAAAGGAATGCAAAGAAAAAGAAGGGCAAGGCTACTTAGGGAGGAAACAATTAATTTATGCTGGTGGTGGTTGGAAATGCCCTTTGTGTTAATATTTTAACTAAAATAAAGATATGAAAATCATGTCAGTGCCTTATTCTTCACTCCACCATACTGGTCACTGTTTCACTTTGCATTCAGGTTTGCATAATTGAGGAAACCCATATGGCTGTGGTATATTCATGGCACGTCTAATTAGAACAATAGAAATTGAACAAAAAGCAAATTATTTTCACAAGTAACAACATTTTTATTTTTAGATGCCTATTCCTCTGAGCTGTCTGCCCAAGCACTTTGTAGTCTGCTCTGTTCAGGCCTCCATCAGCAGCTGAGAGACATTAGTGTAGCTGCATGTGTGCTACTCTGTATGCAAAAGATATCTATGAGTATTAACTAAATTTGCAAGAGGAATTAGGATCAGTAATAAATGCTTTAGCAAAGAGGCTTTTGGGAATAAAAAATATATCTTCAGGCAAAATTCTCATAAACTAGACATCATCTTTAATTTGCAGTTTATAGTATTTTCTTGCCCGCGTCCAATATTCCCAGCTTCAGTGCTCCTGCTCTGTTTGGTGTGATTGACTGTGTAGGGTGGGAGGGCAGTTCTGGAGGATAAAAAGTTAAGATAATGCAGTCATGAACCTAGGGAAATAAAGAACATAAACTTCAGTTTGTACTAACCAAGCCAGGTTAGAAACTTGTTAGATTCACTCACTGGTCCTAATACACAAATTGATAACCAATTCAGTGGCAGAACACAGGTTTTGATTGAAAGAGCAAAATATGGCCATGTGTACAGGGAGGAGGCAAAGATTAATGTTTCTGGGATGCTTCCTTCCCATTCCACACAAAGCCAGCTGTCAGTCTCAGGCCCACTGGGAGCTTCACCTCAGTAACAATTTTGAGAGCTGGCCTGAAGTTGTTGTCCACCTCTGCTTCTGTAGATTCATTGTGCATGAGGCCAGAAGGGGCCATTAGAATTCTCTTGCCTGATCTCCTGTGTAATAAGTGGATTATTATGATTTCCTCTGTCCTTAAATTCTTTAGATCACATTGTCGCATACCTTGGCTTTTGAAGAATTATCCCTAAGAGGATTTTTTCCTTTTTTTTCCCTTTTAATTTTAAATGACCCTATTAATGGAGCTTCCACCAGTGACAGGTTGTTTAAAAGTCACTTTAGGACTATTTTTTCCCCTTCTGGTAGTCAGCTTCTACGTTCCTTTAATTAATTTAATTCCATTGCTCATGGCAATGTCCACACCCTAAATAATTCTTCACCTTCTTTGGCATTTAAACCTTTCAAATGACTGTAGGCAATTTTTCTATTTCTTTTTAGTCATTTCCTAGCCAAGCTACATGGATATTAGTTTTTCAGATCTGTCCTCATAAGACAGCCCTCCCCAGCCTCTTCAGTGATGTCTCAGCCTTGTTCTTCACTACCACACAGGCAGAACTCTGAGTTCTCTTCCTGAGTTAACCCATCCAGCCCAAACAAGGTGTGGGCAAAATTCCCAACTTGACAAGTCCATCAAAGCTGCCACTGACTTCACTCAGTGTTGGAGCAGGACTTCTTTTGGTGAATGATACAAGGAAATGAATTAGAAGCTATCTAATGTTATCTCTGAAAAACATTTTCTTTTCTGTGTCCTGACACAACCTCATGGATATTTTCTAGATCACTTTTATTTCAAGTAATTTTGCACTTTTCTTTTGCCTCAGTCTCACTTGACACACAACGTTTTTGCATGAATTGGTGGGGATTTTTTTCATTCAGGGTGTTTTACCTTGAGTTTTTCAGGTTGAATTTTATTTCACGTCTCTTGTCAGTGTACTCCCTGTGTGCCCCTCTGTATTATTCCTCTTTCCCCTAAGGTGACTTTTCCATCCCTTCTCACTAAGATGAGGTTTTATTGTGCCCCTCAGTTTCTAACTGAGTGTCCTCATTTCAAAGAGGTACCAACTGATTATATTTTGAAAATGCAATTATAACCTGCTATTTACAATAACCTTCCTTGAAAGCAATAATGAGAACTTCCAACTTTTATTTTGCTCTGTGGTATAAGCAAGAGGATCACACTAGGACAGCTGTACCATTCTCCGCATTATTCAAAGGAATTCTAGTTTTCATTAACTTCTTGCTGAGGGTTTTCATTACATTTTCAGCCCATACAATAGACTTATTAGTCAAGCCAGTGCAAATTAATGTGCTGAATTAGATTTTGAGTCTAGCACTTGGCAATTTCCTATTCTACAGTAATACATAAAATATTGTTAGGGTCATATTCAGTATCTGTCTGTACCTTACAATCCATTCATAGTATATACACTAATATTATATATATATATAAATATATTCAAATGAAATATATTATTTACATCTTAGGAAATATAAATATATGTGTGTGTAATTTGTTTTGGTACATACACACCTAGTAAGACACTAAGCATGCCTGTAAAACTCAGTAGTCAAGGGAAAGTGTTTCAAAAACTTCAATTTAGTCACTCAATGTGAAAAGAAGAGTAAAAATAAAGTTGGCAAAATCAAAACCAGTGAGAAGATGCATGATTAGATGATGAAGTTTATCTCCAAGACAACTTTTCAACATAAAACCTCAACTAATTTAGAAAAGTGCAGGGAGTTACTAAATAAGATGATGAGGTATTAAAATGTAGTGTTGATTATGAATAGGGTAGAAAATTACATTAGCTGGTGCTTAAATACTATTTCTGTGAAAATGAGGATACAAGAGGGACATGTGATTGCCATGGCCATCTTGTCATGGAGGATCCAATTTAACTGCCTAAAAGTGCATGGACACTGTCCTCCTCAATTCCCTGGAGCATCCAGGCATTATGGGACTGACAGATACAGGATCAATAGAAATCTTATGATTCTTCAGAGTGGCACAGCCCTGGAACTGTAAGATGATATTTGATGTACAAGAATATGCACCCAGATGTAACATCAGTTTCTACACCATCACAAGGGGAGATGGCACTGGATGGCCCCAGATGGCTCCTCAGGGAAGATGTGGCTGCCCTGGAAGTGTTCAAGGCCAGGTTGGACAGGATTTGGAGCAAGCTGAGATAGTGGAAGTATCCCTGTCCATGGCAGGGGTTTGGAATGAGATCATCTTTAAGGTCCTTTCCACCCCAAGCCCTTCTGTGATTCTAAGATATTCCCCCTCTGTTCCTTTAAATCAGTTTTTTTCGGGCAGATTTCTTTAGGAAACAAAACTCCTCCACCAATGTGTGTTACAGTTAAAACTTATTGTGGGTGCCTACCTGTCAGTCTGTGCATTTCCTAACTACACCTGTAAGGAAATCCATAAAATCCATCTTGACAGTGGCTGCTCAGTGCTTGTTTTTTTGGTGATGTGGAGGATCTGTTGTACAGGATTAGCCAATTCATCAGAAATCAGGGAGGAAGCCTGTGCTAGAGCTTGGAACAGCTTGCAGGTCAAAACTGATTTTCTCCCCCTGTGTGGACAGAATGAAATTAAGTTAGAGGATAAAAAAAAAAAACCAAAACCCAACAAACTATTGCAAGACAGTAAAATTAAGCTGAAATTAAACTTTAACCCTTGATGCCTTTGAATACAGATCGCTGCCATGGACCATTTTCCAGGACTGCATTTTTCAGTTTTAAAGGACTTATGCTGAGAATTGAGAGTATTGCAGGATGCAAAGCAGTCCAACACCCCAATACATTTATGAAAGAAAATAAAGCTTCCAAAATAATTTTGGTGCTGCCTATATTTTGGCACACTCCATTCAGTTGTCCAGTGCTGAGACCAGCTGCCATGGGAAATCCTGCACCAAACTCTAATCTTCTGAACTCTGAAACCATAACAGGAATCCTCATGGAAAGGATCCATGACCAGTTCCACCTCCTGAGCCAGGCCCAAACATTTTGGGGGACAGTTCTAGATGGCCAGAGACACTCTAAACAGTAGACAAAACTGAGTTTAGTGCCTGACAATGTTATGAAGTGTTAAATTCACCTGTGTAGCTTCTGGGCCAGCTCAGATATTTGCTTGGTTGTTCTCTCCTAAAGAACAAACTTATTGATAACATGAATTTTGATTATGCATTTTCTGAATTGAATGATAATGGTTACAAGTTCTGATTTTGTAATAAATAAGAAATAAATATATAGAAAGAGAGAAAAAGAGAAGAAAGAGAAAATGTTGAAATGGAAGTGTCAAAACATGCTATTTTAACATTATTGGATTAAAACATTCGTTTCTGTGTTCTGTGCAATTTTTCATGTTAAAGTGGTCTTTACCTAGAATGCAAAGTTTGGATTTAAAAATTCCATGACACACGCACAAACCCAAACCTAAAAAATAGAACTCCAAACAAAACCAAATACCCAGATATTACTTAAAGTGGCTGGGAAATCAAGTAGAAAGGTGTGAAAGTAGGATTTTCAGAAGTACCTATATGATTTGGGAGCAGAAGTCTCATGTAAAGACATGTGGTTTTATCTATCAAAGTGTCTTGCCCAAAGTTATTCAACAGACCATATCATATGACATATCAGGAGGACCTTTGATATGAGTGCATGTTTAGTTTCATAATTTCTTTATCATTTGTCTGACCTACTGTGTCCTAATGTTCCTCCCCATCAGCTTGGTCCTTATTCAGAGAAATTCCAGTTTATTTAATGTTTCTGCATAACCCAGTTGCTATCCATTGCAAACACATCACTGGCCACAGACTCCATACACCTGACCTGGCATTTACTGCAGCCCACAGATCCTTAGTGCAATCCATAAAGGACATTTGGCATTGCTCTGCCTTGCCAAATCCACCTCAGGGTTAAGCTTCATATGTTCTCTTTTGCATCAGTTCCTTTAAAGATGGTGCTTTCTTTAATGAGCTGTCAGAGCTGAGCATTTCTCTGCAGTTAAATGGTAGCACGCTTTCCCTGGATTTATTCATGCTCATAATTAGGGAGCACAGCACTGTCCCCATCTGCAAGCTGGGAGTCAGTGGCAGGTGAGGTGCACGGGGAGCTGGGAGTGTCAGAGCCATCAGGTCATCCTGAATGTGGCCATTTAAAAAACAAAAATCCTCGACAGAAAAGTGAGGATTTGTCACACCAGGCTGAACTGATGACCCCTCAAGCACCTCTGGCAACATTCAGTTCCTGATTTTTAGGTAAAAGGAAAGGAAAAATACAAAGGTGTCCCACATGTTGAGTTCACAAAGTAAATGTTACTTTCATCCTTGTCCCAGGATGTGGGAAAGAGAATTTTTCTTTTATTCTTCTATTTTTATTTTTATTATCTGACTAAGGTTGAGACACAATTTTCATAGAATCATCATAGAATCACAGGAAGGTCTGGGCTGGAAGGGACCTTAAAGCTCATCCAATTCCAAGCCCCTCCATGGGCAGGGACACTTTTCACTATCCCATGTTGCTCCAAGCCCTGGCCAACCTGGCCTTGGGCACTCCCAGGGATGGGACGTACAAAAAACAAGCTTTTAATTGTCCATTGGTACTTTTTTTTCCAAAAAAAAAAAGACCCCCTGAAAGTTATTTTTCAACATGCAATGAAATTTTATAAAATATTCTGATAATACCTTCCATGAGGATTTAAATAGGATTGCTCCGACAAGTCAGCATTTTAAGGAGAAGGTGGCTTTTGATATCAAGGCTTGTTTATATTTCAGGAAAAAGAGAACCAGCTCTAATCATACTTTATCTGCTTCTCCTCTTTAAGCTGCTGTCTTTTGGGTAGAGAGATCATTTTTACAAAGAGTTTTTACAGCAGACCCACTAGGCATTATTAGAATCAAACTGATGATATTCCTCCTTAGGGCTAAAGAAATGGAGATAAGAGAAGTAAATACAATATTCAAGGTAATTTTTAATAAAACTGAAAAAGAAAAAAGTCTGTGCTTTCTTCAAATTTAGATGATTCTCTTGATCCTGAGAATAAATGCAACAATTTGCCAACCAAACTAATTTTCCAAAGCAGTCAGGGTAGAATCAGTAATTTTATAATAGGATGAGTTTGCAGGTTTAACCACAAAGAAATAGCCTTTTTCTGCAGAAGTTGATATGAAAAGAGGGTAGATAGCATGAATAATTATGATGGCTTGAAGAATATGTTTTGAAACTGCTTGAGAGTGAAGATTAGCTTTTTTGAGTAGATGGACATTTTCACAGTAAGTGTTCAGGGAAGGGGCTTGAATGATGCAAAGCAATTTTTTAAATTTTATTTTTAATTTAATTTAATTTAATTTTATTTTATTTTATTTTGTAACAGATTTTTTTTCCTTTTTGCCCAACAGGGAGCTATAGAAATATACAAGTATGCCCATGTATCTATCAAACTCAAAACCAGTAATAAATTGCTTTAATACTGAAATTCCTGATCTGTCTAGTTATTTTGCCAAGATGCAGGCCAAATCTTCAGAAGACTAAAGAAATCCATAAGTCTTTGACCCCTCTGAAACTTACTGGGAAAAAATAGAAATTCTAATGGTTCCAGAAATAGGTATGGATTAGTGTGCTGAACTGTTCCATTTTAACAGATCTGACTTATTTCTTATTTTTGGTCTTTCCTTTTAACATAAATTGCTTTAAAAGTCAAAACTGAAAATGTCTGTTGACAAAAAAAGCCCTTTAAAAAAATTTCTTGACTTCCCTACTGTCCTCTCATTTTACTTTAATTAAACTAGCTAATTTTTTTTGATGAGAAAACCTATGAATTCAACAAACAGCCAACCCCTTCCAAAGATTTTGTTGAAAATTTTCAACCCCTTTCTGTTTATTCGCTGCCCTGCTACACTAATGCCTTGCTGCCCTGACACAGGGGCAGTTTTTCCCAGGATAGACACAAAGCCCATGGGAATGTGCACATGTTTGAGCTCCTGCAGCTTTTTAATCTGCAAGTGGCACCATTAACCCCAATAAAAGCGTTCACAGGCATGTGCCACAGTGCCCACTGCTCCTGCCTTTTGTTCCCAGTTCTCATCCTGCAAACAGAAAAGGAAAACTTGGCTAATAACCTGACTTAAATGAGAGCCAGCATAAAATGTGATCCCTTTCTCCCTAAAGTTTGGGATGTTCGTGTCAGGTGAGGGGCCAGAGCTCACAGCTTCACTTCTGAGCCAGCTGTGAGAGGGAGAGCTGCCTCTGAGGGCACTGAACCTGCTCCCTTCTGTCCCTGTGTCCTCCATGGCTGTAGAGAACAACCTGGATCATGGAAACATGGAATGGTTTGGGTTTGAAGGGACTCCAAAGATCATCCAGTTCCACCCCCCTGCCATGACTGGGGACACCTTCCCCTATCCCAGGTTGTTCCTATCCAGCCTGGCCTTGGACACTTCAAGGAATGAGGCAGCCACAGCTTCCCTGGGCAACCTAAGTCAGGGCCTCACCACCCTAACAGGGGAAAAAATTCTTCTCAACATCTAGGAATATTTGATATATTTAACTTCTACCTAGCTAATGCTGAAAGGATTAATCCCACATGATTTCTTTATTCCGGTTTGAATCTGAACTCAAGCTTGGAGTTCTTCCAGTGACACCCACAGGCTCTGCCTTGTATCTATCCACCACAGCCACCATAAAAACAAAAAATCAACACTTAAAAAAAAAAAAAATCCAAAAAACCCAAAAGATCAACACTTAAAAAAAAAAAAAATCCAAGAAACCCAAAAAATCAACACTTTAAAAAAAAAATCCAAAAAAACCAAAAGATCAACACTTAAACCCTTCCTTTATTTCCCACTGTCACTTTACATGCAGCTTTCCCCTTATAAGAAGAGGAAATGCCAAAAGTGTCACAGTAAATGCAATTACCAGCGTCTGCTTAATGTTTGGGGCTCGAGCCCTTTTGTTTGTTTGTTTTCCTCTTTCAGCTCTCACATTTACTTCTCCAGAGAAAGCTTGACGTATTTAAAAGACCATGAGTGAGACGGTCCCACAGAAAGAGCTGCTGCCACAATAAAGCAGAAGTTAAGTGACACCAAAGTCCCCTTGTCTGGCAGGCACATGCACACCCGGAGTCCCATCTGCTGGGTCCCGATAACTCATTTGCAGGGGGCACGACGAATGGCTCGGCTCGGAGCAGGCGGAATCAGCTGCAGCACACGTGCCTCTTGCTCTCTAATTCTTTATTGTTATTCCCTGAACTCTGGTGGCCCCAAGCAGCAGGAGACAGGGACACATGTAACAGCTCTCACCCTCTGGCCCAGATACCAACCCCCTTTTTTTTTTTTTTTTCTTTTTTTTTTTTTTTTTTTTTTTTTTTTTCTCTCTGTGTGTTAGGCTACAAACACTTCCCAGGACTCTCATTCACCACGGCAGAGCTGTTCCAAGAATTCGGCTGACACTCACATGGAGCTCGTTTTCTGTTCCTTTCAGCAATGCCACTGCTCAGGAGGGGGAAACACATCCAGGTTTTCAGTGAATAAACCTTTAGCAAAACTCCAGGAAAAAAAAAAAGAAAAGAAAAAAAAAAAGGGAAAAGTCCAGCAAATCCATCATTGTATCTGAGCAGCAGCAATCGGGAGCCAAGCAGGAATTTTTTCCCAAGTAACAAGGAGGTACTGCCCACACTTGGCTTATCTGGGCAGTGATTTACATATATAACTCTCCGTGAAGAAGAGGTATCCGCTCTCTTTGACCTCAGTAAATCAAAAGCAGACAGGTCACAACTTTAACTTATTTCTTTGGATACCAATCCACCGACACACAGAACTGTATGAAGCACATGCATAATACATAACCCAGCTCTGGTGCCGACCATCTGACTTCTTTTAACCCCCCTGGTTTTTGTACTTTAATGGTGCTGAATTTAGACCTGTCATTTCAGGTTCTTTTCGTGTCTGTTGAATATATTTGGCCAGAGTTTGTTCTCTGCCTTTCCAATGAGGTCAGTAAGTAACTCAGTGTTTACACAGATGTTTCACAGAGTAGAATCTGTTGTTAATATGTAAATTGGATACGTGTGTCTGCCACTGAGTGTATACATTTGTAGCTGGATAGTTGCAGGTAAGTAGAGATATATTGATCTGCATATATATAGAGAGAGGAAGATAGGTATAGATATATATATATATATATAATATGCATATAAAGACACAGAAATTCCAGAATTATGTATAAGATTTGAATTACTATATAGGTACTACACATAAGATATTAGGAATTACGTAGGTATATACTGACCCTATAGGTATACAGAGATATATATACACATACATACATATATTGGAAGACATCCTTATCACATGTGGTTACTATTATTTACTGTCTATCATCATATGGTGATGAGATATTGCTTCTGTTCAAATAGGTGTAAATGCCCTTCAGCAGCTCCAGGCTTCTGATTTAACAGGGAAGAGAGATGGTTCTGGTGTCAGCATCAGGAGTCTGCTTTCTTGTCTGCCTGAAGTCAAGTGCAGCCCTGCACCAAGCAAATTTCATTACATCTTCAAATTATTTTAAAATAATAAGTATTGTGGTTATTATTATTGTTATTATTATCATTATTATAATTATTATAATTATCAGAACAGGCTTTCTGCAACAAGAGTGCCTTAAAATTGCAGGAGCAGTGATGAGACTGACAGCATCATGTCTTGCCTTTGTAATTTGATGGTTTTTAAAAGCCTGAAAGAAAAAAAACCAAAACCATTTCTTTAACACAAATTGTTCAAGTTTTGCCCCTTTAAAGAATCATAAAAAGTCCTGAACTTGAAGGAACCCACAAGGATCATTGAGTTCCACTCCTGGCCCTGCACAGGACAACCCCAATAATACCATGTGGCTGGAAGAGTTGTGCAAATACTCCTGAAGTTCTGGCAGCCTTGAGGCTGTGACCATTCCCTGGGGAGCCTGTTCAGTTTTGGGACAACCCTGGAATCTCCAGTCCCAAACTGCAGATATTTCAGAGAAATTGTGTTCAACGTATGAGAGAGGTAGAGTCACCACACGTCCCTGTGAAATGCAATTACCCCTAAACTTAGTGGAATAGGAGGTTAAAATTAAATACATTATCCTCATTTTTTTGCACAGGAACATTAATCATAGAATCAAAGAATGCTTTGGGTTGGAATGGACCCTGAAGGTCATCAAGGTATGGGCAGGGATGCTTCAAAAGAAAGATACATCAGGGCTGTGCCTGTGCTTGTAGGTAAGTAAGGATCTAATTTTACCTTTCATGTCCTCCTACAAACTGCTTTTACTGCTTTTCCCCTCACTCTTCTTCGCTCCTGTTCACCAAAAGACCCCCACATCTTGTGAATAAAGCCCCTGGCCCTTTCAATCCCACATTGACCAGTACCAAGAAAATCCTTGAAGGTGCATCCCACCTCATACTCCCAAGAGAAGTTCACTGCTAACAAACCAGTCACCAATTAAATCTTCAGCCAATATCTCAACTGGGTTTTTATAAAGATGTGCTAAAGTGTTTCCTCTTTCAAACATCACAGAAAAGCTCTGTTCTTCTTTTTACCCTGCTAACTCAGAAGTGCAGAGGGAAGGGAAGTTTTGACACTGGGGATGACATTTTCAGCACAGAGGCCTTTGCTCCCAGCATTGTTTCCCTGTTATATGAAATAACCGTTTAATGCAAAATAAAGAATCCTTTGAACAGGGGCAGGAGCCCACACCCACCTCATGTGATAAACTCATGAGTCACATTGCTTCTCGCTCTTGCTCTGGCCATCCCGGGGAACAGTTCACCCTTCCCTGCACAGAAGCAGTTTGAAATTCCCAGCCTTCATCACGACCACGAAGCTGTAACAAGCCCAGTGCGGGTGGATGATGCTGAATTGATCTCAGAGCTAAAACTGCTGCTTGCCTGGGTGCAGTGCACGTGGCCTCCTGACCTAATTCTGCTTGTGATTTGCAGGCAGGATGTGCTTCTCGCTCCTCGCCCATACCCTGCCTGCCTGGAGGAAGACTGATTTCCCTAAGCTGAATCTAACCAGGAAAAAAAAATTGCGTGGGAGAGACAAATGCAACCTCTCCCAGAAAAGGATGGATCTTCTGGCATCTCTGAATGTTGTTTATTATACAGGCCACGGAATTAAGCATCCTCAAAGCCACAAAATAAAGCTTGTTCAGGTGAAAATAATAAATGAAGGTTTAAAGGCGAGGAGGGGGAGTATCTTTAATATTTAAAGACCAGACACGAGGTAGAGTAAATGAGAAAACTGTTTGCAGGGAGGGGGAACAAGCAGATGGGAAATAGCCTGTATCAATACACCACCAATGGGACTAAGGGCTATCATGATTATTTAAGCTTTTCAAGGGCAAAATAAATAACCCAATCAATTTTTTGTTAATGAAAAATTGGTAAAATGTGACTGCTACTTACAGAGAGGTAAGAAGGGAGCATAACCCCACATATTTGACATGATCACAAGAGCCCCCACCATTACTTCATCCTTAGCCGAATTTCAGTTTTGATCTTTGTCTCAGGGATAATAGAAATAATGGAAATGATGTAAACAGAGATAACAAATACTACTAAAAATAATAAAAGGATAAAAACTGGTGTATAAATAAGGGAGGTAAAACAGACACATATTTGTCTTTTATTTTTGAAGAAAGAGTTGAAATGAGACTTTCTAATGGGTTTTAAATGTAAAACTGATTACAAAAGAAGGCATTTTACACGTAATTGATCCATGACATTTGGTATCACTTTACTGTAGCCAAATACCTCTGCATATGTAGGGCTAATTTATGGATGACCCATCCCTGCAAGTATCCAAGACCAGGTTGGATGGGGCTTAGAGCAAGCTGGGATGGTGGAAGGTGTCCCTGTCCATGGAATGAGATGACCTTCAAGGTCCCTTCTAACCCAACTCATTCTGTAATTCTGTGTTTCAATTATAAACTTCACTCCCATAAACACTGGTTATGTCAAACTGCACTTGAAGCAATTCCAACAGTTCATAATCAGTTTCATTCACCAGTCATTAGATCATTTGCATGATTTGCATGATCTTACTATTTTCCTGGATTTCATAATTCTTTTTGGTCTCTTTTTTTTTTCTTTCTTTTTCCCCCATGTACACAAAGTATTAAAATTGCACACAACTTCTTTGGCTTCAGCTTGCATGTTTCATTTAAAAAAATGTCACTTATGTGTTGTTCAGGATGAAATAAGGCGGTGTGATGGTGTTCAAACCAGACCTTCTGTGGCATCTCCTTCATTAAAGGCCTTTACAAACAGGTTAGAGGATGAGCTCTGAGAAACAACACAGGTAGAGCTGATCCTGCCCTGGGGCTGAGCCATGGAAGAGGTGACCACTTGAGGTCCCTTCCAGCCTTAGGAGACTATGTTTCATTATTCTGATACAGCAAATTGCTGTGCCCCATTAAAATGACATAACACACATTGCTGGAGGTCCCGAGAGAGCTCATTAGAGTGAGTTGAGATTTTGGTTTAACCCTCTTTTTTTCTCAGTGTAGAAACCAACCAAAAATAGCATGCAACAACAATCCAGAAACACAGAGATAAACTAATATCTCATACTTGTTGTAGCAGTTTCATCTCAAAATCATCCACTTTGCAATCTCCTTCTGAAACAACTTACACTGACTCCAGTTAGAAGCTGGTCACTGGAGGTGATGCTGTGTGAGTTTCTAACTGAGATTAGGGTTTTACTTCTGTATTCCCTATTTCTGTAAGATCCAATTCTGAAAACCTCTATGTGTTCATAGCCTGAACTGCCTGTTAAACTTCAAGTGGGCCAAGCCAGGTTATCAGACTCTATTTACTATTCCTAGAGTGTGTCTAACAAAGTATTTGGAGAGTTGATCTTTGAGAATCCACAGAGAAGTGGGGAGTGATGGGGCTGCCATGGGGGTGGAGGATTAAGTGGAGGGAGTTTATGAGTCCACCAGAAACGGTGCAGACTGGGGAAGCTGCCATTGGTGAAGCTGTACTATAACTGCACCCTTAGAAGGCAAAAATAGAAAGGTTTTATTATATTCACTGAGTGGTTTTAGTACTGGCCAGAGGTAGAAATGAGCCTTTACAGTAAGAGCTGACTGAGTTTAGTTTGGAGTTTAGAGATGATCATATTTTATTAACTTTATTTTTTTTTCCTAGACACTGATAATAACTACAGAGAGATCTCCAGCACTCCTCTGTACAGCTAGTAACAAGATAAAGGCACACAGATTAAGGAATTCTCAAAAACAGAGAAAACAATCCAGACTGCCTGAACATGCACTGAGGCTCATTGCTGCAGGCACTCACTGCTAAGAGGTTATAGGGGACAAAATCTGAATTGATCATTCCTGAATTTGTCAGTTTGCAGCCAAATTCAAAGGCAAAGAGCAGTGACTCTGCGACTGGGAAAGTAAAAATGTTCATTAATATTTTGGGTGGGTTATGAAAAATTCAGACATTGGAACAGGCTGCCCAGGGTAGAGTCACCATCTCTGAAAGTGTTCAAAAATGTGTGGATGTGGCATTTGGGGACATGGGTTAGGGGTTGCTTTGGCAGTGCTGGATGAGTGGTTGAACTCGGTAATTTTAGAGACCTTTTCCAACCTTAAAAATTCTGTGATTCTAAATATTCATTTAAGCCACCACACATATTTATACATACCTGTAATATTTGTTATATTTCTCAAATCATGCTCAGTTCAACTCACTGTTACCAGGCATAGATGATGCTAAATTGAATCATTTTCCTGCAGCTAATGGGACGGTTCATGATCCCAAAATTCTTACCAGCAGCCTCAGGCATGGCTAACCATGGCTAAGGAGATAGCTATTTCCCTCCCCCTTCTTTTATACATTTAAACAAATAAAAGTTGGAATTACAGAATCCAGAGTGGCTTTCCCCTCACCTCCAGACTTCACTCTTCCTTTCCCCCCCATATTTTATTTTTTTCCCATTGCTCTTTAATTTAAATGTGACATTATAGGTGAATTTGCATCTTTTCTGTTGGTGGTATCCTGCACCTTTGGGAACCAAGGACTCCTCCTGGAAGGACTGGAAGTAAATCAGAGTATTTCACTTCCTTCTAGCAGGTTTCCTTTCACTGTGCAAGGACTGCAAGTCCACCATAGAAAATCCAGGAACCCACCAGAATGTGCCAAACATTCCATCCTAGAGCTCTTCTGCCCATAACCCTTTGGCATATCAGGATCATTCTTGGGTATGAAGCCACAGCATGCCCTGGCCTCCCACCCCTTCCTGGGATTTATCTTCTCTGCTCTGCAAAATCAGACACTTTGTTAAGCAACAGATGGGATCCTGTACCCAGTTTCAATCCCTGTAGCAGATTAGATGACACATTAGATGGAGATAAAAACTGAAAAAATATTCAGGCTAAAGTGGCTAAAACTTGACATTTCTAGCTGAACTCCCAAGTGACTCAGAAGAACCATGATCTCCTAGGCAAGATGGAAATCTCAGATACAATAACCAAAATAATTTATCTTTCTGGGACAGAGGAATTCAGCTCATTTTCATTGTGCCTTCATTGCTTGTCCCACTGCCTGAGATATGGCTACAAACCCAAATCACAGCTGCCAGAGCCCTCTGAGGAGGTTTGACTTCACCCTTTGATTAAAATATTAAAAAATATTAAAATCTTGCTTCCCTTGTGAACAATGTACCTGGTACTTAGTGGGAAGGGTGATATGTTAGGGAAAACCTGGATAAAAGGTATTTGACAGATTATGAATTTCTCTGTCACAAATATCTCCTATTATCTTCCACCAATGTTAACACACTGAAGAGGACAACTCTGAGAAGCGATCCCAAGGGATCCCAGAAGACCTGAAATCCTCTGATATGTTCATAATCCTGCATGAAGCTCATTTCTTTCAGCAGTGACTGCAAGAACAGGCACCAAATTAATGAAATTGTAAAGACAAAGCGAGAAATGGAGGAGTTTAAGAACTTAAGCCAGAACAGAAGGATATTACATGTAGGTGATATGTGAAATGAAATAAGAGGATATTTGAGAAGAAAGGTTCTATCACAAGTGGAGAAACTAAGGGAAGGAAAAAGTCAAAGTGAGGATAGGGAGAAAATAGACAGGGAAAAACCAGAAAGCTTTTCTTTGTTTCTAAATCCACTTTATTTTATTTGGCAGAAGGACTTCTGTTTTCCATTGGTGTAAAGGTATGCAATGAAAGCTGGGAGATTCATTCCACCTCATTACAAGCACAATTAAGCACCTCTCTCATATTACCTCTTATTTTATATAGTCATGGGCCATTCTTGGCAGAGTTTATGCCATTCAGACCAGACAATTAGAAATATGTAATTTGAATAATGGAGAGTCAAACTTACCTTCTAAGCATCTCCCATAATTTTGGAATAAGAATTCATGAGAATTCTAATTTCTCTTTGTAATATTATCCAGAACCTATTTTTGTTTTCTTATCAAAGCTATTTAAAATCATGAACTTCACTGTATGATAATTTACTTCATAACACTTCTATTTCTCCTTTAAGGTTTTTATTATTAATGAGAATGCATTTTTTATAGCATAGAATGCTGATATCTTTACTTATAAAGACAGTAGGAAAGTGTCATTTGATCATCTAATGACCTCTGGTGGATGAATCTAATTGACTCACAAACACATAATGTTTCACACTGGCTTTAACGTGCATTGATTGCATTACTGTGGGGCCGTGCAGCTTCTCCAGGCTGCAAAAATACACAACCTTTAAAAATAATCCCATCCCAACTCAGGAAGAAATGTTACAAGTCTCAAGTGTCTCATGAGCTAAAACCATAAAAACCTCTAATATTACTCATTGGGTCTAACTTTGTCCAATTTTCTTCTTGTGATCATGTGAGGAATGGCCTTAAACTGAAAAAGGAGGGTGAGATTAGATATGAGGAAGAAATTATTCCCTGTGAGGGTGGGGAGGCCCTGGCACAGGGTGCCCAGAGAAGCTGTGGCTGCCCCTGGATCCCTGGAAGTGTCTAAGGTTGGATGGGGTTTGGAGCAGCCTGGGAGAGTGGAAGGTGTCCATACCCATGGCAGGGGATTGGAACAGGATGGGCTTAACCTCCCTTCAAACCCAAACCTTTCCATGATTTTGCGATTTTAAAGGTTCCTCCTTTTGTGCATTTCACAGCAGACAGGGCAGATGCTCCTCTTTCCTCCCATGCACACCTGTCTGGCTGTATTTTTACACCACACACTGTGTATCTGATCACAAATACATCTGTTGATGTGTTACTAGTTGCACTATGGGATAATTAGGAAACCCAGGGAAGTTATCCTTGCAAAATTACACTATGGAATGCATAAGTACCTATCACTACTGAGCAGGAGACAAAGTAATGAAAAGAAACATAAAGGAAGTAGAAATCTTTCCAGTTACACTTTGTTTGCTAAACATTTGAAGAGGCTGTGGAAGCTTTTTGATCTCAGGTATTGCTAAGTATTCCTTAAAAGTGGAGATATAAAAACAAACCAGAAAAAAAGGAAAAAACTGTGGACCTACTTTGCATTTATAGCAAGATTCCCTTATTTCATTCAGTCTGCCTGAGACTTCCTTTAAAAAGCTATAAAAATATATCATCTACTTTAATGTGGGTTTATTTTAGCTGCTAGAACACATAAAGTGAGACGATACCCAGCTCCTCCACTAGTTCTGTTTTATTAATCTTTCCTCCCTTCTATGTTTCCACCAAGTAGGTGTAGTTTCCTGAACATGAGTTTCACTCACAGAGGGTGTTGTGAGGGTGCAGATCCTGGGTGTGCTTGCTGCTGGTGGTGTGACCTAGAGGGGTGACAGCACAGATGGACCTGAGCAGCTTCTAGTACGTTCTAGAGAGGTTCTTCATGTACTGCAGAGACGTTTTTGTCAAGAATTCCATATCCAAACCCCCTGCACATCAACCTGAAGGGTTTCTGTTCTCCCAGCTCCACCATTAAAGGTCTTGGATGTGATTTCTATCTCTCTTGAAACCCCAGAGTGAAGCCTGAGTTGTCAGACTGAACAGTAAATTTACTCTCCCTGTGCTGCACTCTCCCCTTGTAGCCTGTGTTTGCTGTAGCCATTCTACAAAATGAGATTCATCCCAGTTCTATCTGTCTCCAAACAGATGGACATCCTGCACGGAGCAAATCCTTCCCTCATCTAAATTTACTTCTCTCCCCCTCGTCTCTGTTCCTTGTTTTTATTCCTGCACGCAACCCTGGCACCAGCAAAAGACTCTCTTGGACAGAAAACAAAATCCTTTAACAATTCCACCAATGCAGAAGCCTCGCTGGGGAGGAAATGGGAAACCTCTTCCCCTTCACTCCTTCTACCAGCAGCTGAATCAATGGAGGTCATTATATTCCTTGCCCAAGATGTCAAGGGGTCAAGAAAGAGCAGCTTTGTTGAGGAGTTGCTCCAGACTGATATTATGGATTTGAACAATGAAAACAGAGCTGGATTGTGAGAACCCATGTGAGATTATTTAAGGCAAGATAAAGTGATTTTGATCATTGCTATTGCAAGTGGGCTTTGGATCAAGAAGGGCACCCCTCTAGTGAGAGCTCTGGAGAGGATTAGTGCTGAGCAGAGCAAGAGGAGGGAGCAGGACACATGCTAAGACAGAGCTGCCACAACTCTGGGTGATGAAAATTCACCTCCACGGCTGGATATGGATCACAGGTGATCCCATTTGGATTCCCCAAGCAGTGCTCTCACACAAAAGTTTTAGATTAATGGGACTGAATGACTTAAAATGGGGTTTTTACAAGCCCCAGGAAACTTCTGACTTGTCCTGGGGAAACACTGATCCCTTAGGCCAGGGCAGTCACTCTCAGGGCATTAGGAGAGGAAGCTGTGGTTCCTCTTGTTCCTTTAACTCCCTGCCATGGTCTCCCAGGCTGAGGCATCAGCTACTCCTGCAGCACAGGACCTGCTGCTCACAGAGGGTCACCTCAGTCCTGGCACCACTTCTGGACAAGTAAATCACTTGGATTGAGTTGTCCAGGATTGAGTTGTCAATACTGATGCAATTTTCCTTCCTTCCTTCCTTCCTTCCTTCCTTCCTTCCTTCCTTCCTTCCTCCCCTCCTTCCCTCCTTCCCTCCATCCCTCCCTCCATCTGTTGTTTCTCATCTTCTTTTAATTCTATCTTTGGTTAAAGTTCCAACCAACTGAAATTCCAAGCCAGAAAAATGACTTCTTAATGGGCATCACATGATTCGTTTCCTACACACAGCTTTGAGCATCCATTCTGTTCTTTCCTATACATTTTCTTCTGCCAGAGTCATCATTACAACATCTCAGCACCCTCCAGTAGTGCTGCAAATTCTGTGAGTCATATTTTTTATGAGTGACTCCTTTTTTTGAATATGCCTTAAATTTTTATTTTATTTATTTATAAATTAAGGGTTTTAATGCAGTTACGCTTGCCTAAAAGTAGCTTATTTCCTTCCTTCCTTCCTTCCTTCCTTCCTTCCTTCCTTCCCTCCTCCCCTCCTCCCCTCCATCCCTCCATCCCTCCCTCCATCTGTTGTTTCTCATCTTCTTTTAATTCTATCTTTGGTTAAAGTTCCAACCAACTGAAATTCCAAGCCAGAAAAATGACTTCTTATAAAACAGTGGTATTTTTTCCATCCCCTTTCTTTTTAGAAGCCTCAGAGCTGGACATTTAGTACATTTTTGGGGTCTCAAAAATTGCAGCTAGAAAGATAAGCGTGTTGGAAACAATCTTCCCAAAACTTGCTCCAGTTTGAGTCATTGGCATTTTACAATAATAATAAAAATGAAAAACATTTCCTCAATAATTCCAGGCTTCCTGTCATTTGGATTACTTTAACTTGCCTCCAAAGTTGGTGGGAAGTTACATGATCTTATGAGAATATATTTGGGCTTACCAGTGCTTGAATTATTTTCTTCATCTGGAAAACAGGTGAATTTGCTCTCATAACTTTCTTCTATGCAGGATGCAGAGGAAGGCATGCCTGGATTCATCACCTATTTCTTTCAGTACCAAACTAAAACAAAACTTGTTGGTACCTCTTATCTCTTCATTTACCATTCTTTGAGTTTTTAGGTTTCCCTTTAATGTGTCCAACTAAGATGCCCAAAATCTGGGATTTATGACAACCAAACCCAGGACAGCAGGATGGCTGCACCATCCTCCTTGGACACAGAGTAGCAACTTGTCCCAAGCAGAATTTGGGAGTGTGACCCCAACCCATGCCAGATGCCAGGCAAAGTGTGGAGCTGCACTCTTGCTTTCAGTTCCTGCCATTTAGCTGAAAAATGAGAATTTATTTGGCCGTGGCAGACCTGATCCTGTGTCAAATACCTGTCTCAATATCATTCTGAATAGTTTTAGGAGAACTGAGACATTTTCTACATTGCTTAGAGGAAGTTGCTCTGATTTTATTAAAGTGCTAAACTCACAGGGAAAGCAACAAATTATGATGATCTTTGTTTGATGGCTGATGGTATCTTTCCATTGTTCTGTTTTCAAAAAGGGGGCCTGTACACTGGTTACAAGTACTTAAAATTCTTTGGGAGCTCTGGACAGTTTTGGGGTTTTTTTCTCCAAGATATTCAAGAACCCAAACCCAGAAGTTAGGCACTGAGATACTTCTGAAAATCCCATTAGAACTCTGATTTGTATCTTTAGGCATCTCATTGCCTTTAAAAATGTTGTCCCTGGTGCCAGTGAGAATTGGAGTTTTTGCATGTCAGGCTCTGGTGCACAAAATGTGCAAAAGTTAAAAGGATTTTTACTGAAGGGATAAAACCCATAAAAGTCAAAAGATATCAGCTGTCAATTTAATCACAAATAAACGCCAAACACAGCCACTGGTCTTGTGTTTCTTTGTTTCACTTTCCAAAATTCCTATAATTATATGAAAGTACCTCTTAGGGTGGAAATTGGTTCCCCTAGACAAAGAATCTGATTTTTTTTTTTTCTTAACTGTACAAAATATGCAACTGAAAAAAAAGTGAGCAGTTGCAGTGTGCAGAAAAATGAGGCTACATCTGTAGGATTTTGTTCTGCTTTTAGTATCAAATCACCAAACCCATTACATTATTTATCCTACAGGCTTGTGCTGCAAACATTGAATACAATTCATACCCTAAGAAAAGAAATGTGTGCTTTTTAATTGTCCCTGATTTGAGCAACCATTAATTTCATTAGTCCCTCATTTTATTTTATTTTTTTAGCTTAATATGGGAAATCAAACCAGTTTATTTTAAAGCGCAGCTATGAACCACTGATTTTTTAAAATCCTAAAAACTGTGAATTGCACTATACATATGCCTATGCATATGCATATACCTACCCACACATAAACCAAAACTGTATAATTTATATTAGAAACGTGTATATGCACACACAAACAGGAAAATATTTCCTTTCCTCTCACTGTAGAATCCAAACCTCAAAAAATAGGAGCTTGTACGAATCAAGGGCTTCCAAAAAATAAATCCTGGTGAAGTCATTCTTCTGTCTGGTGTTTAAAATATCTTGGGTTTGTCATAGGCTATATTTCACACTACTGAGTCATACAATTAATCTTTTTCTTGCAGTTATTTTTATTTATTTTGGTCCTTTATTTCACCTACTGTGAAACTCTGAGTGCACTGTAGGTGAAAGGATAACTTTCAGTGTACATTTGTGGGATATAGAGGGGAGACTCAAGCAGACCACATATTTCATTCACATTAACTCAAAGTTTACCACAGGGGGAAAAAACACCCCTTTGTATAATGGTATTAGTCCTTGTGGCATATTTCGAACACTTAAATCTGTATTTAGGAACAAACAGTCAAACTAAGAAATAAATTCTTTAATTTTTCAATAGGTCTGTGTGTGTTTTTGGTGTGTAAAGCTGTTGGGCTGTTACACTGTGGTTACATCTCCTTCATGTTATCTTCAAGTTAACTTTAATCTCCATATATTTTGGAAAAGGCATATGTATTCCCAGGCAGGGACAGTGAAATCAACATTGCTGGTGGTGATTTCAGCATTTTTGGTGGTGACTGGGATTGATGACAACCAAATTATTGAGTTGGTCTCAGCCACTTCAAGGTTGGATCCCACTCAAAGCACCTTGGTTCTTCCTGTCAGCAGTGCTTAAGTTAAGTGTTGTACCAAAATCTGATAATTTCAGCTTTTCCCTTGGTGTTGGACCACTTCAGAATTTCTCTTCTTAGTCGAAGATTCTCTGCCTTTGAGATCCCCTGTAGCCAAAATATTAAATACCAGCACTGCCTGTCAGAGCCAAACAATTCCTGCTGGGTTTGCAGCAAGTCAGAAAAAAAAAAACCAACAGGTGGAGTATTTTGGATATTTTAGCCTGATTTCATCTCACACAGATAATCTGACCCTCTCAGGATGTTTATTTTGTCTTCTCACAAGAGTACATTTGTCCAGGATTTTAAGTTGCAGAGAAACCCTTGGAAGGGTAAAAATAGATTGTGCAAAGATGTCAGCTTTGTCCTTTGTCCTTCCAAAGGGTTAAGTGAAGAAAAAAAAAAAAATAGGGAAAAAAAAAAAAGAGAGAGCGAGAGGAAGAGAAAAAAATAAAAGGTTAGTGTTTTCTGTCCATTAAAGAGAGTATTCTGCTCTGAAACCGAATTGGTCATGCATTCTTCCCGCGTTTCCTGGCAGGGAGGAGAGTGACTGCAGCACCTGCCCGCGCTCCGTCCCTGCCCGCCCGCTGGATCTGTCACTTATTACCCCACTCGCCTGCAGGACCAAAGCAGCTTTGAGACGCCGATTTCCCTTAGTTAGCTCCATATGAAATTCCTCCTGGAGCATAGCTGGAAGTTGTTGGTCTTTTTTTTTTTTTTTTTTTTTTTCCCACTAGGACAAAACTGCTCGTGCTGAGCAGAGGGTCTGGATACCAGACAGTTTGGATGGGGGTGAACGGACAATGCTCTCTTTCATTTTTTTTCCCCTCAGATCTTCCCTCCAGCAAATGCCATCAACATTTGTAAAAAGAAATTTTTACTTTCACACTTAAAAAAAAATTCTATTAAAAATTCTCCTCACTAATTTCTGTTTAACGTTTTGGATTAATCTGTTTTTCATGTTTCTTCCTCTTATTTACCTCCAGTCTTTATGCCCTAGCTCAGTCTTCGCATCTGGGCTGAGAAATGTTGACAAAATGATCCAATTTCTCATGCTGGAAAAGAAAATTCCACTAAAACTGGTATATCTCTGATTTGGTCTCAAATTTAGGGTGGAAAGCCAGATGGTTAATGCCAAACATTTCTGAAAAAAATTCCACTTTTCACCAACTAAATGACAAGAAT
This sequence comes from Passer montanus, assembly GCF_014805655.1. NCBI lineage: Eukaryota > Metazoa > Chordata > Aves > Passeriformes > Passeridae > Passer > Passer montanus. The sequence goes on along the minus strand of NW_024374812.1, from coordinate 467,482 downwards.
ATTTTTTAAAAAAACAAATTATTTTCTATAAAACAGATGTACAAATATCTTCCATCTCTAAATGAAAGTGCTTCTTTTCCTGTGCATTTTCTTACTGAAGCTTTGTGACCTGAGAAAGATTTTTCAAAAGAGCAGGTCCTAAAGGAATTTCTAAAAAAGGATCTTTTTATTTATAGTCCCTGAAGATTGTTTTGCTTCATTTTGGTGGGATGCAGAATAACTTTCTTGGGACCAAAGAATTTCCCCAGTGAATGGTCCAGGGCCTGAACTCTCCCAGAGTCCAGGAGAAAGATGAAAAGTTTTGATTGGCAGTAGGATCCCATTTTTTCCATGTCACGACTCAGTCTAGGACAATTTTTGGGGAAGCAGGTAGTGAGATCTGCAGGTGACATGGATTAGGTGACATGGTTGCAGTCTACCACAAAACTAGACTGGCCTGAATATTCCTATTCCTGCTTAAGTCACTCTCATCCTTCCTCCACCCCGGACTATGCTCGTGGCAACAGGAGGAGATAAATCTAACTCCTGGCAGAGACAGGTGAGGTTATGAATTTTAAGGACCACTTGTGGAAAAGAAAAATACATGTCATTCCCTCTGAAGGATGACAACTCCATTGATCCACAGTCATATAAAACCAAAAGCAAGGAACACTCTTTATGTTAGTATTGATGGCCTATTTTTAGTTTGCTTTTTCTTAAAAAAAAAAAAAAGGACATTTTCATTTTTAACTGTAGAAAGTACGACTAATTCCCTTAAGTATATCAGAAATTAACCTTATTTCTTCTTCATGGCTTAAAGAAGCAGCTATGGAAAATGCTCTCAAGTAAGACAATCTGGAGGGTAATAAATTTGTATTTCTAGAAAAAGATATGAAAATACATATTTATGCCATTCTTATAATATGTGTGACTCATCAGGGCTAAAAAAATTCTTTGGACACTGTTGGCTGAAAAGGGCTGGGGGAATGTTGTGTGGCGTCTCACTAGAAGAGGACTGAAGGTTTTCAACTGTTTGTTTGCCAGGAGAAATGGGGAAGTAGAAAGCTGGCTGCAGGTGGATCCCATTAACCTTGAAATAACACATGTCAACAAGCAGCAATTCTGGGAATTTTTAAATATCCACCCGGTCTCTCAGCTGCATTTCTCCATCCTGCCCTGAATTTGTGTGGTGTGCTTTTATCTCCTGGACAGTGTAAGAAAATAAGGAGAAATATTCTCTCTATATCCAGGTGCCACATCCTTTTCCACCACAATATTCCCAAGAGGAATTTGCATTCTTCTTCCACCAAATATTCCCTTTTTCAGGGTCATATTGAGTGAAACAAAATTAAAACGTTAAAACATTAATTTAAATTTTCCTCTTAACAGATGAGTCAAGAAGAACACACAATTACATTGTCCTCTGGAATATCCATCTTCAGGGATCACCTATGGCCTTTTATCTGTATTTTCTTGGCTTTTTTTTCCCAGTGAGTGAGTGAGCGCGTGCACACACCCCACCAACCCCACCAACGCTATTGAATTTTTCTGTGCTTGAGGGGCACTTTCTCTGATGAGATCCAGTTGTGTCCATTTTGGTGCTGCCAAGCCCTTGGCAATCTGTTTAGATTAATGAAAGGTGCTCCTTGTAACCAAATCCTCTTTCCTGGGGGTAACCCATTCTCCACCTCCAGAACCATCCCCAGGAACACGCCAGGCTGAAAGATAGACGGTTCTTAAATAACTTCATCCTTGCTGCTCAGATTGATATCTATGAACAGATGTTAATTATAAGGAAAGCAATAGTTGAAATGCAGATGGTATAGAAAATGTCTGTGCACGTTCAATCTGTGTTGCTTTTTATAATACCAAACACTGTTCCCATTGAAATGCTGGGTCTGTAGGAAAACATTGCAAGGTTTTAAACAGAACACCCCTACCCCCTTGTGGCATAATGGCATTTCTGGAATGGAAATAAACCTGCATGAAAATTACTTCCCCTGGTCCTCTAAAGCACCTTAATCAGGTGAGGGAGCAACTCTGGGGAGCTGCTCCCTTCCCTTTTTACACTGAGCTTTGCAGATCTCAGCCCAGCTATTCATTCAGTGTCCTACAGTGGGAACTGAAACCTTTGCTAAAAAAATCAAAATAGACCAAAGATAAAGGCTGGTATTTTTTTGGCTTGTGTCCCCTCATTTATTTTCCTTTCTGTTGAGCTTTAAATGTCAGTCCCTGCTGCTGAACCAGCTCAGCTTTTGCCCGCTGTTTTGCAGGGTGTCATGGAGCGTCATGTTTCCAGGGCATGGCATGTGGTGGAAGGTTGGTTCAGGATGAATTCAGATGGCTGATATTTTCACACACAGCAAGGTCACAGAGAGCAGTAAAAGTCATCCCAAACAGATTTCAGCACAGATGCCCAAACTGGGCAGATTAGGCCACTCCTTCCTTACCAATGGCAGAGTCACTTTATCTGCTTGGAATTGAGCCATCCCTATTATTCCATAGTAGTTTTGCATTAATAGGATAAACATTGTGGAGCAGAGATTCTATTAAACATGAACATGTATCTCAAAATCTGATCAGGAATTTTCTTTCTCTTGGCTATATATACAGAATGCAGAAAATCATGGAGGGAATGCTTTTTTTAGTTTAAAACCAGTTAGAGCCAAAGTGTTGAGCATGTCCATTGTCAAGACAGAACTTTCAACAGTGACAACAAATTTAGGACACCTTCATGCCTTCTTTCTGAGTTTAAAGAGGTCTATTTTAACTTTCTGAGCAGTGTAAAACCATATTTCTTCAGCTACAAGGGAACCCATGGATGGGTCCTTTGAACTTTTGGACAAGATCACCCAAAGACTTCTAACTGTGAACATTCAAACACTTTTCTACAACATTTCCTTAACAAAGAATTTGTAGCATTTGTTTATAATGATTTTTCTTTTCTTCTTTTTAAAAATTTTATTTAAGCATCACCTAATATGTATGTTGTACTACTGAGGATCTAGGAGTAATTTCAGATGGCAATTAGTCTTAACTTTTGAGTTTGGTGTCTTTCAAAAGCTTCCTGTCGAAAGCATCATGAGAGCTCAAACATATTTTATACAAGAACCAGTTATTTGGCTTTTCCACTTGCAAATGAAAGATTTAGGGCATCATTTTTGTATGGGCTACACTAAACACTCAGAAACCAGAAGGCAAATAAAATGGACCTGGAACCTACTCCACTATTGAGGATTGTGAAATCTGCTCCTTATTTAAGGATTTAAAATGACCTCATGCTTTTTGAGGCCTGACTCCTCAGAATGCTTGAACTTCCATATATTGCAGTTTACTTGTCCTCCTGAAGGCCTTCTTTCAAGAAAGATGAGCTTTGGTTTTGTATTAGGGTCTTTGTTTTTCCTTTCTTTATAAATTACCCAAAGAACATCTCATTCTTCCTTCTAAAAAACTTTCTGAAAATTGAATTAGGGAAAAACCACAAATTTTCTGCTTATGTTGGCATCGATGTTCAGACAGGTAAATGCTTTTTTTTCCCCCCCCAAAATGTGGGTCCAAAAAAACGATCACAGATAGTTATCTGGTGATTAAGCACATTTGTGACTTACTTCAGAAGGGAATTACTGATAAACAAGCAAACTGTGTATTTAACTTATGGTCACACCTCCAGGGTGTTTTCCCCAGACTGTCTTACCAGCTCTGTGCTGTTTTATGGGACAGCTCATTGTCCTCCACTGGTGGAATCACCCTGACTTCTGTTGTACCTGTGGAAGGATTTACTAGGTGGCTTCAGGTACACAAGACCCTACAAAAAAAATGTCTTGAAAGAATACACATTAAGCCACAAGCTCTGTTTGTTAAGATGCCTGGCCTTGCCCATCTGACTCCTGAGAATTTTCAGCTTGTCACTTTTCTCAAAACCCATTTCACCCCATTCAGGTGACTTCCTCTGTCTGGTGTCCACTGCTCAGCACCTGAGCTGCCAAAACAGGCGCCACAGCCACGTGTTTGGAGCTGAGATTGACAACCTTATTTCCTAATAAAATAAGTGAATGGTTAAAGGGAACAATCTACAGTCATGGTTTTCTATTCTTTAAATCCTTATGAAGCAGCAGCATGACAGACAAAGCCAACTTTTTAAATTCATTTTCAGAAAGAGAAAAGGGTTAATTTCATGCAGTAATTTATTTGGATCTGGTTAACATGTCCCTGTTTCAAGCATTGCTCTGCAGTATTGCACAGCTGCTTCAGAGGTGTCTGAATTGCACTGATGGATGACTTGATATTTTAACATATTGGGTTAAATAGCTTCCCATTTCTTTTAACATGAAATATGAGAAGGTAAAGTGGCAGATTTTTCTCTGCTGCTTTATTCAGTAAACTGGTTCAGCAGCAAGGATGTAGGTAAATCAAATATTTCTAACATTGTTTGAGAACATGTCTCCCATTGATTTCAAAAACATCTCTAGGGATAGTTTCTTAAATTAAACTCAACAATAGCATGCATCAGTTAAGATCTATTAGATCCAGGAGATGATAACACTTATTAAAATGATGAGTTTCATGCTTGCACTGTTTATAAAGTTTAAACATAATTTTTCCAATTAACCTGCCCTCCTTCTTAGCAGCACTGAAGCATTTAATAATGAAGATAATGAATGAGAAGTTCCTTTGAAGTAGTCACAGGAATGTTCCTATTAGTTATTCTGACATGTAAATAGCACCTCCTGTTCTTCTTCACTCTCTGTGTGACCTGTAGCTGTGTCTCCTGGAGTGGTTAAAAAGCCATGAGAAGAGACACAAAAAGATTTCAGACAGTGCTCCTGCCTCTTTGTTTGCTGGGAAGGCTCTAACAAGCAACAGGACAAGAGGAAATGGCCTCGAGTTGCACCAAAGGATGTTTCAATTGGATATTAGGAAAAAATTTTTTCACCAAAAGGATGGTCAGGCATTGGAAAGGACTGCATGGGGCAGTGGTGGAGTCACTGTCCCTGGAGGAATTTAAAAGCCATGTGGACATGGTTTAATGGTGGCCATGGCAGGTTTGAGAGAACAATGGGACTGGATGATCTTAGGGGCTTTTCCAACCTAAATAACTCTATGATGACTGGGTGTGGAGGCAGGGACAGGGAGGTGGGACATGGTGAAGGTCTGATGCAGGTGTGGAGAAACCAGCAAAATCTATGGAAGAGAAAAATTTCATGAAAGACAAGGAAGAAGGAAGAAGAAGCTATAGAGATAGCAGCAATGAAGTTTCCTTTGGGAAAGATGGTATTCCTCATGCTGGCTGACCACAGTTTCTTCTCTCTCCTTCTCTAAAAGGCCCAGGTTAGGCCATAGCTGGGTAACAGGTACAGAGAAGGCAGACTTTATTATGGTTCAGTGTACCACAATTACCTCCTTGCAGAATCAAGCAAAGCAATATCCAAAAATTTCTCATCTAATTCAGACACGGTGCTAAGGATGACAATGAACAAAGATGAATCTCAAGGGGAACCAAGACTGCAGAGCCTAAAATCAAGTCCTTCTTCAGCTGGACTAGATGATCATTGTAGGTTTTTCTCTTCTCTTCTCTTCTCTTCTCTTCTCTTCTCTTCTCTTCTCTTCTCTTCTCTTCTCTTCTCTTCTCTTCCATTATTAATACTATTTTGTGTTTTTCATTACAAATAAATACATGGGTACTTTCCTTTTTAAAATATATATCACTAAAGGAAAAAAATAGGCAGGATGGATGTATACAGAGAAGGTAAAGGAGGGGCTGAGTAAAGCAGAGGAAAGTGAAGGAGCAGCAATAGAACCACACTGAACACAGGAAGAAAATTGAGAGTTTAGGAAGGTTGAGTTGTCCAGCAAGACATTTAACATGTTTTGAGAAGGACAAGACTATATTTGCCTGCAACCAGAAATGTGCCACACACAGGTCATTCATATACACTCAAGTTAAGACATTTCAGATTGGAAGAGATGGGAAAAAAGGCCACTGTTTTTTTCTAACAAGGAGAAGGAAACTGACACATGGAAAGCTAACAAGGAGAAGGAAACTGACACATGGAAAGAGGCAAGAAGAGCAGGACTGCTTTAGTTTTGCAGAAAAGGCTTTGAAGGAGTAACATCACAGAGGACAGAAGAGAGTAAGAAGGCCAAATGGGAGAAAAGCTGTTTAAACAAATAGACAAAGCTGGCAAAGGAACAACTGCTTACAAACAAGCAAACAATCATTTTAGGCTGAAAATTAGGTTCCCATTTCACCAAGGAAATGAAACTCTGGAACAACATTTCAGTAAGACCTCTAGGACACAGCTAAAATCTGGCTGAAGATGGGATCTGACTAAGATATGAAGGCACCATATGATTTGCTTGCCTGTGTTACAGAGTGAGCAAGATTCTGATTCCAGCAACCCATTCCAGCTCTGTGTTCCTTTTATTTACACTTTTTCTGTTCTGACAGACAAAACAGCAGCTTGTGAATACATATAATTTTATCGAAAGGAACCAAATGCATCAGTCAAAGGTACTAAATACATGAATCAAAACTTCCCTGAGGCGGTTTTAACTTGAGCAACTAACTTTTGAAGGGCCCAGCTCTTCTCTTGTGGTTGTGGAATTCTTGCTGACATCCTTAGGAGGCCCATGTGTGGACAGATTGCTGAATATGAAGTGGAAATTGGCAGAATGGATCAGAGAGGGGAATATAGCCCTCAGCGAATTGCTTTGCATCTTGCTGACCTTGGCAAATGTACAGCTATTTTTCCCAAGATAAGATGTTTTTAACCATCTTCTCCAGCAAATAAGGCACAAAGATGGGAAGATGTCTTCAGAGACTTCCTAACTCCTCACTGCTTGCACATATTTGAAGAACATTTTCATTTAAGAAAAACAGAAAGCAAAATAAAATAGATTATTCTTGACTGTGGGTGGCTTTGGGCAAGATATTCAGTTATTTAAATACTAGAATGGATAAGCAGGGCCAGTTCTCTGCTAGTCCTGCTGGTCAGCTGGGAAGAACTGGTGGTGAAGATGGACAGAGATGAAAGCTGGGACAGAAGTGATTCAGTAAGGCTGCAGGATCTGGTAGAAAGCTGGGGAAGGTGGTCCCAGAGTCAAAACAGTGGGTTTCTGGAGAACAAACCACATCAGTAAAAAGTGCTTAACAGATTCCTGCAAGCAGCCAGAGAAGAGGGAGCTGCTGTGGGGAGCTGCCATACTTCTAAAAGAAATTCACCAAAGAGCTCTGGAATAAATGTTCTGTGTGTGCAGGAAGAGCAAGAAATTCACCAGGACTGCTTAGCTAATCAAGGAACTTCTTGATGAGCTAAAATGCTAGAAGGGAGCACACACAAACAAAAATAAGGAAGAGAAACAAAGGAGGAGCATCAAAGCTTTGTTTGTGCTCTTAGGGATGAAAGGAAAAGACCAAAGCCCAGCTGGCACTAAGACAGAGAAGAATAACAAAAGAGAAGAGGGAATCCACAGGTGTGCCAGTGGCAGAGGCAAGTTCAGGGGAAATGCAAGTCCACTGCTGGATGCAGGAGAAAATCTGATTTATTATCAACAGAGTGGAAAAAACTGAAGTGCAAAAGGCCTTCTCAGGATTAGTTTTCAGAAGTCCAGACAGCTTCAGACCTCTGGATGTGTTGACACAGTTTGGCAGGGAGAGGGGCAGTCAGGAGTGAGGAAGGAACAGACAAGGCACTACCTAGGGGAGCTCAATGTGATCAGGTAGAACACACTTGAAGATACTAAGATTGTCAGCTGATGTGGCTGGGTGAGGTCTCTGTCTAGCATTTATTTAACAATTATGGCTACTAAGTGGAGGTATTGCTGACTGGAAAAGACTGATGGGAAAAGATTTTTCCAATCCTCAAGAAAGACACTAAGGAGGAGCCAAAGAACTGCAAGCCAGTCAGGGCAGTCTGCAGGTGAATATGAGCTCCTCTCCCTGGTATCCAGTGATGGGAGGCCTGGGAATGCTTCACTGCTGCACCAGGGAAGGTTTAGACAGGACACTGGCAAACACATCTTTTCAGAGTTCAAATACTGAGGGTCAAACACTGGAACAGGCTTCCTGGAGAGCTGGTTGATGTCCCAAGCCTGTCAACATTTGGACAAGGGCATTAACAACATGCTTTAATTTTTGTTCAGCCCCGATACTGTCAGAATAGAGGAGCTGGATGATTATTGCAAATTCCTTGCAACTTAAATATTCTGTTCTATTCTATTCTATTCTATTCTATTCTATTCTATTCTATTCTCTTTTATTCATCTGCTGAAGTAACTTGTGGGACATTATGTCCAGTTTGGGTTTCCTGTTCCAGTTGTACACACAGAAATTAAATTATAAAGGCTTTAGAGAAAATGATGTACAAGGAAATTTTGCAGAGGCAGCTCTTATTCAGAATGGTAAAAAGGAGTCTAAGAGCAGTCTTAAACCAACCCATATTGACTTGGCAAGAAGCTACAAACAAAAAAGGCTAGAATTTCTCCATTGTCTGTAGATACAACATTCAAGACCATGGATTGCAGCTTGGAAGGTTCAGACTGGATGTCAGGAAAAGGTTTTCGTTATGAGGTTTTTCAGCACTGGAACTGGGGCGTGTAGACCTCATAGGAGTTCCATCCTCAGAAGATTTTAAGACTTGTTGGACAAAACTCTGGCTGAACATTGTCCAGTGGTTGTGATAGTTGGTTCAGGTGGACCTCCAGACAAACATTCAACATTCTTCTCTGTGATTCTGGGAACCCTGTGTCCCACAGTTTCCATGTCTCTAAAATGGTAATAAAGATTTTGACCTCATTTAGAAAACAGTTAAATAGATACTGAAAAAACAAGTGGAAGACCTTAATATTAAACTAAACAAGTATATGTATCAATACAACTAAATTCAATGCTACCTTTCAATTCAATATATAGCTTAATATTTTTAAAATATTAGCCATATTTTCAATGAGAATGTTTCAGGATGGCTCAGACTTTGAGGATGCAGAACATAGTATTTTGGCAATATAAGCAATTCCAACCTCAGGAAATTTTAAATAGGAAATTTTTCCCAAATTTCAAAATGAGAGCAATGTAAAGAGGTCAATCCTAGGTTTCCTTTCCAGTCAGTAAGGAGATTCTACCAGAGTGTGATTCATCTGACCTATTTTAGGCACCTACTCTAAGCTGAGATGAATCACTTCTAGTGCCAATTGCTTTGCAATGACTCTAAAAGGAGTCAAGGGTGACCAGCTCCTGTGGAGAAGCCTGCAGTTAAATGCACATATATCGCCCAAATAGAAGCAATCTAACTCAATAATAATATGTATTTTCAGTTAGGTTACTGCATTCAGCAAAGTAGTGATGATTTTATGGGATATGATTCCTGACGTTTGCATTGTAATCTTCTGAATTCTGGACCTTGTGATGTTCCAAAAGTGTTAAAGCATGAAACCACCAAGATTTGGAAATGTCTAAGGTAATCACCACTCACACTGAATGCTACCATCTGAAGGAAAACAGTAATTTAGGACAGCCATTTTCACCTTACATGAGCAAAGAATTCGTTTCCAGAGGTTCCTTCCAATGCAGAGCATCCATTATTTTGTGATTCTGTGATTAACCTTTCTGAATTTGGTCTGCTTTGTTTGGTTTTGCTTTTACTAGTCATCTAAGCCTCCACAATATCTCAATGCAATGACTTTTTCTGTGTGATTAGGTTTTATGCAAAGCAAACAAAAACCTGAAAAGCAGATAAAAGAAAAAGAAGTGAAACATCCTCTTTCTTTTAAATCTTCTCTCTGATTAATTAATTGGACATTTTCTCTCTCTGCTCACTATCACACTGTGTCAAAAATAAGGAGGGTTATACAGAATATATCAATATTGCTGGCACTGACTGTTATCAGGAAAGTTAAGTTGAATAGTTTTTAAACCAAAAAATACAATATTTCTTAACTTTTTTGTTGCATTGTAGTCACAAAAAAAGGACAAAATCTCAAGAAACACAAGAACAATAATAACAATAAAGCAAAAATAATTCCCCAAAACTGATTTGAATCAACCAGAAGTAATTTTTTTCAATTTCACATTTTTTACAGGATACACCATGGTTTTAAGGGATATTCCAAAATGATATATGGAACTTTGCTTTAAAGGCTTTTGAAACAGGAGGAGCTGGCAATAAGAAAAAGGAAATCAACAATTTTTGGAAATGAAAACTTTGTCAAAAGAAAAATATTCTTATAGTAAGGAATTTGCACTGTATAATGAGGAAAAAAAAAAAGAAGTGTCCAAAAATTGACAGTCAGCAGTAGTTGTTAGGTATAAAAAAATCCAGCACATCATTAATAATTTGCTCCCTTCCAAAGCCTTTTTCCATTTTAGGTTAGTTCTGCTATGCAGAAAATCTATTTTATAAAATATCTTAAAAAAAACTATAATAATTTTTTTTTTCAATCAGAAACGGAGGAAACAAACCCCTAATGAATCTCTGATTACACCGAGCAGAGTCTTCAGGAGAAGCAGAGAGCGGCTGAGCAGGGAGCTGTGCCGCAGCCAGCTACCGAGAAACCAAATTAACGCTAATTATACCGGGGCTTGCTGCGGAGCGAGCAGTGTGACTTCACCCGGGGAAGGAGGCAGCGATTTCACTAGGTGGCACAGTTCTGACACATTTACACATCATTACCCAGCGCTAATGTCACCTCACAGGGCGCGGGGCTCTCCGAGCATCACTCAGCGATGTGTGATCTGTGAGTGGAAACTGCTTCCCGGGCACCAGATCCAAGCTGAGCTCTGTCAGCCGGCCTTGAAATTAACAGCAAGGAGCTGAGTGTTTCCTAGAAATGGGGCTTAAATCTTGGAGCAGCTGGGAGATGCAGGGGGAAAAGGGAAAAGCGCTCGCTGACTTTGTGCAGCCTCGATCGTCATCGTAAAAATGTGGGATGGTTTGGGTTGGAAGGGAGATTAAAGATCATCTCATTCCAGCCCTCTGCCATAGGCAGGATCACCTTCTACTAGACCAGGCTGCTCCAAGCTGCATCCAGCCTACCTTGGACACTTCTAATGGTCAGCCTGGGTGAGGTGGCTTTTAGAACAAAAGAATCAGGATCTTTAATATAATGTCAGTGAGGGAACCATCCCCCAACACTGCCAAGCCCATCATTAACCTATGTCCCCATGTGCCACATCTACACAGCTTTTAAGTCCCTCCAGGAATATTGACTCCACCACTGATCTGGCAGCCTCATCCAATGCTTGACAATACTTCAAGTGGAGGAATTATTCCTAATGTTTGGTCTTTCCTGGCACAACTTGAGGCCATTTTCTCCTGTTCTGATGCTTGTTTCTTGTGAGAAGATTGCCATGATACCCATGATTGACAGGAGAAACATCAGTGGGTAAAGCAGGGACATAAAGAAACAGTTTGCGCCTAGTCAGGAAATAAAACACAGTTCAGAACAGAACCATGGGAATATCCTAGAATCATAGAATCATATCACAGAATCACAGAATCCCTGCAACTGTTGGACCATGAAAACTTAGAAACATCAGTTTCTTTAGGTAGCAATAACCAGCCAAAGGATGCACCTGTTCCATCCACCTCTGATTCTCAAACTCATTTGTGAAAGTCAACTTTTACATCTCAATCATCTCATTACAGCTAGTGAGGTGTGAGCTCCTGCTACCAACTCCTTTTGGCCTGATCTGTCAATCTGCTGGTCAGTCTTTATGTAAAGGGGTGATATTTTAACATTTTATCAAAGGCTGATGAATGATTAATAGCAGGAATAAGTGTGCTTTGGATGTAAGGCTTCTGAATTATAAATGGTTATAAGTGCAGTAATAGAGGATATTAGAGAGGGTGGTGTGTCCAATATTTACCCACTGGGCATAGCAAAAATGGGCTGATCTTTATTAAAGATGGCCTATTAATCAGCAATGACCCTTAACAAAAGATTTGTACCTTCAACATGAAGGTATTGGTATGTAAATTTGTAGAATTTCTAGAAACCTCTTACAAAACAAAGTTCTGACAGTTGTGGACAGCAACTTTTATTCCCAGCAGCAAGAAAACCATTGTAGATCTTTAGCTTTCAGTCAAGAATGTCAGCAACAACAGAAACTTTTGATTTTTTTTTTCCAAGTTGTATTTTATTAAATAACTTTTCAGGAGATGACCAATAGGTTTTAAGGGCCTGGTGCCTCCAAGCTGACAACTTATATTTAAAGTTCCACACTAACTAATGCTTTGCCCAGGGCTGTTATCCAATTAACAGGAATTTATAGGGAAAGTTTGCTGTGCAATGACTCTGCTCGAGGCCATTACATGGTATCCTACAACCTCTAGACCTAAGAGTATGAATGGATAAAACTTTAGGTTTTGATTCCAAATATATATCACCACAAGTGGCCAGTTCAGGGTTTTATATTCCTCATACATGCAGTAGAGATGGTCAGATGCCTCCAAAAGGCAATCCAGAAGGAACATGTGCTGGTGCCAGAGAAGTTAACAGCAGGTTAAGTCGTGTTCTTCTCTAAAGGCCAGTTCAGGAATGCAGGTTAGAAATCACCAACCTTTGTACTCAATGTAGAGACATTAATGAGCATAGCTTGGGTTGGGATTTTGGTGAGGAGAATCCTCTGATCAGCTTCAGATTAACATTACTGCAATCGCATCTCCTGTGAACATGCTGCAATGTGCAAACCCTGGAATAATTTCTTTAGAGAATAAAATTCACTTACCCTATTGAAACTGGGCAAAAGTATGGCCAAAACACAGTGCATTGTGGATGAAGCTCATCTGCCTACAGCTGAGGTTGTCGCAAACAGAACTCAGCATATCATCTGTGGAGAGGCGTAATACCTCTGGGGTGTGGTCATCTGCAGAAAAAGGGGTCACCTGCAGAAGAAGGGGTCATCTGAAGATGAAAGACCTGAGAAGTAGCCATTTATTTATAAAGGTAGTCTGGACAATGAGCTCTAAAGCAAAAGTCTTCTCTAAAGGTAGATGGGATGACGTTTATTGAGAAACACAGAAAGATGTGATAATGCTCATTCATTTTCTCTTAGATAGTCCCAAGAAAGCAAATAATTGGTGGGGCAGAGCTAAGAGATAATCCCCCACTAGCTGAATGCTTGAACTGTGGCCCCATGTACGGGTTGGGGCTCCTAGCCAAAATTCACTCAGGTGACCTCAATAACCTCCACAGGTTCATATCTCCAGTGCTGCTAATTCAGAGTTGGACACTGAATGGGGAATATCTGGGGGTTTTTATAGCTCTGGGAGATACATAATCACTTGATGAAATCACAGCTCAGGAACTGAGCTTGGAAAGAGAAATTTCCAAATTAATCCCCATCCTAAATCTCTGAAAGATTTTTTGATGAGAATTCATTATTAAGATTTAAACGAGTGCTTGGTGTACATGACACTTGCCCCTAACTACATGTGCATGTGTTTGCTCACATGTGTGCAGGTATGCATCTATGTATATGAAATGCTTAAAATGAATGTATATATATATATGTATGTATGTATATTTGAAGTCAGAACATCTTTTTGAGCAATGCTGATGCAGCTCCAAACACAACAGGGTTCCAGGTCATTAGTGCCTACATGTGATCACAGCAAAAACATTAAATACCAGCAGTGTCTGAGTTTTCAGAGAGCTGAACAGTGCGCAGATCAGAAGCTGCTTTTATTTAATCATTCAAAGTAATTTTTATTTTTATCTTTTATACCCGCACAAGGATTTGTTTTAATTCGTCTCTCTCTTGTAGCAGCCTGCCTCTTCACATTCTTCCCTACCTGTCTTCAAGTTGTTGTGTTTTGGTTTTTTTCTCCTCTCTTAATCAAAATTAGAAAGAGATTGTGTCTGCCTGTTAAAAAAAGAGGGGCTTGGCTAAAAATAGTTCCCCAAGACAGGATATATTACAGCAAACTGCTTTTGCCTCTGGATGTTGGTGGAGTTTCCTTTGTTGTCTTCTTTGATTGTTTCATTTATATGGCAGGTTAGACAACAGCAGACTCCTATTATTGCCTTTTCTCAGCGGTGAATTTTCTTTTATTTATTTATTTTTAAGGCTTGGAGCCCCTGAGGACAGTCACTCCCTAACCACAGCTGGTGACAGGAGGAGGGTTTTTCGTGCGTTCGATACTTAGGGCTGAGAGCTGACTGGTGAGCAGATTAACAGCGAGGCTATTAAGTGGGATACAGTCTCCATTTTTAAATTGCCTAGGCCTTTAATAAAAGAAGGAGAGAGAGGGAAAGGGAGACAGAGAGAAGTCTTAATAGCATAACATCTTCTGTATGCTCACAATCCATTTCGCCAGATGCTAAATTACTTTCTTTCCCTTCCCCCCTCCGTGCATCCACCCCACTTTCCTCGCGTCTGGTGTCTGACGCTGTGTCTCATTGCTGGGAAAGGAGTCCTGGAATCCAATTGCAGAGGTGCTCTGGTAAAAGGGAAGATAAGTGAGCCAGGATTCTGCAGGAGAGTATCTATGTCACTCCAAATTTCTCCGTCCTTGGTCTGGTTTAGAATTTATTTTTTTCCCCAGTAAGCTTTGCACCATTAGCTGTTTTCTGACCTCCCAATACTTTTCTGGCTGATGCTGTCAGAGCAGGAAGTGGGAATGAGCAGGTCTCTAAGACAGAGGGAAGAATTTGAGACCAAACCTTCTCAGGCAGTCAAATGGATTAGTCAGGAACATATAGATGAAGCTGGTTCCCAGTACTGAAGTTAGAATAATTGTTAATTAACATTTATTTCCAATTAATCACAGAGTCACAGAATACCAGAATGAAAGGGACCTCAAGATTTTTTTTTTCTTACCTCTCATCTTTTCTGTGTGAATCCTCGTAAAAAGAAGGCTTTCTCCTCCTTTGTAATGTATTCTAAATACAGGAACATAAACTCTTGCCTAAGCTATCTTTCCTCCACGCTGAATAAATCCAGTTCTCTAAGCTTTTCCTCATATGGAAAAATTCCCGGTTCTTTCTTTGTGTCACCTCTATGGACCCTCTCCAGCCTGAGCACATTGTTCTCCATGGTGGGGACCAGAACTAAACACAGTATTTTAGGTTTGGCCTGAAAAGCACTGAGAATAGTGGAATAATGACTTCTTTATCTGTACTGATGATGTCTGTGTTGATGCAGCACAGGATCCTCTTGGCCTTCTGTGCTTCAGCATCACAAGCTTCAGCTTGTTGTCCAGCAGGACTCCCAAGGTCTCCCCTAGGTCTCTTTCCACAAAACTGTTCCCCATGTGGGTGGATCCCAGCCTGTGCTGTACTCCTGGATTATGTTTTCCCTGGTGCAAGACCTCACACATGTTGAACTTCAGGAGGTTCTTGTTAGACTACACTTCCAGCCTGTCCAGGTCTTCCAAAGTGTCCATTTCCCCACTCGGTTTGGTACCATCAGGAAACCTCTGGGTACCCTCAATCCCATCACCCAGATCATTTGTGGAGACATCAAGCAGTGCAGGGAGCAATACTGTACCCTGGAGGACTCCACCTGTGACAGGCTGCCAGCTGCATGGATTTAAGGTGCCTTCTAACCCAAGCCATTCTGTGATTCCATGATTCTGTGATTCTGTGATCTCCACAGCTTCTCAAAGCTTATGGAGTGGCCTCCCAAGGATGTCAGCCAGCTCTCCCCTTAGGTGAATATTGTCAGGGCCCATCGATTTGTTTAGCTCCTCTAATAAGTGTTGACATAGTCACTGGCACCAATCCTGAGCATTTATTTAACCATCTACAGAGCAGAGACATCAAAAAAAACTTAGAAAATACTGCAAAAATTGAAACTTGGTGTCTGCCCTTACACAAAGTAAGGTCCCCTGCTCTGCCTCCAATTTATTTCCAATATTTTCTTACATGTTGTGGAAGATTTTCAGTGATGGATATTCCACAGCCTTCCCAGACAATCCTTTCCAATGTTTCATAGTCGTTACATTCAGAAAGGCTTTCAGTCCATTTTTGAGGGGAAAACGAGGGGTCAATTCTAAACCCAGCTCTTGAAAAAATTTAGAGCACAATTTCTTTTCAATGGGAAATGAATAAATCAATTATTTTAAAAAATTACTGAGTATTTTTTTTTACATAAAATCTGTTTCTAAAAGAAGCACGTGGATTTTTCTTAGTGCTACTCCATTTCAGAATGTTTCCACACTGAAAATTTGAATGAAAAGTACATTTATTTTGCTTTCCTCATCTCTGTTGTTTTAATGAGTGTTGGGAAATGGAAAAAGAGACTCCTATACTTATTTATGTACCAACATTTGCCCTCAGAAAGAAATCCTGATCATACAGCCAGGATTTCTGAAGTGGAAATTTCAAAGGGGCGTGCTCCAACAGAAACCATTCCTCCTTTTCTGCTGGCTTTACTACAAACCAATGTGCAGTCACACCCCAGCCCTGCAAGTACTGACACATATTCCTGGTTTCAAAAAGGATGGAGATCATGTGTCTTGAAAGAGGTGACTCTCAGGCACACAATAAAGCACATTCAAAAGTCTGAACAGGATCAAAAACTCGAGCAGTTATATCCTGGCATCCCTTAGGACCAAATTTGATCATCTTCACTTCCATTTACTAAGTGCTTTGCTCAGCAAGAATTATTACAGGTATTCTAGTCAAGTTTGGTCTCATCACAGTGTATTTGAAAGCCTTCCAGTATTCTTTAGTGCATATGAATAACATCAATCAATTTCTGTTCTCTCAAAAACTCCTCTGCTGCAAGAAGCGTGAGTTTAGGGCGTGTTTTGTTTTGTAATTCTTCAAAAATACTTGCACGTGCACATGCAGATACCTGCAGGTTTGTGCTGCAGAACTTAAAGCAGAGCCCCACACTGCTGATTTCAGTGGGAAAAAAATGTGAGGTTTAGGGTGACTTTGGGTGTCTTTGGGAGTTTAATCCAGATTTTGAGGACTGCACCCCTAAAGCTCAGATGCCACTGGATTAAATACAATATTTAAGAATGAAAAAAAGGAAAACTTTTATGTAATAGCAGTGGCTGTGATAATGAAAAAAAACCCGAATCAAACCTGTCTTTGGGTTCACGAATGTACTGTGACTTTTTTATTCTGCTGGACCATCATTTTGCTCAACTAAGGAAAAAATAAGGAGCCTCATGTAAGATTTTGTAAATCACCACCAAAATATTCAAAATTTTCCTTTGAAGTATTATCACAAATGAGCTGATTTAAGGACACTTTGATGACCTTATTCCTAGCTTGGGTGTCTCATTTTTCAGCTTGTGTGATTTCTTTATTTTTTGTGTGATTTCTTTTTTTTTTTTTTTTTTTTTTTTTTTTTTGTGTGTGTGTGATGTCTCTTTGCTTTTTTTTTGTGTGAAGACGGGCTGGCATTCAGTGCTTATGCAATTGTGTCTATGGGTCTCTAGAAGAGAAAGGAAAAGAGCAAAGCAGTATTTAATTTTTTTTAAAAGAAGCCTGTTTTCTCCTGCATCTGAGCCAAAATTTTAACAGGAAGAATCAAAATGTCTCTACTCTACTGCTCCTACTGCCAATAGTGACCAACATGAAGCATTCATTCCCATTATTCCATCTATCCCTGCCTTCTAGCAGTGGTATGCCATTCCCTGTGTGCTGTCCCTCCATCCCTTGTCCCAAGTCCCTCTCCAGCTCTCCTGGAGCTCCTTTAGGCACTGGAAGGGGCTCTGAGCTCTCCCTGGATCCTTCTCTTCTCCAGGTGAACACCCACAGCTCTCCCAGGCTGGCTCCAGAGCAGAGGGTCCCCAGCTCTCAGAGCATTTTCCAATAGCCTGGGACCCTGTGGTCACTCTGAAACTGAGAAGAGGAAAAATCCCTGTGTGTCACAAGCTGCAGCAGAAAACAGCATGGCTACAAGCAGCCTACTCCAGCCTGGGACAGCCCTGGGAGAGTGACTTAATGAAAAAATGTGAAATATGAAAGGGGCAGGAGACCCTTTTCTCCTTGTAGGTGCAAAGTCCATCTGACAGAGAAAGAAAGACTGACTCAGGCCTTTGAGGAAATTTCTAGTGTATGGCGGGACTTTTTCCAGCAGTTGCTGGAATATCACCCCTCAGCACCACCCTTTTACTCCATGCCTAAAGTTGCAATCTGGACTAAAACATCACTACAAGTTTACATCTTTAAAGAGCTGCGTACTATCAGTGAAAATTCAATCAACGTCACAGCTCTGAAAAACAAAGGGAGAGAGGAGAAGGAGTGTCCTGACAAAGTCACTTCTCTGAGAGCTCAGTAGAAGCTGAGGGAGCCCAGCCTGTTTTAAATGACAAAAGTTGGGGGAGCTATCAGCCAGAAACACACTCCTCATCCTGCCAGCCAGGTTCAAGCCTCTTCCCCCTTCCCCATCACAGAGCCTTTGTCCTCTTGCCAGAAGCCTGCCCGCAGGCAACATCCAGCTTTCTAATAAAGCAGCTCCTTTGTCAATGACAGCAATGATTATCTCCTACAGCTGCCCGTGGTGTTGCATTTTGTAACACAATTTGGCCGCCTTTGGCCCGGGTTAGTTCTATTTAACGTACTGCAGGGGGTTCACTGTTTGATCTCTAATTGATATAATTG
The DNA here is from genome assembly GCF_014805655.1 of Passer montanus. Classification (NCBI taxonomy): domain Eukaryota; kingdom Metazoa; phylum Chordata; class Aves; order Passeriformes; family Passeridae; genus Passer; species Passer montanus. The sequence continues at coordinate 448,942 of NW_024374812.1, read as the reverse complement.
ACTGGGAATAATCAGGGCAGCTTTATAGATTTTTATTGATAGCTAATTTTCCTTCATCCATTGTTTAATTTGATAAGACTATAACCTAATTTATTGCCACTCTGATAGGGATCCATTACCCTTTTGACAAATGCTTCTGGGGCCCACTTGTCAGCAACTGATTTGAAAGAGCTGTTAAGCCTACAGAGCCCATCATTAGTTAATGGCAGTTTAGAAAGCTAATGGCATTATAAATTAAGATCAATAAGTACATGGAAATTACAGTTGTTCAGCAAGACACCACTGTATTATTAAACAAACATAATCCTGTACCTTTGGTTAATGCACACACAGGGAGCTTCCAAGTGAGTTTCAGAGCCGAATAAAGCCAGGTGATTAGCAAAGGAAGAGCCCTTCTCTGGTGCTGGAATTGCCAGATTAATTCCTAAAGGATCTTTGCAAGAAAAGAAAAAGCCAGCACCGCTTTATTTTGCTGGATAAGCAACCCGAGGCTTCAAAACACCCTTGCACAAAACAATACCCCTCTCACTTCCTCGGGTTTTGATCTGCTCCAGCAACACTTTCAAATGCATAATACAAAATCAGCAAAGGAGAAGCTCCTGGATTTATCCCAGGGATAAAGAAAAGCAAACACAGCATCTCTTGATACTTTTACATAGCTTCCTCTTAATACCTCACAAGGCTTGATTGGCATTGAGTGGTGTTTGATCACTTTGGGCCAAAGCAGGATGAGGATGTTGAGATTTTTCCCAGCAAGGCACCATGATCTAATTAATACAGCAAAGAAGGGATGTCAAAAACCTGGAGTCAGTTTTGGCTTCACCATTTAGCACATACAGGACGTTGAACAAGTGACTTAATCTCCTACCCAATTTTGCAAGCTCACACTCTCCCAGATGCCCAGATTAAGTATTTGGAATTGAGGAGAAAGGCTTCTCTTTCTGGCTGCCCAAACTGAGTGTTTGGGATTTAGGACCAAGGCTTCTCCTTGTGGACTCAGTACAGATAAACTTTAGCTTCAGACATGGTTTCAGGCCTTGACATCATCACTCAATGCTCTCATGGACTCTGACTACAGACTAGAAATGAAAAACTGAGATTGTTACATGCCTAAACATTTCTCCTGCCCTCTGAGAGAGCCCAATGTTTTTAACACAGGGATATGTGATCCTGTCTTGGAGCAGATCCTCCCTGGAATCAAATCCTAGGTGACTAATTTTTATCACAGTGCATTGAGCTAACTTGGCACACGCTTTGCTTTGCTTAATGTGTACAATGCAAACTGTAGAAGGGCCTAAGAGAATCCAGTGTCCACTCCTTTGGAACAGGAATTCTCTGTTAAATGGATGGGACAAAAAGCTGAGGGTGGCTTGCAGCTTCTGCTATCCACTTTTAATCTTCAGCTAAAGGTTTGGCAGGGCTCTCAGGTACCTGAGATTATGTAGGATGAGTGTGATCACATTTGTGGTGTGTCCATCAACTCAGTTATAACATCTCCACGTGGAGGATTGGGGATGGACCAGCAGCTATTCCAGCACTTAAGTCAGAGGGAGCCAAAGTTTTCCAACAGATGGGGAAAGCATGCCAGTGCTGCTCAACCCATCCAGGATTTGCCTGGATTCCACTTTGAATCCAAGGCTAGTTTGGAGACTGCTCTGATGATTAAGTGGCTGGGTAGATGTCCCTGATGCCAGCCAGTCTTTGATTACCATCAGTGGATTGGTCTGGTGAGCTCCTGTTTGAACTCATGTCCCACTTTGGTGCTAGCTGGATGCATGGGGCCTTTTATAATCCTGAAATCCCTTCTAATACTATTTCAGTTCTTATGAAAATCTGAAGGCCTGGCTGGAACAAGCCTCTAATTTGCTTCAAAGTAGGTGAGGACAGAATAATGTCCCTTTTGTACCACAACCCTTGCCCTGATCACTGCCCCCACTTTTGTCATCCCAACCCCATTCAGCCTGGACAAGTAGGTAAATCTCAGTGATCTGGATAAAAACTCGCAATATACTGACTTCTGACTGTATAATTTCACTTTTAAGAAGATTGACATAGAGAAAGTCCTAAACTTGTCAACAGCTCGTCCATACTGACAGCAAATTTGGCTGATTTACAGATAGTTAGCTTATTGGGTAGAAAGACTATTGGGAATTTTAGTTGTTTCCTTAATGAAATAATGGCCTTTCAGTCAGAAGTTATTTACAATGGCTGCACTCCTCACAATAGGAATGAAATATTATGATTTTGTTTGTCCTGAGATTACTTTGCAAAAGTTAATGTTGTGTTATGTCAAAGTGTTGACAGAGAATTAAAATTTATTTCCTAAAGTGAGATTCAGCTGACATTACTCAGGAATCTCAAAATTCAGAGACAGCTTCAGAGACAACTTTTTGATTCAGAAGGAAAACATGGACAATGTCCCTAATAGTTCATAGTCTGGGCACACAGGACTGGATTTGTATATGGAATCAATCCACACTGAAGTCCTAACACAGAATGCTGCAGCCATTTCAAGGGTACTTAAATTTGGTCTGGTTTATTCCCATCCCCATTTATAAGTAGAAATATCAGGAACACTCCTAGAGATTAGCTTCTGGTTTGAAAATGACCTGTTTGTGCATGCAGGGGCTAAATGAACCAATGAATTATGGTGAACTGAAGTATATTAAGTGGAGATAATCAAGACAGTCACAGAAAAAGGGCACCATATGTTCCTGTATATATCTATATCTATATATCTATCTATATATATATAGATATTCTGATATATATTATTATTTTAGGCACTCCCACATAGTAATCTGCTTCAAAATTTCTCTCTTAAAAAGTTTTTTTCTTCCCACTGGCTACAGAAAAATCTCAATTAACTATATCAGACCTAAGCAATTATTTGACATCTGTATTAGAACAGATAAATATCTGTATTTATCTGGTAGAAATGGTGAAGGCAAATCCTCTTCAGGGTTTTCTTCAGCCAGAGAATGTTGAAACACATGCAGTGAAATATAGATGTGCCCTTGATATTAAGCATGCAAGGCAGAGACAGAATGGGTAAGAAAAGGAGAAAATTAAATAACTCCATCACTCAAAGCAAATGAAAACATAACAAATGTGGGACTTCAGAATTGGCAGCTGCTTTTGAAACACTCTCTTCCCCATTCAATGCCATAAATTGGCACATATATTATAACTAAATATATTGAAAATATATAAATATAGAAAAATAAATAAACAATTTGTAATTTGATACAGGTACAGGGGATCTAAAAAGTTTAAACATGGCAATCCAGTCACTGATCTTGAACATTGTTCAGTGTAAAACTGGAATTGTGATAGGTGGATTTGCTCCAGGTGGATCTCATGAGCACCATCAGGCGAGTTTTCACTGCTGACTCTCAGAAATACAGAATTATTAATGCTGGAAAAGACCTCTAAGGATTATCAAGCCCAACCATTAACCCAGAACTGCCAGGTCCACCACTAAACAATGACACACATGCCACATCTAGTACATCTAATGCAGAGCCATGACCTTACTGTGGCCTTCCAGGATCTAACAGGGTTTTATAAGAAAAAGAAGGAGAGACTTTTAGCATGGTATATTGTGCAAGGACAAGGGGTGAGGGTTTTAAGCTAAAGCAGAGTTGATTTAGTCTAGACATGAAGAAAAATATAATGAGGGTGCTGAAACATTGGCACAGGTTGCCCAGAGAGGTGGTGGATGCCTCATCCCTGGAAACATGAATCAGGTTGGAAGGAGCTCTAGATAACCTGGCCTAGTGGAAGGTGTCGCTGCTGATGCCAGGGGGTTGGACCACATCACCCTTAAATGTCCCTTCCAACCCAAACCATTTAATGATTCTACAGTACTTGCTTCTCCCGATCCGTGTCACAGCAGTAAAATGCAACGCCAGGAAACCTCCATCCTCTGATGCTTCTCCTGGACCCAAGGCAATAAACTGGCCCCAAGACAGTAAAAATATGACTGTCAATTCATCCCCTAATGAAACAGTGCCAAGGCAAGAGCCACAGGGTGAAATAGGGGATGGTGGTGGAGGGAGGAACTAAACTGTCTGCTCACTGGAAATAAAGCAGGCGAGATTACAAGACTCATGTACAATTCTCCATGGTCCCTAAAGTCTCTTGCAAAAAGGTAGAAATGAACTAATTTATTAGTAAAATCACATCAGGGGCAGTAATTTCATGTTAGTGAATTTACATGTAATAACATTAGATTTCCAGCCCTCCATATCAGCACACTGTGGCCCTCTTGGATGATGAATGAGCTGCCTAAAGAAAGATGATAGTTTGATTGTTTTCACAGTGAACGGATCAGCATTTTAATTTCTTGCCTCTGTGTTTATTGCTTATTTGGCCCCTTGCTCAGCTTGTAAAAACTTGGCTAAATGGAAATGAATAAATGTAATTACTGCGGGTGACAGTGGTAATCTGTGTGGGTTTTTCATATTGCCTTTGCCAACGTTAATCTAATCACTAGACAATATGTGTCACTGCACAAATACACTGACAGAAAGCAGAGTCCTCTGTCAGTGCCAAGGATATGGAGGCTAGAAGGAGTCCCTGCTGGTGGGGGTCTGTTGCTGGGACAAGGCTTTAATACTCTGACCTATAGATGATGCATATCATCACTTTTATATACCCTACATCCTGCTCAGGAGGAACAGCAGCAGTAGAAACCAGTTCTGAAACTGAAAACAAGTTTTTTCCCAAGTATTTTTGCTATTTGGATCTCTCCAAGAGGCTTGACAGTATCTCTGTGTGTTATGGTCACATCTCAGATGATATTTTCGTCCTTCTTCTCTGCCCAGAAGCTCTGCTGTGTTATCCTAGGTATGGATGGCATAGGCTTTGAAAAGCCATGACTCAAGGATTGGGAGAGTATTTTTTTCACAATAAGAAGTGAAAAAATGTGCATGAGAATAACAGTTCTGTTGCCTAAGGCTTTGTTGGGCAGTAGCCTGAGGACATCTGTTACCTGACAGAGTGCAAGGATGTGAATTTATGGGGATATCATCTCCATGTTATTATTAGGCAACAAGAATTTATGGGGATTAACTTATTTTCCAGATATCACACAAGAAGTGAGATTCAGCTCTAGGTCCAAACATCTGCTTTTAAATACATATACACCTGCACAGGTATATAGATATGATCTGTGTGTTGAAGCTCCCATTCTAATCAAAGGAACTCACAATGGAATTCCACAAATGGATTTCAACTGCCTTTGTAGTTACTTATATAATGCCATTTTAAATAGCTGAGAGATATAATCATGGGCTCAGAAGACACAACATGGGACTTAAGGGACACCTCTACCCTTCTCAAGAGATGTGGGAAATGGATTTGTAGCTAAAAAGTGCTTATAGTGTATTGTAATTAAGAAACAGTTAGCTTCTGATTGTAATAGCATAAATTATAATATCTGTATTATCTCACTTTTCTCATGAGAGTAAAAATAGAATGAAAGTTTTGAAAACACCTTTCAATTACCCCATCTCTAAGTAAAAAAAAAAGTATCCGTCAAGGAGACAGCTGGCAGTCTGTAAGGAAAACCTCAACCTACATTTAGGCAACAGAGAGCAGAGGGTTATTCAGTTTTCCAGTGTATATTTCGGGATAAACTGAACTGCTCTCTCAACTTCATATTAGTCTTATTGGACTACAGTGAGTCAGTAAGTTTGTAATTGTCACTTTATAAGGCCATTTGTGCTGTCTCAGACCACTCCATCTGGTGTCCAGCTGATAGTCCTGAAGAGTGAGTGAAAGTGAGAAAACTCCTGCATTGAGATAAAGACAGTCAAAAGCAAAGACTTTGCTCACAAGCAAAGCAAAATAAGGAATTCATTCACACTTCCCATCAACAGGGAGATGCTCAGCCATTGCCAGGAAAGCTGGGCTCCATCACCTGTAACTGTTACTTGGGAGGACAAATACCAAAATTCTGAACATCCCCCAACCCAGACTTTATTGATGAGTTAATCTGGTCTGGAATATTGGGTCAGTTGGGCTCAGTTGTCCCAGCTGTGTTCCTTCCCAAATTCTTTTGCACAACCTGACTACTCACTGGTGGGGCAGTCTGAGGAGCAGAGTTGACCCTGTTGAAGGTGCTGCTCAGCAGTAACTAAACCATCCCTGCAGCATCAGCACTGCTTAGGTCACAAACCCAAAACACAGCTCCATTCCAGATACTATGCGGATCATTTATGACTGGTCTTAGCACTGTGTGTGTCCAGCACAGTGGATTGATGGAAGCTGGCTTGCATGGGAAGCAGGAAGACTAAAACCTGTTCATGGGTCTTTGCAGGGTGCCAACTAAAAGATTTATGGGGGTTGAACAGAAAATAAATAGTGTTAGTCATGTGACTGCAACCTCAAAACATCAGGAAACATCAGGAAGTTTCATGCTGTGCATAATTCCTCTCTGTCCCATCATCATAGACACTGATGATGTCTCCAGTGTTGTCCAAAAATTGCATAAAAACCAGGCTTGCACCCAGGGGAATTACAAACAGAACAGTCATGAAAAGAAATAGAGAATGCTGGCTCTTACTGCAATTGTAATTCCAAACCCAAGGGTGATTTGGTGAAGCAGTTCTGCAAGTTAATGATACATGATCTTAATAACTTTATCTCTTGCTTAATTCAAGTGAGATGGATAATGTAACATAACACAACATCCTGTAAAAATTCATTCATAGGAACAGGATCGGTGATTGGTTCTTTACTTGGTGTGAAAGGACAGGAAGCCAAAATTAATATAACAGGTCTTGGACATTCTAAACATCTACAATGGGCTCTTCCATGTCCTATTCCCCAAACTGCTGCATGTACACAAAGCACATGCAAGATAAGGCTCCAATTTAAATTAACAGGAGTCACAAAGGTCACATCTGTACTAGTAAATAAAACTTTTCCAGGACACTGTATACTATGGAGTTATTTGGCATTGTCTGCATGGGACTCTGTGATTAAACTCTCTTAGACCTCCAGAATAATGTGAACACACCCAGACTGCTCACTGGGAATCATTGTATCTCAGAATGGCTTGGGTTACTTAAAGACCATCTGGTTCCAACCCACCTGCCATGGGTAGGTAAATGGTCCACAGCTGATGCTAGCTCCTTAAACACATCCAGAATTTGACTCAGAAGGGCTCAGTTCCCCTGTCTAAACTACACTAGCAGTAGTTCCAGCTCCACCATGGTGGTGACCACTGCAGATGCACTGAGGCAGGTGCATGAGATGATTTCTTTACTGTCTGATATAAGGAATCAGCAGCAATTCTGGGATCTGATCTTTGGCTGTCTAGGAATAGTTTTAACCATGGGATGACCAGCTTGTGCCAAAGTTCAGCCAGGAATGGCTCTTGCCTTTACCTCTTCTCTGTCACCTCCAGCATCTGCAACTGTGCATTTCTTAACCACTCTCCTTAAATACAGCCACTTAATGGCTTTAAGCTAAAAAAGGGTAGAATTTCATTGGATATTAGGAGGAAGCTCTTCCCTGTGAGGGTGGTGAGGCCCTGGCACAGGTTGCTCAGAGAAGTTGTTGACATCCAATCCCTGGAAAGCCGGGTTGGACATGGCTTAGAGCAGCCTGGAATAATAGAAAGCATCCCTGTCCATAGCAGGGATTGGAATGACATGATCCTTAAGTCCTTTTCTACCCAAACCATCCTGTGATTCTATGATTTATGCACTTCTGTCACTACATTTTTCTGTTTTCTGTAAGTCAGCACTGCCTAGATGAAGATCCAGGTACATCAGCATCTTCAGTGTCACCACATTTGTTTTTTCTGAGCATGTTCCTCAGGTTTCCCTGTTCATTTCTGCACCTCCCAGTGCTTTAAGGCTGACAGCCATTGTTGGCAGAGCCAGAGGTTCACATCTTTGTCAGATCTACAGCTCTGCTCAGAATCCCTCCACACAACACCTAAAGGTTATGCTGCCACTTAATCTCTTCCACAACTATTTCACTACAGCTCTTATCCCCACTTGGGTTTGTTTGACTTACTTAGATTCTTTTGTACTTTCTTCTGGCTGCTCTAGCCACAGTTTATGCACCAATTTAACTAAATCAGTTTAGAAAGCAATTTAGTTAAATCAGTGCAAACCCCTTGGGTAGAACCAGATGGAGAATACCTTTAATTGATTAAGTGTGAGTCAGGATTTTTTAGTTGATTTGCCCTATTTTCTTGTTAACGTGTATCAGCCATGCCCCACCATCAACGTGGTCTTTCACACCTATAAAGTGGGGAATTTGTCTATGAGAAAACAGGTCTGTTTATATTCCCAAGGTATTTGAATATAAGTTTTTTCTTTTGCTGCCTTCTCTGATTAAAATAGTGCATATTTTTAAAATACAATGATTCATAAGAAGAGATGAGAGGATCAGGAGGCTCTGGAGAATTTTAATGGCATAGAAAGCCAACACTGCAAATACAGTGCATGCCACAAGTGGCCTGGAATCTGTAGTTATTCTTATTAAAAATGTTTGCAAATTTATTCCATTTCACACTGTCACCATTCCTAAACCCTTCCATTAACGAGGCTGTAAGGAAAGCCTAGGACTAAACACACAACAGGGCTGCAAGGTCCTTCCTGCAAGTTTCTCCTGAGTAGAGGCTGAGAGAAGCTGGAGTAGGAAAGGAATCCACCTCGCTGTCCCTGTCCCATCTGTGGACAGAGATCCTTGCATCCCATGTTCTATCCATCATGGACACTAAATTATTCTGTATGAAGAGACAGTCAATAATTCCAAAATAATTGAATGTGGGAATTTAAACTGCAATCATCTGCACATCAATCTAAAGGAGCCTAAACTTTGTTGTTTCACCCAATGTTAAACTGAATGAAACAAAACTGAATTAAAGCCACTTTAATTCTGAATGAGAGAGTCCACACAGTGTTTTAATTTAGTTGAACTAATCCACTTCTAAAATTAATTCAGATTAATTTTCCTCAGTATCCCTGAGCAGATCTGCAAAGCTGCCTGAGGGAGTTGGGAGCAATTTCCCTGTACATGGAAATTGAACGAAATAGGCTTCAGTCCAATGGCAACTCCACAATAGTGCCTTGTTTCAGCACTCTTGTTCCAGAATTAAATAAAGAATCATTCCAGATTATCTGTTGTGCTCTATGCCCTCATCCTGCCTTCCCTCACAATAATTTCCTTAATCCCAACGACATGCAAATTGAACCATGAGGTATCCAAATCCCCCATTAAATTCTTCTCCACAAAATTAAATGACAACATGGCAGAGCAATTTAGGTGCAAGCAATTTTTATGGGAAAAATTCCTTCCAAAATGCAAATAAACATGCCTTCACCCTACTCAGGAGGGCTTTGAATTTCAGTGGATCCGGGGCTAATTGGAACCCTGAAACCAGCAAGAGCCAAAGTGAAACTCCTCAATGTAGCTTACATTGAGCTAAATGCAGTGAGACAAGCATGTGTTAAAAACAAAAAACCAAAATGGAAATCAAGCTGACTTTTAAGAGTTGTAATACTCTGGTTTTTATTAGTACAAGAGAGAGTTTGCATATATTCACCAAAGTAGTACATTGACAGGAACATTTTCTTTGTATATAAAATTGCAATTAAGTCCATGCTTTTATTTCAATTTAATTTCTTCCTGATTTCTTATGATTTCTTAAATATTTCTTCTTTTTTTTTTTTATGGTTTGGAAAAATGAACAGGAAAATTGCTTTTTTGCATCTCATTTTTATAGCAAAAATTTCTTAGCTTCATTTTTCTCTGGAAATTCTCTTTTTGAGACAACAAAGCCATTTAAACTTTTGGGGATAAACTTAGAGTACAGCCCATAAGATTCCTAAAGCATGTGAAAAACAATGTTCAGCACTTTGTACTAACACGGTGCTGCAACTTGTGAACTCCTGATAGAATTCTCACTCTGAGGCAGCCAGTTTTGGAAAATCAATAATCAGGCAGCAGAAGGACTTGCAGGCACAAAACAGAGCTTTTTTTTCAACACAGGGAAACAGATTTTACTGCTGAACTTCTTCACTGAAAGCAGTGACTTTAAGTCATACTCATCAATGATTCAGGTGAAAGTATTTGTTTTTTTCGCTTCTATTTTCTCTTAACATTGTTATTTTTCCTTGTTCATTGTATAAAATGGACATATTTAAAATAGGAAGGTTTCAGATGCCTCTTGCAATCTGGATGAGAAAAAGCTGCACGTTCCACTTGGATCGTCTGGAGGGACAGTTGTGAGAGAGACAGTACAGAAGGGAGCTTGTTACAGCAAATAAACTGATATTAGAATGTAAATTCTTCTAATCTATTCATTATCTCTTTCTGAGACAGAGCTGTTAGAGCAGTGGGTGGAAAAATGTCTATTTTTGTTAAATGTCCTGTTGGTGGCAGCAGTTACAGTGCATTTAATCCAGCAGCAAAAATAAAAACCTGTTCTGGCCAGGTAACATGAGAATTTGCAGGCAGAATGGTGATCTCAGGTGACAATCTCAAAAAACTGATGACTTTGTTCTGGCTTCAGCAGTTCATTTTACACTAAAAAATCAGAGAAAAAAGGGGGGAAAAAAAAAATCAAAATTAAAAGCTGTCCAGGAACACTGCAAGGCAAAATTTTGGGTGAGAGTAAGAGCTGGCAAAGCTGGGCAAATAAAAGATAATTTGAGAGCTTGGTCTGGGGAAGGTGGGGAAGGAAGTTAAGATTCAGAGGGAGAAAGGGCAGGAGGCAGGGATGGAAACAAGCATCACTGAGTTTAAGGAGCACATACCATCCTTTTACCTACCTTTCAATCAGAGATAAAAAAAGAACTCCCAGAGAATAAGTAGAAAATTTTCCTCTTTCCCATTTTCCTTGAGAGATCAGATTTTAGAAGCAGAATTTTTCACACTTGGCTGCTGATTTCAGATGTTTCTGGGTTTGGACCTCCAGCTGGGGACAATTTCAAGATGGGCTGCCTTTTTCAGGATTTCTTGTGGACACCCACATTGGAATTGCATCATCTTTAAATCAGATGGGCATACAGTTATTGAAGCTGAAGTAGATCCTAAAAATGATGTTGAGATTGAGAAAAATAATTTGCAGTGTCTGTAGTGATAGAACAATGGACAACAGTTTAAAGCTGAAAACCAGTGGTTTTAGATTGGAGATAAAAAATAAATTATATGATGAGGGTGAGGAGTCACTGGCACAAGTTTCCCAGAGCAGTTTTTGCTGCTCCATCCCTGGAAATGTTCAAGAACAGGTTGGATGAGGCTTGGAGCAGCCTGGGATGGTGGAAGGTGTCCCTGGACATGGCAAGGAGTTGGATCTACATGGTCCTTAAAGTCCCTTCCAACCCAACCCATTCTGTTACTTTATGGTCTATATCAGTCACTGTATGTGCTTCCTAGTAATTTTGTGTCAGACACTGCAACATTGATGGTTCTTTTGGTTCACTGGCTTCATTAGTTTCAAAAGGGGAGGAGTAGTCCAATTACCATCTCTCAGAAGCCTGGGATTTTCCCAGGGAGAGGAAGGGGGAGACTGGAGGGTATAAGGGTAAAGAAGGAGTTTGGAGGAGCAAGAAGATAATCTTGTACTAGAGGCACAGGTATGAGGTAGTCTACACCATTTTATGGATTAGGAGCAGATCCTGATGATTTATTAGACTGCTGACACAACTTCCTGTGGATTAGATTTTTAATGCAGTTTATTCCTTGTAGGGAGAATTTGTGCATTGAGGACAGTACTGGGGCTCTGGGGAGAGTGGGAAGATATTTGTACCTGCAAGGTGCAAATCCTTTTGCACAGCCAACACTCAGCTATATAATCTGATTTTTCTTAAGCAAACATTCAGGAGTGCAGAGTTTTCAACATTTTCAGGGAGCCCCCAAGCTCCCCTTTGCCCAGGAAAGCTGGGTTTTCTCCCTTACAGGCAGCAGCAAAGTTTCTTGGAAAAAAATGAGAAGAAAACAAAACAGACAAACCTCTAAGTCCCTAAGGGAATGAACAGAAATAAACACAGCCAATGTGGAAATCAGTGTTGATTCCTGCCATCAGATTCTCACTCTCTTTGACCTCGGGAGCAGCACTGACATGTACCAGAGGGCAGGGAGTAGGAAAAAAATAGGTGGGACATGTGACATGTGCAGTGGGGCCATCTGATGTGTTTTAAAAAGCTCTGTGAAGTTGTGGATGCAAACCACCTCCTAATAGTTATACTAAGCTATTATTTAATAAGCAATAGGAGTGGAATATCTTCCAGTGTGTAAGACCTTTAGCAAACCAGGAGCTTAAGGGAGCATGTCCATTTTTTCATTCAGTGATTTTAACTACCCACTGTTAAATTTCCAGACATTTATGGTCACAGATAATAGATACTTTTCCAGTCTTGATAGAACTAACAAATTAAGGCTCAGATTAATGTCATCACATTTTGTCTGCCTTAAACTCAGACATCTGATCTCAGCTAATCCCCAAAGAGGAAAGAGGTGTCTCCAACAGGCAAATTGTGTCATCTGTGATTCACATCTGTCCCAAGAGAGAAAAACTTGAGACCAGAACAACTGTAGTTGCCTTCATCTGGTGGCTACCTGGTTGCAGGGTCTTATTCTTCCTTCTCCTCCCCAGCTAATTCAGTTTGTAAAGTCTTATTAATACATTATATCATCCCTTACATAATCCAGGCTGCTCTCTACTCCTTCTCTAATTCCATGCTGCATCTCCCAGATTTGATGTGATGGAACTGCCATTTGCACTTTTTGCCTTTCCAGGAGAGGAGCTTGCAGTACATTCAGAGATGCAGACACTCCTTGTAACCACTGTTGAGGTGAGAGAAGAAAGCACATCTTAATTTTGAAAAGTGTCACGTCTGTATTTGTAAAGCAAAATACTTCTGACTTGAAGTTTAAGTAAAAAAAATTGGTGTTTCCGAATGTCAGAAAAAAATACCTGTCCATCTTGACCAAGACACATATGAAAGTTTCAAATGTCAAAGTGTGGGTCAAGGCACAGAGACATTCTTGTGTCTTAAACAAGCAGCTAAATGTATGAACTGAGGAGAGGAGCATCATCTGTCCCATTAGCCGTCAGCTGCTGATTGCCCCAGGCCAAGGCAACATATTGGGGGACTTTGTTATATTTTCTTTTTCACTTGGCTAGTTCTGTTTGAGTCAGTGGTTCAGACTAATTGCTAGAAAATAAATAATAAAATATGTAAGAGCCTCAGCAGGAGTGAATATCTCTGCATACAGAAAGAACCAGTTCAGGTCTCAACAAAATCACCACAGAGCCAGAAAATTTAGCAATAAAGTGAACAAGAACAATGAAAATGTAGTTAACTTTGTTCTGTTTTTTCTTCACTTGACCAATGTCTGGACAGAGTTACCACCTTCTGTCTCAAAGAAAACAAATGTTGTTTTTGTTGTCTTGAGCTCCACTCCTTGTTTTTTCCACAAGTGGCAGAGCAGTGCAGTGATGGTAGAAGAACTAAAGATATTCAGACATAAATGAGTGATGGCATTAAACTTGGCTCACTTTAGTTTGTGCTAAAAATTACGATGTCAGACCAAGTTTCTTCTCCAGCACTTTTTTATGGTCAATGGAAAGAAATAGACACTTTCTCAGAGCAATTTTTCTAACACGTTTTTGATACATATTTTAAAAAGGGATCAGGTGTCCTGTCCAAGAACTTTTATTTCTCATTATTGATTTTAGAAGATCTCTAGAAGTGTGTAATGAATAAACAGTAGAACAAACTCAGGAAAATGCTGATGACTGAAGTTTCTAGAAAAGTTAACAATGATATAGTGTCAGAATTGAGAACTTTGGGAAATTTTCACTGGGACATATTCATCATTTGATATGTGGAAAATGAGCCTATATATATTTATAGGAGAGAATGTAACTTATCTGGGCCAAAATAGAAAAGTTTGGCAAAAAATGGATAAACTAATGCTACTTTCCTTTCACTTATGATGATGGGTTACATTCAGTTCCTGTTAGAGTTTTTGATTTCCTTTTTTGATGGACATTCAACATTGCTTAAATAATGGAAATAACTCTTTGTTTGTGTCTGTGCTGCAGCTCTCTCATCAGATTCTCATGCCTTTCCCCACTTAAACTGATTTCTAAACATGGAACAGGTAACTTACATTGTAACTCTAGACACTTTGGTTCTAGAGATTAAATTATAAATTGAAAAGTTGTGATGGCAGATGACTGATTACCTGCCTGATACAAGACATAAATCCAGTAAAGGCAAGGCTGTTTCCAAAGCTGTCTCACGAACATCTCACAAACATAAGTGGAACCAGGGGCTTGAGTCTACCATCATTAGCAGAACTAAGAATAGTTAAGAAGGTGTTGATTTGGGTGTCTTGGCCAAGTGCTACCTGATTATGAGCCTCTGTTTCACACCAAGCTGCTCACCAGCAAGCAGCTGATGTCATTTTCAGCTGGGAAAATTGAATGAAGAAAGGTTTGCAGACATTTGAGAGAATTAATCAGATCATTGGAAATTTGGCATTAAATGGCTTCGTATCATAACAATGAAAGTTTCCTTTCCAGAACGTGTTTGTGAGGACATCAACATTTTTTAGTTTAATCACAGAACTGCAGAATGATTTAGGTTGGAAATGACCTCCAATATCATCAAGTCCAGCCTGTGACCAATCCCCACCTTGTCACAGAGCCAGGAGCACTGAGTGCCACCTCCAGGCATTCCTTGGACAGCTCCAGGGATAATGACCCACCACTGTCCATGGGCAGACTTTTGCAATCCCTAACAACTCTTTCCATGAAAAAAATCTTCCTGATGTCCAACCTGAACCTCCTCTGGTGTTGCTTGAGGCCATTTCCTCTTCTCCTGTCTATTGTTTCCTGGAAGAAAAGTCTGACCCCCAACTTGTTGCAACTTCCTTTCATGACTTTGTTTAGCATCCAAACATTACTGTGAATGAGCAAAATACTTTTATTTACTTCATTTATATTCAGAACAAGGTTCAGGAGACCAGTAGGCTAATTTATTTCTTTTTCCTATGGTACTCATCCAATTAAAAGTGTATTTTTAAAATTTTCTTTCCAGGCACTATAGTTTAAGTGAAAAGTTTTTAAACACTCCGGCAGATCTCAACTAATTTCAGCACATGGAAATGTGGGGACTAAAGAAAAAGTAAATTGAGTTTCTAGTCTTGGAAAAAATATACATATGGCCTTATACAGTATATATTTGTGGTCAAGAGAGCTCAAAAGACAGAAAAGTAATTCTCTCTAGGATGGACATCTTATTAATGTCCCAAAGCTAAGAACGTTTGGTCAGTCTTATTTGAATCAGAATTGGATTCTTACTCAATAGTAATTGATAGAAAGAGTGATATCAAAAGCTCCTAAAAATGTTTATAGAAGTTTCATAATACTTAAAAAAATGTATATTTTCAGTGGTCTTTTAAAGTAATTTTTATCTTGTTTCTTAAATTTATTTGATGGTCCCAAATAAAATTAGGTCATATTTGGAGGACTAGAGACTAGAAAGTTTTGCTCTTACTTGAATCTACCTGGTAAGAGAGCAGAAGATTATTATGTGATATTTTCATTAAAATAAATCTTTCTGTGAAAATTTAAAATCTTCTTTAAGTTGTGTACTTATTTTCTATTGGAAGAAGGAAAGAGCACATTGTAAAAATGGCCACTGTGGGTGAGACATAGATAGACAGAAGCACAGAGAGATGAACTTTAACATTTAGATAATTTTTGAAAATGGGTGATACCTTTTTTAACATCTTTTTAATCATCTCACTTGGGATTTATTTTTCAGCCAAATCCTTCGAATCTGGATTTATATACATGAGAATTCAATGCAATGAAGATAAAGATGATCGTAAAAGTTACAAGCTTTTGTAGTTGACCAGGATTTGATTAGCTAAAGCCGCAACTCATCATAAAGCTACCCTCATGACAGAGGGTAGATTTAGGTTAGAAGTTTTTCCTTGTGAGGATGGTGAGGCCCTGGCACAGGGTGCCCAGAGAAGCTGTGACTGCCCCTGGATCCCTGCAAGTGTCCAAGGCCAAGCTGGACAGGGCTTGGAGCAATCTGGGATAGTGGAAGCTGGCCCTGCCCATACAGGATCTTGGAATGAGATTTAAGGTCCCTTCCAACCCAAACAATTCTAAAATTCTGTGGAAAAAAAAAACCACCAAAAACCCAAACAAACCAAACAAAAAAGCCCAACCAAACAAAAATTATCAGTTTTGAAAGCTTTTGATCCATATTTTCATCCATGTTTGTTACCAGAGACTATCAAGTGGAGACGGAAGGAGCAAGAGACAATGAGAGTTTTGACTGCTAGGGCTGTATTTCTACAATAAACTAAACTTGACTGGTGCCCTACATAGTCACCAGCAATCCTAGTTACAGTCACTGTGAAAAGTGCTGTCAGGGAGCAATTTAGTCCAGGCCAGTGGTGCACCACTCTCTGGAGAAATCTATCCCTTCCCATGGGTTATGGAGAGAGCCCATGACTACTCTGCATCTAAACAGGAGCTGCAGTCAAACTCCATGAATGAGGATCATGATGTGCCAGCAAGCTGCAGTCGTTGAGAGCTTAGCCCTGCCACTGTCATCAGAATCAATTATATTACTGAATAAATCAATTAAATGCTGTTTAACCCCAACAGAAAGAGAGAAAAAGGTCCTTTGTCAGAAGGAGACTGGAATTAACGTTTTTTCCATAGGAAACTCATGGCTGGGCTCCAAGCTATTTTATAAGTCTGATTTGTTTTTCCTCACATGTTCTTCTGGTACATTCATCTGCTTATTTGTTTAACGAATGTGGTGCTGGTGAGAGATGCTGGATTGATGCCTTGGGGAGAACAAAGTCCTTTATTTGTCCCCAGGCGTGCTAGAGCAGTGCTCCACACCCACATGGCTTCCTTCTGACCTGAAAGGACCACCTTTAAGGGGCAAAAAATAGTTTAGTTTCCCGGGCCTTTTGAAACTTGCCCTTTCCTCTGGAACTGCCAGCAAGGGACGTAGGGTCATTGGGGCTTATTTTTACAGACAAGGGCACACTGTCAAGGGCTTCAGTTCACATCCAAAGCTTGCTCATAAATTTTGTTGGCCTTGAAACCTCACAATAGAAGGATTTAAATTTTTTTTAAAGGCAAATGCTGGCTAGGCTGGCAGTACTTTTTTGTCAGAATCTTCTCGGACCCTATTTCAATTCAGGAAATTATAAAGATAAGGAATATAATGAAAATACAATAAATTATGGCAAGAATGTTAAAACTCACTCCACAATTGTCTAGACCTCATTCCTTCATGCAAATCTCAGTAAAAAAAAAATAAATTATGCCATGCTTTGCTTTTAGCCAGGCTCCTTCTCCTTTATCTCTCAGCACAGTTTATTGTCTTGAAGGTTGTTTTCTAAAGTTAGCATGCACCTCTGCCTGTTCTCCTTCACTTGTGACATTGAAAACCTCATGCAATATTTCTGACCACGAACAAATCATTTTCAGGCAAATATTTATATTTGACAACACCCCAATGCTTCCTAACAAGGCATTGAAAGAGCTTCTGCAGGAGAGAGGGAGGAGGATGGAGAAAGAGTCACAAAAGAAAGAGAGAAAGGAAGATAAACTTCCCAAACCATCTTTGACAAATTTTGGGAAAATATTATTTTTTAAAATTTTCTTTATCATTGGCTGGAGAGTGTTGAAACATGGAACACTGTAAGTCTGAAGTACCTATAGGTGAAATCTTTTCTTAACATGGGTTCCAGGATCTGCTTTGTAATTTGACTCAATGAAAGGTTTTTTCCTGAGATTTGGAGAGTCCCCATTCCATCTGAAGGACAAACTCCCAACAGTGGGAAGCAGGAACAGAGTCCTAAACATTTTCTTTCTTGAGTGAAAACCACCTAAGCTCCACCAATGTGGATTATCCTCCTCTGTCATCTCTTCTTCAAAGGAGGGGAGGTTGCTTTGAAAACAATATCCTGAATCTCCTGCTGGTTATGAGATAAACACACTCACTATGGGTCTTGTTCAGTACTTTGGGTTGCTGAGGAACTCCTGATTATAAGCATGTGCTGGTTCCTACTCTCTCTGTATGAACAGGTCTGAGGGCTTGGAAATCCAGAGCTCCATGGGTAAATCTGTTCCAAGTGGTATCTGCAATATCTCATTATAAAAACTGCAAGATCAGAGCTGCTGTGCCTTCCCCTCTTAATTTACTTCTTTACTGAGTGTGTCAGGAAGCATCTTCCATTTTAATATTTGATAAATAAAAAGAGATAGGAGTGCTGCAAAACACTTAATACCGCTCATTAACAAATCTAGGGCATCGTCCTCAAATTATCACCCTGTGCCCTCCCTTCATGTGTTCTCTTTCAAACTCACCCCCCAAAAAACAAGCAGGAAATTTTCCGCAGGAAATTGCTGTTATTTCTGTTATCATTATTGTTATTTCTTCTTCCAATCAGGAGTGAAAAGCCAAAGAATGGCAAACAGTAATTTCCCTGGAAATACAGCATTTTGGGTGTTCTGCCATGGATGCTGCATTTTTAATACCTACCCATCCAAATGTGCTATCATTAAAACTTCATGGTTACCATTTTATTTATTTATTTATTTATTTATTAGCAGCACCACCACCACCCCTGTGCTCGGCAGAGCTTCCTGCCTTTCCGATTTCAGCAGCGCCTGACCCCATTTCAGTCAATTTTCCATATCCTGCCTGTCTCGTATCCGCTGAGGGAACACACTGATGCTGTGTTTATGTTAATTTTATGCTCTCTGAGTTGTGTCTGTTATTCAAAGCAGTTGAAGCAGTTATTGCCAGTAATCTTATTTCTGCACGAGCCCCGGGGGCAGAGCAAGCCTCGGAGCCGGTCCTGCAGACCGTGTCAGAGCCATCACAGCCTGCTGGTAAATGGCAGCTCTTTCCTGCAGAATCTGATATCAGTTACTTGGCAAACACAGTAATAAAATGAAACAAATCAGATTTTCAAGTAAATAAACCAGACTTCAATTGCAGCAACAATGGTCAGGACAACAGGATTTTAATAAGTGATGCTATACAGGGGAAAATATTGGAGTGCTGCAGCCCTTCTTCTTCCTGCAAGCCCCCTGATCCAACCCAAAATTATCTGCCTAAACCTTTACATAATGAAAGCAAACAAAAAAGAATACTACCAGGGTGGAGTCTGCTTTCCACATTGGTAAAAAGGGAACTCACTAATAGCATGTATGGAAATTCCCCTGCCAAGGTGCTCTGAGCTGTTGTGTTGGGCAACAGAAGCAGAACATGAATTTTTATTCCTGATTTTCTGCTCCATAATATCCATGGGTCATTGCATGAGACCAAGGGAAAGGTGTTGACCTTTTGTTTGGAAAAACCAAGAATAATTCATGGTTTTGTCACCATTTTATTGGGCATGAGTAGTTTAAGGGTGGGTTTTGCAAGGTCTATCACATTTTCAATAAGGCTTTACTGGAAACAAACTCATCCCCTTCCTTGGTGCCTTCCTATAAGATAGACAACTAGCAGGTAGAAAAGGTGTTTTATTCTAAAACAACAGTTAGACAAAAACTTGAAATTCTGCATTTTCAGATAGCCTTGCCTTGAAAAGTATTTAAAATTTTGTCAGAAAGCCAATAGTTGGAAGAAAAAAATTGAATTCTGGCCAATATTCAGTTGCCAAAAATGGAAGCCATTTTTCTCATAAGAACATTTCCTATAGAAAGCTCCAATTTAAGAAACATTTTTCAACACGAAGACATTTCAAATGGAACATTTTCATGTTTTTCTACTGCCATCAACAGCACTCAGCTTTTATTGTGCAGCTTAAGGCCATGTTTGCAGCATACTGTGCTCTTTAGAAACTTGCCCAGTTTCATTGAGTTCTCTATAACAGCAGGAGCTCTCATATATAAATTTATATATCTATATATACATAAATGAAACACAAAATTCTGGATTTAATGTGTCCATATTGTAGTTTCTCATCTGTCAAAATTGATTAAAAATGCTTCTATTTCATTACTCAAATAATCTTTCAACTTTTCTGAAAGTATCTGTCTTCTGTTCTCTACGCTACCTGAATAGCAGAAATTTTAATCTGATATCACTTTCTCCTCATATTTTGTAAGTCTGATGTAAGCATTTGGAACTTTACTTTTTTTCTCTGAAATCACACAAAACTGAAGGAAACACTGAGATCACCCCTACCTTCCTCCTTGCTGATATGTCTGATGGTAAATTAAATATTCCCTGACTGATTACTGTCCCTAAAGCATATTCATTATGTTTAGCCACATCTGTTATAAAAATTCTTAGTCCCCTCTTTGTGGACCCTCACTAAATGCATGTTTGAAAATTTTCCTGGGCCAGGAACTGTGAGTTTTAAAAGTCAGAGAAATTTCCTCTAACTTTTTAATTGTATAGCACACACATATGCTATGCTTTTTGGCCTTCCCTAGTCCACAATTTTTGAGGATAATCTTTCTGTTTTCAGCTATGTTTTGATCAATTTCTTATGGAGGTAATAGGCTTTGCGCATAAAAAGAAGAACAGTGGAGCTGGGGAAGGGCTGGAGCACCAGGAGGGGCTGAGGGAGCTGGGAAAGGGGCTCAGCCTGGAGAAAAGGAGGCTCAGGGGGACCTTGTGGCTCTGCACAGCTCCTGACAGGAGGGGACAGCCAGGGGGGTCAGGCTCTGCTCCCAGGGAACAAGGACAGGACAAGAGGAAATGGCCTCAAGTTGTCTCAGGGGAGATTTAGAATGGATTTTGGGAAGAAATACATATATATGTGTGATTTATATGTATGTATGTACAAATATGGACTAAAATTAATTTTATAGTCCTCCTAAATGCTATTTCTTCTAAAGTAAATAACAATTATCATGACATTGATGAGAGTAGAATTGGGCCACTTAAACTTTTTACATCAATCTTTGACATCATTCTCAAAGGAAGTGATGTCTGAAAATAAGCAAATGCATCTATGGTCCTGCAACACATTTACTTTTATATTTTGGCAATTCATATAATTCATAATGAGATTTAGAAAAAATGCCTTCTGAATCTTCTTGCAGTTTTCTCCATTAATAACATTTATGTGTATAAACAAATATAAATACAAATACAGCATGGGTATGTAAAGCTTTGACAACATTTTCAAGTATCCATTGGCAGGAAGTTACTTTTTAATATTAATGGCAAATTGCTTGATTTATGATCTCAAAAAACCCCAGAGCTTTCTATTTCTTTACATACTTGTTTTGATTGTTTGGAAGCCTTTAGCCTAGGAAAATGGGTATTTATTGTGTGTCCTTCCTCTCACAATTCGAGTTAAGGGCTCCTGTTGTGCAGTATTGGGGATGGTGCTCACTGCCCATCTGACAGGGAATTCCAGCACAGGCAGTAACACCCAAACTAATGGACAGATCTTCAAAATTCAGATTCCTGGGTCAGTTTGGGTTGAAAGGGACCTTAAAGGTCATTGAGTTCCAACCCCCATGCCATGGGTAGGGTCATTTTCCACTAGATCTTCATAGCATGGAAAGTTGCTTCAAGAACTGGGATAGAGGATCTCAGCTGAGCTGAAGACAACAGCTCTCAGGAGAGTCTTGAACCACCAGGCTATTCAGGATTTATCTGTTCTTGTTGAGATAATGTTTAGCTTTTTGACCAATGAAGTTACACCAGAACAGAACCTTTTCTGGAATAGAAAAGGAAGAGCCAATTTGTATATGCAAATTTGACATCCCTAAATTCCTTCTGTAGCAAAGGGAGAGAAACCAAGGTGACACTTAATCTCCATTGTAAAATATGTGTCTAAGCTTGGTGGAATAAGCAAACCCTTGGAGATGTCCTCTACAGCATCCTCATGCTTCAATGCTTAGTTGGGATGTGAAAGAATGCAGTCACTCTGTGCCTGACACTGGAGGTCATTGAGTTCCAACCCCCATGCCATGGGTAGGGTCATTTTCTGATTAGCACTGATGCTAATCCAGATCTCTTTTTCCCTTCTGAGACAAAAAATGAATCTCGCTATTTCAAAGATAAATTGGCTAATTTTCCTATTACTTCTCAGTTACTTGTTACATCAAAGATATCACCTTGTTTTAAATAGATGGTTTAAATTGCATAAATTTTCTTTTTTTTTTTTTTTTTCAGTTAACTCCTTTTATTGTATTATATATTTCCATGACAGAAAGGAAGTTTTTGAGTAATGGAATCACAGAATATCCTGATTTGGAAGGTACCCACAAGGGTCATTTGGTCCAGCTCCTGGCCCTGCACAGACACCCCAACAATCCCACCCTGTCCCTGAGAGCATTGTCCAAATGTTCCTGGAGCTCTGGCAGCCCTGGGGCCATGTGCATTCCCTAAATTTTCCTTTTTTTTTTTTTTTTTTTTTCAGTTAACTCCTTTTATTGTATTATATATTTCCATGACAGAAAGGAAGTTTTTGAATAGTGGAATCACAGAATATCCTGAGTTGGAACGTACCCACAAGGGTCATTTGGTCCAGCTCCTGGCCCTGCACAGACACCCCAACAATCCCACCCTGTCCCTGAGAGCATTGTCCAAATGCTCCTGGAGCTCTGGCAGCCCTGGGGCCATGTGCATTCCCTGGGGATCTGCTCCAGTGCCCAACACCCTCTGGGTATCAGTTGTTTCACATTAGAAGGAATAATATGCTACACAACACTGTGACAGGCCAGCCATCTTCACCGTTTTCCAAAATTAGGCTCTTCAGAGCATTGTTTCCTTGTCCCAAAGATATTTAGGGCAGTTGTCTTCAAAGATCTTTCTCTTCCATCCATTGTGGATGTCCCATTACACCTTAAGTCTTCACAATTGGAATAAACAGGTGAATTGTACCACCAATGCAACCATTGTTACAGTCAAACAAAGGGGAAAAAAATTCCCAATCCTGAAATTTTAACTCATTCTTTCATATGGAATCTGGATTAACATTCCTGGATTACTCCAAAGAGCCTAAATTGTTTCAATTGCATGGACATCAGCAAGAGTATTGTTTATTTCCTTGTGAATGAAATCAGACCAGGGTTTAGAAGAACCTGGTCTGGTGCCCATAGCAGGGAACTGGAACTAGAAAAACTGTAAATTCCCTTCCAACCCAAACCATTCTATGTTTGCATGATTCTAACATGGTGGTCTTAAAAATCAGCTGTTCACATCCAGATCCAAATAGCTGCATGTCCTTCTCAGCAACAAGAAAATGGAAAATGAAAAAGATAAACAACCCTGCTAATGTTAAAAAATGATAGTTACGTAAAAAGAGACAGAGATTTTCTCTTTTATGGAATCCCATGAAAATACATCATTTTACTCACTCTCTTCCTCTCCAAAGGGTTTGTTATTTGCCATGGACTGAACATTACTAGTTAGAGGATTATTAAATATTGTTTCCTTCCTGTTTCCTGTTAATTTGGCTGGAGGTGCAATGATCCAAGTGAATTGGAGCATTAAATTACTAAAGAGAAACACATCCCTTATTTCCCTTGGATGAGGCAGAGTACACACATGTGCACACACACAAACACACATGCATATGTGCACATAGACACACTATTTTAGTCCCAAATATTGTGCTGAAACCTTTCTCCCTCACATATAGGCTTGAGAAGAATTTAGTGCTAAATAAATGCTGCCTCAAACCAGGCAAGATAAAACATAAATCATTGCATTAAAAACCTCTAACAAGTCTATCTGCTTTTTGAAATGACTGGGAGATGAAAGAGAGGAGTCTCATTTAAGAAGGCCCAGCGGAACAGTTCTGCATTTATATAGCTGTTATCAAAAGCAATTCATTTGGAGATCAAATAGACTGACAGATAGGACAAGCAGGGGATCACTACTGCCTTCAGGCAGCCAAAAGCAAGGATGGTTTCCCAGTACCATCACTAATATTGGGTCTAGTCAATGCTCATGTCTATTATGGCTCGCAGTAGCAGCCAGCTGAATGTTAATATTCACTCCTTACACTCCAGTTCGATGCTGATTTGTAGCTGAGGGAGTAAATAGCCTACACCCCTTTCTCTGAGGTTTTTTCCTTCCCTTTCTCTGGTAGGAGTAGCTCCTTTTGCAATCATTGTGTGTGTGCTGCAGTTTAGTTCTTACAAAGGCAAGGCCGCTGAAGACAAAAAAATTGAGATGATGGACTTTGCAGTGTCCCACTAACAGTGTGCTGTGCATGGACGGCACCTCTCTTCCTTGTGTGCTGGAGTCTTTCTGCTGCTTATTGGCAGAAAAATCTCAATTCTGTTGTCTCCTTTCAAAATGACAAGAAAAGAACTGCATCAGCCCAAGGCTGGCTGCAGTTTCCTGAGTGCAGCAATTCAGCACGTCATAAGGAAAACCTATTATTTCCTCCCCAAAAACACCATCCTTACCAGTGGGTAAGCATGAAGTCTTATGTTGATTTTAGCCTTCTAAACATATTTACAGCGCTAAATAAGAGAGGGTGAAGGAGTTTTAAATTTTCTATCTGTTTTTTATCTGGTTTTACCTGATTTTTTTACCTGATTTTTTACCTTTTAAGTATTTTACCTGGTTTTAAGCTCAGGTAGCTCAGAAATGGCTTGTGATTACACAGTTTAGAATATTTTTTTTTTTGTCTAGTACAAGATGTCTCCATTCATAGCAGGGGGTGGAATCAGATGAGATTTAAGGTTCCTTCTAAGCCAAATCATGCTATGATTCTATGAAATCTCCTTGAAATGAAACTGTCTCATCCACAGTGCACCACAGTTACAGCTTCTGAGGATCCCAAGAGATGACTCCATGGCCCTAGAACATGAATATTATTTTCTGTTGGGTTTGTTGGTTTTTTTAAAGGGTGGTCTGCCTTATGGCCACAGTGATGTTTTTATTGCCTCATGCTGAGAATATGTGCTGCATGCCTTGGGGTGTACTGGGAAAGGAATTTAGGATTCTGCAGAGCATAAATGGCTGAGGATACTGATAACAGATTCTCCCCAACAAAACATGGCCATCATTATACCCCAGCCTTTTGTGACAGAGCTGAACAAGGGATTTGGGAACCACACAGAGAGTAAGATGCAATTGCCTTGGAAAGTGAGATTTCAACTTTCTGACTGAGCAAAATAAGCCAGAATCAGCACGAATGCAAAAACAAAAAAAGGAATGTGGCATGAGGATGAATACAGCATGTGGGGATGATGCTTTCCAACTCCTTTGCTATATCTTATGATTAATCTTTGATTATTATTTTCTCCTTTTCATTTATTTTACATTGTCAGATGCAGCCATCACTGTATGGGATGCATGGGAGACTTGTCCAAGTTGTAATTCAATGTGTTCTGCAGGAGGAAAGAAACAAACAGGCAAGCTGGATAATTTTTCCAGGAAAAAAGAGAGCTGGGATTTGTAGAAGGAGAAGGAGACTAATGAATCAAGAGCAAGAAAAAAAGGTGGGGAGGAAAATATGTGAAATGGAGTATAATAGGTAAGGTAGAAGTTAATACTGAATTCAGGTTTCAGGGCTTAATATTAAACAATATATATGCATTCCTTACAGGACTGAACCATCTTTAAAAATTAGCTTTTAAATCCTCCAAAATGTCCTGCTTCCAGGGCACAGTTCCCTACAAATTGAATAGACTAATGTGTCCTGGAAAGGGATGTACAGAGGGGGAAGAGGGAACATGGTAGAAGAGAAAAGACCATTCACTCTCTCTCAGTAAAAGGACTATGAATAGAATAAATAGCTCAAGAGACAGCTTTGAAACATTCAAAAGCACTGTTTTATCAAAGGACACTTCAGCAAACTAATGCATTCTTTGCTGTATGATATCAAGAAGACACTTGAAACTTGTAAGTTTATAAAAAACAGCAGGACAAATAAATGGCAAGAAATCATCAAGGACTGTTAAATAGAAATGAGCTTCCTCTGAGCTGCAAGTCAGAGGAGAGTAGGAGAACACACCAGGGATATACCAGCCTTTGCTGTCCTGCTTGTTTTGTTATTCCCCTGGCACTCTGGGCACTTTTAGTCACTAGGCTAAGTGGACCTTTGATGTGGACCAGCCAAGTTATTCTTTTGTCCCCATCATAAGACATCTCTTTCCTGTTCTCTGCTGGGTCTTACTCTTTGTTCCACACCCTAACTGCCCTGCAAATTGTTTTCCTGCAGAGTTCTTGATCTGCTGACCTGAGAACCTATTGATGGGTTAGAAAAAAAACCAAAACCAACACCATCAACAAAACAAAGTTGTGGTCCCTCTAGTGCAGCCAGCTCCATCGTAAGGAAATCCAGCGCAGCACTTGGATGCCAAACAAGATGGGATGAAATACTAATTATGGTAAGACTTTGCAAAAAAGGCTATCTGCCCCCGTGAGAGCCCAAGCCTCCAAGCTAGTCTCTCGTGGAACAAAAGTAAGTTGTCAGATTTGAATAATTTCCCTGCACGTAGATCAATCCTCACATTTCTACATCCCCACTCTCCCCCCACCCCCCGCCTTCCTCTTCCCCCATCTCTTCAGTTTTGCAAACAAGGAAAGAAACACTAGGAGCTATTTCACTGGATAACCATGCAAATGAAACAGGAGATTTAAATGTCTTAGCAAGGAGATCAGAGACACAGTTGGAAACAGCTGTGAGGGGCATTGGAATGATTATAAGGGAATAGGATGGGTGCATTATTTGGCTTGGTGACTTCATTAGTGATATTTGGCATCAGGTGCTCGGTTGGTGTGAATCCGAAGAGCTCCTCTGTGCCTGCTTAACCCCTCTAAGGATTCATTTATTTGTCCTGAATATTCTACATTTTTCTATTTTATTTTTTCTCCACTGTGTTGGTCTCCAGGCAGCATTTTGAGAATAAGAATTCAAGCCATGAGAAGATATTCTGTGAGATGGAACAAACTCAGGGTTTATCTGTTGACTTGAAAATTCTGAGGACTTATTAGAGACAAAACCTTGGGGTTTGTTTCAACTTGCTCACCAGTACATGAAATGTGGGGATACAGCATCTTTACCCAGACTAACCCCCTAAATTCCTGGTCTCTTCAAATTTATATGACCACCTGGTCATTCAAATTTATAGTTAATAATGTATCAGGCATGTCTTTTTGACCTCAGAGCAATACCCATGCAACATTCAATGGGAATTGTCACTTATAAATTTCATGGTCTCTTTTGAATATTTCATGAAGTAAAATAAGGATATGGTAGGAGGTTTTCTTTGGTTTTAGCTACTTCTTCAGAGATATAGAAGTGTTGTTCTGTTCCAGAAGCTCAAAACCCATCTGTACATTTATTATTTTTAAGTGGAGGAATCTACAGCAAAAAGTAGAAATACGGTTCTTGTTTTGGCATTGTTTTTTTTTCCCCTTTTGTGGAAGATGGGTAGAAATAAGCAATCATTTTGGATATCCAGCTTGACAATAGGGCTCCAAAAATGCAACCATTTCTGTCCATGGAAATGTTAAAAAAACCACATGTATATGTGGGCCTTATGAACATGGTTTAATTTTGGTTTGGCAGTGCTGGATTGACAGTTGGACTTAATTTCAGAGGGCATTTCCAGCCTGAATGATTCTGACCTACATGGAATGGGAAAGGAAGACAGACAAAACCCTTCTTTTCATGCACCGAGTGGACACACAAAGTTTAGATGAAGAAATGAAAGCAATTACACCTGCATGCAGCAGGCACAATATGAGTGGAAATACTCCTGTCAGTAACAGAAAACTTCTTGTTCATTAAAGGATATGTCCACCTTTCCCAGTCAAACCAAGAGTCCCTGTCCCAGGCAGTGAACAGTGCTGGTCTCCTACTGCCCTTGCATTCGAGTGGAAAGTTATCTAGAGCAAGAAGAATTTTTGTCAGGAAAGCAGACAATTTTGGTCAGCGTTCTTTAAAAATGTATCAGAATTCTGAGGATCATTAAAAGCTTAAGGCACTGCATTTTTCATAGAAAATTTCAAAACAAATGTGTTTGAGGAAGAAAATTTAAAATTTAGTTGAATATTTAATTTTCAAATAAATAAAAATTAAGGTCAAAATTT
Source organism: Passer montanus (assembly GCF_014805655.1). NCBI lineage: Eukaryota > Metazoa > Chordata > Aves > Passeriformes > Passeridae > Passer > Passer montanus. Next base: position 420,884 of record NW_024374812.1, on the reverse strand, counting down.
TTGTCATCCTTTAGGGATCATTTCATCACCATTTTAGGGATCTAACGTGAAATGTCAGTAATTTCTATAATAATTCTGGTTGTCAGAGAAAAGTCAGAAAGGAAAAAATTTACTTATGTCTCCAAGTGCCACATTTTCACAAATTATAAATCCCTCCAGGGATGGGGACTCCACCACTGCCCTGGGCAGCTGTGCCTGGGCTGAAAAAGTGTTTTGGTGAAGACATTTTTCCTACATTCAATGCAAATCTCTCCTGGTGAAACTTGAGGCCGTTTCCTCTTGTCATGTCACTCCACACTCAAAGCCTTTCTCCTACAGAGAAATTTAAATAATTTGGATGCTAAGCAGAAGTCTGAAATGGTGATTAATGCTCTCACCCCACAACTGTGGGGTTTTTCTGCCCTTCTTGTCTGTGCCTATGAATAAACAGGTCCTTTTCAGCTCTACTTGCATTGCTCACACCAAACTGTGGGGCTGATTTAATTTATATTTGTGAGATAATGTGGATATTCTGGTTTGGAAAGCACATTGAAGTTGCATTTTCAGTGCTGAAAGGTTGCACAGGCCAGCATGTGTTAAGGTGTTAAAGGTGTTTTGACCCAAGCAGAGCTCAGTCCAAGCAGGCAAGGTGTGAATGGAGCAAGTCCTGAAGCTTTCAAATGTGTTGGGTCATGGAGATGCAAGCTCAGGAAGCAGCACTGAGAGATCAGTATAATTATACACCAAATTTCGTAGTCCCCTGAGCAGCAGGAATAGGCAGAGTGCTCATGGTCATGGGTCTGCTGGAAGGTCCTTCTGTTGTTAGTCCAAAATAAACCCCCTTTCACCATTGCAAGGTGCAGGGGAGTCTTTCACGAGGTGTCAAGGAGGCAGGATTTTATCTCTGAGAGTGCCTTGATCAGTGACCTCACGAGCAGCAGCAGTGAGTCCTTGTAATGCACCACAGCCCATTGTGTGCAAAGAAAGGGTCCACGTTTTCAGCCCTCAGTGCTTTCCTTTCACAAAACCCTGCTCACAAGATAACTGCAGGCTCGAGCCATGAATCCATTTTCTCTTATTTGCATGAATTTTCCACAGAGTCCTTCAGAAGGTATCATACTCAGCACTTCCCAGAGGAAATTATGTGTATAAAATTCATGAGAAATCCCTCTTTCTCTAGAGTATTAGTAGACATCTCTCTATTATGCAACCGAGGAATATTATAAACCAATAAATAAACCTTGAGATGAAGGATATTTGCCTCACCAAAGCAAACATCCTGAGAGGTGTGAGGAGAATATGTACAGTGGTTTTAAAGGATAGTCTTGTTGATTTGGGTTGTTTGGGTTTTTTTTGCTTTTTTTATTTCTGAAATATCTATGGTGATTAAGATCAGAGCAGTACTAGCTTAGCCTCAGCAGCAATCTTAGCACAGGAATATGATTCTAATCTGTAATCATCTTTGTAACATGCCTCTTTTATTAAGCAATATTAATGAGCTTATATGTGTCATCTCTTGGTAGAACAGAGGAGGAGTTTGGTGGATAAATGTAAGTGATCCTTTCCAATTTTTGTCCGTTTGTCCAGAGTAGAGCTGGAGCTCATCTGAAAAGCAAGTTTACACCCGAACTCAAGGTTTTCAATCTGCCATTAAAATGATCCATGCAGAATGCATTGTCCTCACAAACTTTGCAAAAGTTAAAAGTTACTTGAAGCAGAATTTTTGGAGTTACTAAACTGTACTATATGATTTAATGGTTCTGTGGTTTTGAAAGAGGGTTTGTATTAATAGATGCAGTAAATTAACCACATTTACCTTTCAGAATCTCTGTGTCTATATAGAACCCCCTGTAGACCCCTACATGTCTGGAAAATGGACCTCACAGACTTGGATGGACTTTGGGTGCTGCTGCACCATTATTTTTCACTGGAAACTTCTCTCACATTGAGGGGAATGCTTTGAGGAGCAGATCCTGAGATTCATTAGAAAAACACAGCTTAGGTTCCTGACGATGGAGTCAGAGCTTTCAAAGATTACTTTTCAAAAGCTTTGCACAATGACACAATCAAGCAGGAAAGACTGAATTGTATGGGAATTTTCTTAATATTAGAGGGTTGAAACACTTCTGAATGAACAAAGAGGACTGGAGGTGTCAGAGATGTTCCTTGCTGCCCTGCTCCTTTCCTGGGCTCTCTCCTTCCTCTTGCTGTCACAGGATGTGGCATTGCCACCTGTAACACCTTTCCCAGGATGAGGGATGAGCTTGTACACATTCTCTCTTTTTTCTTTTGAGTTCCCCACCATTAACGTTTTGATTTTTAGCCTGTTCAAAATTCCTTCTTTTCTGCCAAGCAAAGTATTTTCCTCGTCTGTTTCCTTTGTGAACCCTATACAAAATTCTAAACTACTTCTGCTACTGCAGACACCTAAACTAAAAGCAGTGACATTCCTAGAATAAAAGCAACCTCTTCTTATTTAAAATCTTTCTGTCTATGGAGAAAAATAACATTAGCTCATTTGTAAGATTTTTATCCTGACAAAAATAATTGTCAGTGATTATCTATAATGATGAGAAGCTGTTCTCAGTCACAGGCTCTCAGAACAGAAGTAATGCCTAGTAAATCCAGGCATAACCTTAAGTATAATTTTTCTGTCATAATAAAATGTACCTCATTTCATAAAATCCTGGAATGGTTTTGGTTGGAAGGGACTTTAAAGATCTCATTCCAGCCCCCTGCCATGTGCAGGGACACCTTTCACTAGACCAGGTTGTTTCAAGCTCTGTCCAACCCGGTCTTGAACAATTCCAGGAATGGGGCATCCACATGTGGCTGATCCTCTGGTCACACAACATAAGGGATCTGTCCTCTTATATTATTTATCATCCTCTGAGAGATGGAGAATCAATCACCAATAGTCTGAATGGCAACTTTTAGTTAAACTTTTTTATTTATAGATAATCTGATGCGTCTGTGACCAGACTACAAACAGACCTGCTCAGCCGTGACTTCTGTGAACAGACTTTGATGCTCTCAGCTTATTTTTAATCCACTTAAGGTGCATCATGTTAATTTTGTGCATTTTTTCCTAGTTCTGTAATCAAGAGGTCATAGTGTAGCAAGTCAAATTCCTCACAGATGCCTATTGCTTTAATATTGCTGTCTCTATCAACTGAACTTGTAATCTCATCAGAAAAAGAGCTCTCAATTTAGTTTGGCAGGATCTATTTTCCATAAGTCTGTGTTGACTGGCATTCCCTATATGTCCCTTCTTTATTTCTGAGGATAGGGGACTCCAGGGTATGAGGGAAGAGGCTTTACCCCAGCACACACATCCACAGCTTCAAATTCAAGCACCAATTGTCAGCTTGTCTCCTGGAGACTCTGGCAGCCTGAAATGGCCCTGGAGTTATTTTATGCTTTGCTCTCTCCAAATCAAGACTGTCCTGTCTGGAAATCCAAGGAGGCCTTTCTCAGTCTCTATATAAATAATTCTTTCATACAGCCAACATTATTAGTCATAGTGTGCAATGGGTTCTGTATTAGAATAGTGAGGAAGCCCAGTGGCAGTGTGAAATGAGTGATCTCCGGTGTGGATGGAGCTGCAGCCGAGCCCCAGAGCTGCCTCCCTGCAGGCAGGGAGAATTTAACTGGGTGAGGCGGAGGAGGGATTGGTGATAGTAGGGAAGCTGACAATTTGTGTGACATGACAGCTCTTCTGCACGCACTGCACTTTTCCTTTCCTTTTTTTCTTCTCTTTAACCCTCAACACTTCACAAATGAAACCAGTTTAGGTGCTTTTATTAATTCTATTTCTATTTCTACTTTTATTTCTATTATCAGTTTTGCTTCTAAATCTATTTCAATCTCCATATCTATCCCTATTACTATCACTATTATCATCTTTCTCTGACACTATCACTACTACTATTTATATTTCCATTATTATTTCTATTTCTTTCTATTTCTATTTCTACTTTTTCCTTCTATTTCTTTTTCTAAATCTACTTCTATCTCTATATCTATCCCTATTACTACCACTATTACTATTGTTTTCTCCAACATATCGCTATTATTTTTATCTATCCCTATTACTACCACTATTACTATCGTTTTCTCCAACATATCGCTATTATTTCTATTTCCACTTCTATTTCTTATTTCTATTTCTGTTTCTATTTCTGTTATTTATATTTATATTTATATTTCCATTTTTAAATTTCTATTTCTTATTTCTATTTTTATTTCTATTTCTACTTTTTACTTCTATTTCTTTTCTTAAATCTATTTCTATCTCTATATCCATCCCTATTACTACCACTATTACTATCGTTTTCTCCAACATATCACTATTGTTTCTTATCTCTATTTCTATTTAATTTATCTTTCTTATTTCTATTTAATTTATCTTTCTTATTTCTATTTCTATTTCTATTTCTATTTCTATTTCTATTTCTTATTTCTATTTCTACTTTTTACTTCTATTTCTTTTTCTAAATCTACCTCTATACCTATCCCTATTACTACCACTATTACTATAATTTTCTTCAATATATCATTATTTCTATTTCTATTTCTATTTCTATTTCTTCTATTTCTACTTTTACTATTTCTAAATCTAATTCTGTTCCTATCTCTATTATTATCATCACTATTACTACTTTCACTTTTACCTTTTTGTTTCAAGGATGGTTTCAATGACAACTGGGAAGCGAGGACGGAGCTGCACTTTTGGAAAATAATTAATTAGAAAGAGCCTCAGTGCAGCCTGAAGCCTGAGTGGGCAGAGTGGGCTGAGGGAGGGAGCAAAGCTGCATTAGCATTCTCATTTTGCACGTGAGGAGCTGAGGGGCAGAGACATTAAATGAGTGGCCTAAGGTCAGAGAGGGGAATTGGTGGCAGGATGCAGACTTGAACTGAGGACAGCTGATATCCAGCCTAATTCATAAGCTGCAAGTCTTGCCCTGCATTACTTTTTCAGTGTTGTCTTCATTTTCCTCTCTGAAACAGGCTTAGATAACCAAAATGCTGTAGTGAATCTGTCTCAGGATATTTAGCCAAAGGAAATGAGTGGTTTTTTCTTATTTCTTTTCTACTTTTTCCTAGTGCAAGCTTTAGTGAGAGGCTTAACTCTTCCCTGCTTCGTGTCATCTATCCCTGAATCATGGCCAAGAGCATGGCTTTCCCTCCTAGAGATGCTGGGAAAAGCAGGAGTCTATTTCTCTTGGAAGAGAAAATTTGAATTTAAAACAAAATACCAGAGATGTCAAAAATTTTAAATAAAAATATTTAAAATAAGAGTTTTCAAGTAATTCAGCTTTATTTAGAAATTTTTGCCCGGATTTTTGGGGACAATCTATATCCTCAGCCTCCTTCAAATGAGGTGCTGTAGGCATTTCTTGGAAGATCTGCAAGATGGGAACTCTGACTGACCTGGCTGGCTCCTGGGTCTATGAGAAGGCTGAAGCCCTGAATTCCTGTAAACTCTTAGGACTGCTTTAGGTGGGAAAATCAGGCAATTCCAGGACCCCCATCTCCAAGATAAGCTGGTACTGGATGAGGTCCTGCTAATAGGGACAATGGAATAACAGGCAACAACTTTCAGTGGGTAAAATTACCACTAGACCTCTTATTTTGCAGAGCTTCTGCACTTTTTCCATCAGAAAATAACTCATGTTGGGTTTCAGACTGATCAGTGAAAGACTGCACTGGAACTAAGTGCTGAGCTGGCTTAAGATGAAAATGAGTGCTGGACAAGGCTGAAAGTCAACTATGTCTTTTAAGTTATTCAGGCAACACCTACAGAGAAAAAGGCACAGGATGATTCAGCCTGTCCTGCAAATAGCTGTGCATGAAAAATGAACAGCAGCACCCTCCTGGATCCATATCTGATATTACTCACAAACAAGAGAGAGTAAAGTCAGTCTAGACATGTAACTTTTAACATTTAGTGGTAATGAATATAGATGTAAGGTAAGTGGGTTGGTTAATCAGTGGCCTCAATAAAAATATTCACAGAATAATGGAATCATGGAATGCTTTGAGTTGGAAGTAATCTTAAAGCTTATGTCATTCCATTCCCCTGCCATGGGCAGGGAGACCTTCTACTAGACCAGGTTGTTGAAAACCCCATCCAACACAGTCTTGAACACTTCCAGGGATGGGGAGTCCCCAACTTCTTTGGACATATTCTCCAGCACCACCTCTTGGGAGTACAGAAAAATTTGTGTGGTGTTCAGGGTTTATCTCCTGCATGTATTATCTCCATCCCAATGTCAAACTCTACACATAAATAGCCATAAATATCTTCCCCATTACCAAAGGAAACCAATTATTTTATGCTCTGCCTGTGAATATTAAGACCCAAATCAGCCATGATTTTGCTCAGCAGAAGTTTCCTTTGCTGACAATTTTACTGCTCACAGTGGAGCAAAAGTCTCATTTTCAAAGAAATAGAGGTACTAAGACCCACAGCAATGAAATGGTGATGCTGTTCACTTGGGAATAGTGTTTTAGTCACCAGGACATCATATAATCTACCATGCAATTGTACATTAAACAAGTGGATACTGAATCATCTCTGGACTAGTAAGCTTCTAAGCCTAGTGGTGGACATGAAGATAAAAAGTCCCAATGGGCAAGCCTTAAAAGGGAGTTGTAATTTTTGCTTCAGCTAATCATCATTTGTGTGTCTGAAAACAGAAGAAAGCACAAGGCAGAACAGAACAAAATGCAGCATCCCTCTCCCTGCAATGCACATCTTTTTCTCTGGGATTAAAATAGGGTTTGCATTTTAAATTTTCATTTACTAAACAGAAAAATATTTTACTAGGATGGAATGGTATTAAGGAGAAATGATTCTTTGTGTGCCCTCAGGCCTGGTGAAGACAGGATTTGATTTGCTGTGTTAGGCTGGAATCTGGATTGATACACAGAGATGAGAAGGTGTTTAATAAAATTTACATTTCATTTTCTCACTTGACACCAGTCTCCTGTCACTCACCAAATGAAGGGAATACGACAAATAACTTTTGTCAGCACCTAGACACGGAGAGACAGTCTGGGGAGGGAGAGCAAGGGTGGGATATTTTTAACATCACTCCCTTTGACAGCTGCAAGGCTTGGCACCAGCTTCATCTTTAATGTACTTTGGAACAGAGAGGTGCATCAGGAGAAAAAGCACAAATCAATCCAACCCACAGGTATGGAAAATGAACCACTGGGAAATGACCCTCACCCAAAGCAGCAGGGAATTTGGGTGCTGTCCTGTGCTCTGGCAAACCCAGGCTGACCTGGCTTGAGTCCATCCTTCACAGAGCTGCTCCAGAGACCCTTTCTCACTCCTCTGTCTTGGCTCTGTCACTGCTTTCTGTTCCTCTTCTTTCCCAAAATTAAAGTTTATGGGTTTATTATTTAGCCTTTTTATCCCTGTTTGGTTTTTTTTCCTCCTGACTCTGGGCTTCTAATTGAGGACCAAAGGTCAGGATCCCAGTCAGCACCCACATGCCACAGGTTTAACTGCCCAAATCAAGAGGGTTTTTTGCAGGAGGATTGAGTATAAATATTCTCTTTCCCTTTCTGTATTACCCTTTATCTGTTCAGCTGAATTTTAAGTCAGGTGCCTGAATCCCACAGGACTCCCACAGGACTTGGAAAGTGGTGAAGGATGCGTGGTACATCTGGAAAGCAAGGTGAATAAGTATTACTCCCTATTTCTAATGCAAAAAACCCCCCCAAAAACAGCAAAACAAAAACCTGAAAATACCATGCAGAACACTTAAAATAAAAACAGAATTTGATTTTTTTTTTCCTTTTCTTTTTTCCTTCTTTTTTTTTTCTTCTGTTTTTTTAGCCCTCCCCCCACAGGATATAGATAATTCAGTTTAACATTATATTAATGCTGCAATTCTGTAAAATGTCCAGGGATAACAAGTCATTAGGAGCAACCAACAATCCCAGAAGTCTCTTCTTGCTAAAAATAAAATCCAGGGAGTGTTAATTTCATATTTTCCTTTTTCTCATATTTGTCTCCAAGTATCCAACGCTGGCAGCCCTCAGGTCTAATACAATATGGAAACTGTTCAGAGGCTGACTTTGCCTATGTGCAGCTTTCTGCCATGACCTTACTTCAAAACTACTTTTATTTTTCTCTTTGTTCATTCTTCCCCATTGTTTTTGTCCTCTTTGTGAAAGAAAAGAGGAAAGAAAAGAAAAAGAAAGCAAAAGGAGAGCATAAATACCTCCCCAAATGATCCTCCTCCAACAGACATTTCAACTTCCATTAAAAAATAAAATTTTCTCTGTGTCTTTTTATTTTATTTTTTGGAAAACTCGCTAATGGCAGAGTCATTGTAGTTCACTTTTTGTCCTATGAAAATTGAAAATTTGAAATGCCTTGGTGACAGGAGAGATGGTTGTTGGCAGTTCCTTGGAAGCTCCAGCCCTGCACACAGAGATTTGAGCTAGGGAAAAGAGGCTCTGGTACTTCTCAAAGGTTCTTCCAAGGTTGGCCTCAGACTTCTTGGAGCTTTAGTGTCACCCCCTGCAGCCCATAATGTCACCCAGTATGGGAAGTTTGTGCCTCAGGTAGCACCTACCTCCCATCCCCACTGCCCCAAAAACACAGTCCTTATATGCACCAGAGAAATCCCACCCTGCTGGTGTGTTTCAGAATCTTGAAAGCATCCTTTGGGATATCAGGTTTTTGTTCTTGCAAAATAATGCTGCCTGACAAATTATCACCCAGCATTTCCCACATTTCAGTAGGTAGAAAGCTGGAATTATTTCACATTCTGACAAATGCATAATGACTGCAAAAAATTATATCTAAAAACCTGCGAATCTGGATAATCAATATGTTCATAATCACCCTTGCAGTGTTGCATCATGCAGCTTCCTTGATCCACTGAAGGTATTTTTCCCTCACAGTTCCTAGTCCAGTGAAGATATTTTTGAGAGCAATTCACTGTTAATAAGGTTATTCCTTGCAGAGTCAGGAGCTCAGAGAAAAACCTTCTGACTGGACACTTGCCTCCTTTATTTGCCATTTATACCTCTCATGATATAGAAATAAATGCCATAATAAATACCATAATAAATAGGGACTGGAAGTTATACCATATAGAGATGATCAAAAGGTTTATAATCTCATTGCTGTTATTTGGTTTTTCTTTCTTTTTTTTTTTTTTTAATTTTGTCTTAGGCACACAATTTCTTCAACCCAGACTGTAATTAATTTTACTACATCACCAGTTATCTCTGCTCCCTAACCAGGCTTGTCATTTTAATTTTTCACAGGCTTTCTTTTTCCTATCCATGTGCCTGTTCCTGTATCTTTGTGAAGTCTCATCAGCTCTGGCCCAAAGCCTTAGGCAAATTTGTCTGTAATGCACTCCTCTACTTCAGACATAAGAGGAAAAAAATATCACCCCCACAAAATAGGGAGAAAAAAAAAAGGAAGAAGAATAATTTGACCATACATTGTCTAGCAATTCAGAAATCCTGGAGAGCTTGGTTAAAAGTAAGGCATCCTTTCAGCTATATTCTTATTTATATCAATAAAGGAACTCAGAAGTATTGTAGATGGGACTACAGAAAAAGGTTACCAGGCGGAAATCCCAAATCCAGCAAACTTAATGAAATTTTTGCCATTGGCTTGAGTAGAGCCAAACTTGTCAAATTTCACTGACATTTAACATGACTGTCCAGAAAGACTTGAGGCCTCAGAGGATGGATCTCCACAGGCAGATCCAGAGACTTTTTTATCAATTTTTCCTGTACTTTAAAGGCTTCCTTCACATCCAGTGTGGGGAAGTCACACTTTGTTAAACCCAAGTAGATTTGCTGGAAATATTTTGTGCCCCTCACAGAGATGGTTTGAGTGTGGGCTATGCTGGAGCTTGAATCTCTGCCATCATATCCCCACGGGCTCCTTCCAAAATCCAAGCTGAAATCCTGCTTGCTGTCCCTCCATGTCCTCCCAGAAGCTGGACTTTGACAGCAGCTGAATGCCCTGAGCTGAGCCAGAGGGCTTGGATAAGCCCAGGTGTGAAGGCACCACATCCCCTGTGATATCATGGCTAACCCACACACCACACTGTGGATTCTTCATCCTCCTCCTCCCACTGCATCCCTACCCTGGCCCCACCCCGGGTTTTGGAATGCAGAATGTCACAAATTTATCCATAAAACACCCATGCAAAGGTGGAGACAACTGTTGTCCTAATTGCAGTGTAAGGATTAAGAAGAACTCGAAGCAAAGGTTGAGGAGGATCACCAAAAGTACTGACCACAGCACAGCAATGACAACAAGTGCCCCTCAGCACAAGCTGACACTCAAAATACTGGAAAATGAGGTCTTTTGTGTGGGATATGAGACATTTCTTCTCTTCTTTGCCTTGCCCAGGACATTCTGTAGCAGCCTGGGTGGGGTTGTTCACCACAGAATGGGTTGGGATTGAAGGGACCTTAAAGACGCCCCTGTTCCAGCCCCTGACATGGGTGGGGACACCTTCCTCTATCCCAGGCTGCTCCAAGCCCCATCCAGCCTGGCCTTGGACACTTCCAGGGATGCAGCAGCCACAACTTCCCATCTAATCACACAGTTCCATTAAGAGTGAGTGTTTAACTCAGTCTCATGGAAAACATATATGGAAAATATTTCAAAATAAATCTGGATCTTCCTCTGCCACAAAGCAGAAGGATCCCATTTCATCCAATTGCTGTTGCACTCAGCATAAACCCAATTATTTTAGGAAAAGAAGTAAGTTTATGTTTAGACATGAAATGGCTTCAGCCTCTTCAATCGCTGACTCTCATTCACATCTTTCTCTCCGATCACTACAGTGTTGTGGTTTTGTTTTGTTTTGTTTTATTGTTTGTTTGTTTTTTGTGATACACAAGATCCCCTACATGTATTACTTATTCAGGATTTGCTGCATGTTTGCACCCATTTTTCACTGTGTTTTTTTTCGCTTTCTCCCCACTTCTTTCCCACGTGCCACCATTCACGCAGCTGAAAATGCTGCAGTTAAAGACTTTTAGCCCTGTTAATTATTTTAGAGGTCCAGCTATACAAGATATTACTTATTCTACAAACAAAGTATGGATAAATTCAAGGATTATGAACTAAAGGATTAATTTAAACCCTTAACTATTTCCAGTATATCAATTTTTTCCCCCAAAAAATTCTTTTTTGCATTGTATTTTCATACAACTAATTTAATGATATTTTCTGGCATTTTGACATGTGTAATTATATATTATTTTCTTTTATACTGGTTGGATATGATGGAATAACTTATTGGAAGTGGAAACACTGAAGGGAAATAGAATTCATGGAATGGATGAATGTATTTCTGTAGAGAGAGAAGGCTCTACTGCCATGTAGCAGCTATGGAGAAAACAAAGAGTTTCCCAATAATTTCACTAGACATGGATGTCTTTGACAGCTGTAACTTTTTATTGAGACCCTGAATCGTGATCCATAGCGATCTACCCAATAACAATATTTTGGCCTCTGCAGAAAATAATGTAATAAATGGCTTTTCTATACCATGGAAGAGGTCAGAAAGGCTGATCCATTGCACTTAATAAGGTCTTCATCCACAAGTATCTTCATCCACAAAAATTCCTGTTCACTCAGCAAGAACCCTGGCTCAGTGTGCAGAGAGTCTAATTTCACCCCCAAATTATGATTATAAAGACACCATAGTGCAGAAGCTGAAGATGGAAAATCTATTTTTGTGCCCAGGAAACTGAGCAGCTTGATCAGAATCTGCACCTTAACTCCTTCAGCTTGAAGAGAACTGGTTTGTGTTTTGTTTGAGATTTTTCCAAACCAAGGTTTCTCACCTTCTCTTCCACTGCTGATCTCGCCAGAAATCTCATATTCCTGATTAAGTAGGTTTTTTCTCCAAAGGATTATAAATTTTATCTGGTGCTACCAAGACACCTTGCAACCAACAATTTTATGGTACAGAGAAGGTATAATAAAGTTCCTCATCTTCCAGCTCAGTAAAGCAAAGCACAGAGGAACTGAAGAATACCAGCATTATTATTATTATTATCATCCATAAAGAGTAGTGTTCATAACAAGTCAGTGATTTAAAGGTGTCAGAAAACAATGATATGGTGAAGATTTACTCAGTAAAACACTTTAATCTAAACAAGCAAACAAGCAAACAAACAAAAAAACACAAACAAAATAAAATAAAACAAAACATAGGTTTAAGTAGAGCACTATGGAAGCACTTACTCAAGCCACAATGAATAAATGTAAGAAATAGGAACAAATGTAAAAAAAGGAAAATATTGGTGTACATACTAAGGTTCTTTGAATGAAACTAAAAGCATGGCTGGAAGAAATGGCAAATGTATATATATTTACATATATTAATATTCACCAGCAATACTCAAGACACTAACACTACATCCATGCTAGAACATCGTAGTGCCAGAAACCCTCTTTGTGGAGTTGTTAGGCTGATCCTTGACTGCTTTTGATCCCATAAGCACTCCCCAAAACAACTCCTGGAGAGAGTTTTGGAGTCAGAAAAAGTGTTCTAAAAGGGCAGTTTGGATGCCCCCACCCCATTTTGGAAGCCAAGAGAGGTCAGCATCAAAAAGCCTCTTACACAGTTGGCTGCAGGCTCACTTGCCCACGTGGCCACGTGGTCACCCATCCCAATACCTGTAGGGTTTTCTCTCAGCACAGAGGCAAAAGGCTCAGCCCCACAGGGACCACGGTGCTTCACCCCCTCTCACTGCCTCACCCCTCTGCTGCCACCATGGCCACGCATTCTCTGACATCGTTCTGGGGTTGGGGAATTCTGTCGGGCTTCTCTCCTTCCTGGCTGTACCCAGCTGAAGGTTGGGGCATTTCCTCCTGGCTGGAGCACCCCGGGACTGCTGGCTGCTGAAGCTCCTCAGAGTCACCAGGAGCTCTTCCTCCACGGGGCTGTTGGTGACTGTCACTTTTCCTGGCTGAGGGAAAGGTGTGTCTGTCCCCTGTCTTGGGCTGGACAGTGCTTGGCTTTCTTGCTGACTTGGTTTCACTGGGCTGCAGGTTCAGCTCCTCTGCACGTCCTGTGGCAGCTCCCACTGCTCCACTTCCTTCCATCTCTGTGAAAACAAGACTTGTTTGTTTCTTGCAATAATTTTAAGACCCCATTTCCATGTACATTATCCTTTTATCCCTTTATTGTGTGTTAAAAACACCAATAAATTTTTTAATTTTTTTCTCCATTTGATCTGGGCGGACAATGGTAGGACAAGCGGGAAGAGTTTTAAACTGAACAGGAGAGATTTAAGTTAGAGATTAGGAAAAAAATCCTTCCCTGTGAGGGTGGTGAGGCCCTGGCACAGGTTGTCCAGGGCAGCTGTGGCTGCCCCATCCCTGGAAGTGTTGGATGGGGCTTGGAACAACCTGGGATAGTGGAAGGTGTGCCCGCCCAGGGTAGGAGGAAGAAGGTGATTATTAAAGTCTCTTCCAACCCAAACCAAATAATTCTATGATTAATTGAAAAGCAGTTACTGTTACAGAAATAGTTTCAGTGGCCATACATTTCAGTTTGACAGAAATAAATTGGCAAAGCCAAACAACCATTAGCTATTTCCACAAATAAATAAAAAGCAACAAACCCAGCTGGTTTGTGCTTATTGACACACTAACAGCTGCTAGAGCATCTCCAACATTTAGAAAATTTTAAATAAGTGTTTAATAATCAATTGTATAGAATATAGTTTCTTAGTAAGCTATGTATTGCTAAGACTGATAATATTTTAATAATACACACCCATAAAATGCATCATCCCTTTCTGAAACAAGCTGTAACTTAAGGTAGAACTTTGTCTTTCTGACATTTGAGTCCTACTCAAGGCAGAGCCTGTAACCTGCAATGATGTTTTTTAAAAATGACATAGAAAAAAAATGAAGGAAAAGGAAAATATACACTATACATTTTTCATGTGGAAATGTTTACATCTTTATCTATCAAATAGTTGCCAATAATAGAGGCAGGGTCACTTCTAGTGACATAGTAGATAATTTCTGAGCTGACAGAGTGTGCCATGATTGGCAGCTTAATTTGTAGCTTCATGTGGATGCTAAAAACATTTATAATTTTCCTGTAATCCTCTCCTTCCCTGCATGAAAAACAACAAAAAAAAAGCCATCAACCTACACCCAAACGTTTAATACTCATTCCAAATTCAGAACTAGTCCTGGTCAACGTGTCATGTGTTGAGTGGATCAAATCAGATTTTTAGTCCATTTATCAGCACATATTTTAGGTCCTTAGCACAAATAATGCCAGAAAATATGACCACTTTTGAAGTTTTAGGTTTGTCCTTTCAGTATAACCCTTAACAGCCTGTGACATTCAGCCTCATGGCTGTTCAGATTCATTTTCTTCTGCATTTCCTGTAACTCATTAATTGAAACTATATTTGCTGAACCACAGAATATCTCAAATGGGAAGGGATCCATAAAGGGTCATTGAGTACCACTCCTGCTTCTCACATAACCATCTAAAATTAAATCAGATTTCAGAAAGGTTGTGCAGACACTCCTTGATCAACCTGAACTCTGCCAGCCCTGGCAATGGCTTTATGCTTGGGTTCTGTTAAAGGGTGTTGTTGTTTTTTTCAACTTTTACACTCATAAATTCAAATTTCAGGGTTGTACCTCTTGGAAATCCACCAGAAAGTTGTTTCCAAAACTTCAGCAGTCAGACATATTATTATGTTTAGCATTTTTCCTTCTTAAGCTGGCTTTAACTCTAGGTAGTCGGCTGATTTTAGGTACAAATTACATACATCACCAGGTTCAATTTTCCTCTTTAGACACATAAACAAGATAATAAGGTCATGATCTCTTATACCAAAGCTTCATGTTAGTTCTGGAGATTTATTGACTCTCTCATCTTCAAAGGTGCCATTATCAACAGTGGAAAAAAGGTTTTCAAGCAAGTTTGAATCAGTGGAGGAGGCTACAAGATTTCTGGATAGAAGCAGTTTCAAGGATGAAGTACTGCCTTGAAATTCCTGATTTTTAAACATTAAATACAAGCTATTCAATATCATGAAAGCATATGATTAACTGGATTAAGTACCAGCTAACAGAGCTCAGGCAGAAATTATATATGGGAAATAATTCTCAGGGATTTGTGGCAGTACCAGACTCTACCACTGAAATGGAAGATACTCAGTGTACCCACTGGTGATTTGGAATTTAAACTGAAATTGATTCTGATGAAATTTTCTAAAACAAAGGGATAATGGCAAACTGTAGAAAGGAAGGAGGAGAAGCTGATCTGAGCAAGCTGGGAGCCAGAAGGGGAGACCCAGTTTACAGACTGGGATAACTTTTCAGGAACACAGACTGATTTCTAGCTGAAGACATCCAAGGAGTTCCAAGAATAAGAATCATTCAGGTACCATTCCGAAAAGGTTCAGGGAAAGGACAGAAAATTGAAGCTGGAAATGTAAGTTGTAGAAGTTGTTGAACCACCAGAATAAATTGCAAAAAGTAAAAAGAAACAATATGTTCCTGCACCTCCAGGTGCATTCTGTTAACAGTGCCTTAGTCCATCATGAGAGATAATTACAAATAGCTAAGGAGATTTTTCTGGTTAGACAAAGGTTGGGCAAGGCAATATCTCGATCCCTTCTGCCTGCTATACTGCATAGCTGTGAATATTGTTTTCTTCCTCATCTTCATCCTCAGCTGCTCCTTTTGGTACAATATCCAGGGCCCTTGATCCATTGACCTTTGCACTCCAGAAGCACCCACCAGAGAAAATCTCTGTTTTTGCAAGTCTTACTTGTAGTGATTAATAAATAAGGCCCTGAACACTTAATTGTATTAGAAAAGAAGTATTTCTTATGAGGGGAAGAGCTACAAAGCAGAAACTAAACAAAAAGAGTGCAGCTTTGATTTCTTCTCTCTCTCTCCAAAACCAACAGCACTTTAAATAGGGGGGAATCAAACATTAGACGTTTCCAAGTCATATGTATTAAATTCACTTAAGATATTGTTATCCTTGTTTAGATTTGAACATATTGGGGAATCTTTTTGTCTTGCAACTATTCCTAAAAGACTCTAAGTGGCTAGATTGCCTTTTTCTGACAAAAAAATCCTTTCCATGAATTATTTACATGACGGCTCAAATCAACGCTGTACCTGTCAGCCTCCCCAGCCAAAATGAAAGTTCACTATGTAAAGGTGCCAAGGGAGAGTGGCAGCCTCCCACTGCGAGTTTATAGACAGAACTAAGTCAGCACGCATTATGTGTCAGAGCCGACATCAGACAGAATCAGATCCTTTGATCTCAGACCTCCACAGGAAGCTTAGATCTCAGACAAATTAGATAAAAAATGAATTTATAGCAGATATGTGTCCTAAGGCACACAGCTGAATGCTGTGTTTTGGAAGAGTATGGCAAATATCAAAACACATAAACTGCAGAATTTCCTCTCTCCTTCTCTCTCTCCCTCTGCTTTTGTGATAGACACTAATTAAAAGGAGATAAAACTCCAGCTCTCCTCTTCCTGCCTCTTATGTAATCCACAGGCTTCAGTAAGGAGGAGGAAAAAGAAATTCCCAAAACAGAGTAAATGGGGGTTCATCAGGGTTACCCGAATGCCCTTAGATCTGTGCTGTTGGCAGGTGAGATTAAAAAAAAAAAAGCCCTCAACTACTGTAAGAACATTTCACACTTGCAGAAAGGGAAGCCGGTGCTTTGTGCTGCCAGCCACATGCCCCCGAGGCTGTCTGCTTTTCTGTGACCTCAGAAGGAGTCGGGTTTGATCAGAAGATGATGAAAGGACAAGTTTGGAGGAGGTGTGCTGGAAAGGGATGTTTGTGGCAGGACCCTGGGGAATAAAGTGGGACACAGGGTGGGGTGGGCGGGAATGGAGCTGCTTTGGGCTGCTGGGTTGGACTCACAGGACAGTGCAAATGAGCCCTGGGTGGGTTTCTTACCTCCAGTGTAACTCACAGTCCTTCACAGCCTGCAAACTGCCCAGAGCTTTTGATCCCACTCCAGCACCTGGAGATGTGGGCAGGGGGGATCCCTGCTCCTCCAGGCATGTGGGGACACCAGGAGTATTGGTCCCTGCCCTACTCCAAAAACATTGGGAGAAATCATGGGCTCATTGAATCATAAAATATCCTGGATTGTGGGGAAGAAACTCAAAAGGATCACTGAAATCCAGGCCCTGTCCCTGCACAAGACACCCCAAGGATCACAGCATGACCATAAGTGGGATTATGCTGCTGCCTTCAGTGTAGCTGGGAATTCACCCCATTTGTGTTAAAGGCGATGAAATGACAAACAGAAAAAAATCAGGGAAGAGAAGGAGTAGGCAATAAAGAGATAGACTTTTTGGGAATGCACCATCGATCCTATACAAACCTATAAAATCATAGAATCACTGAAGGTGGAAAAAAACCTTTTAGATCCTTGTGTCCAACCACCAAGGCAGCATCACTGTACTCACCATTAAACCTCTCCACAGCTGCCACATCCCACACATCTTTTGAACACTTGCAGTGATGGTGACTCCATCACTTCCCGGGGAACATCTGAACATGTAAAAATACATAAACTGACTCTTGGTATTCAATAATTTATGAATTGCAGTCTCACCTCCTGCTACAGACACTCCACTTTTGGTTGGTCCTTGATGGTAGCAAGGCTTGGTGGGAGCTGCAGGAGGCTGTGCTTGCTCCCTGGGTCTCTTGGTGCTGTCCCGTGGGAGATGAGGCTGTTCAGTCCTCGTTTCTGCAATGAAACACACAGTCTCATCACCCTCAGTGCATCCTCTGCTCAGCAGAAATTATTAAATCAAGGAAAAATTGAACATATTGTTGAATATATAGTAGAATATTGCTTGGATATATATATATATATATATATGCCACCAAATGCTGTGTCCACACACCTTTGAACACTTCTAGGGATGGTGGCTTCACCACTGCCCTGGGCAGACTGCTCCAGTGCTTAAAAAGCCTTTCCTAGAAGAAACTTTTTATAATATCTGTCTGGATTCAGATACCTTTTATAGGCATAAAACTGTATAACCTTGAACTATCATAGAATCATGGAATATTCTGAGTTGGAAGGGAACCACATTGATTATTGAAGCCCAGCTCTTGTCTGTGCATAAACTACAAATTATATCCTAATTACTGAACATCCCAGAGCTTTTTCTGAGCTCTATTGTCTGAAACCCATTGTGGCCACTCTGGGTATTTGTTAAATGAAACAAGGAGTGTGCAAGTATAAAATTTTGTGGATATTTCCAACTTACTGTTGCTTTTGCTCTTCCTGAACCAGCAGAATGAAAGAACGATGATGAATGCAGATGCTGCTGAGCCCAGTATGACAATGAGGATCATGCTGGCCCTGGCTCTCATGGGCACAGGGAAGGTGGCAAATGGCTGAGACAGCACAGTGAACTTTACCCCTGAGAATTTAAAGCAGTCAGTTTGTTACAAAAGCAAGGACAGCAATTTCACAGCTAAAACACCACTCTATAGCTTTTTAACAGGGATGCCACTGGTAAAGATGCATCCAGGGACAAACCATAAATCCATCTCCAGACAGATCTACATAAGTGGACAATATTTATTTAGGACTGAGTACCAAGACAACCCAAACATGTAACAATTTTTCTACAAGCTAAGTTTCAAGCTTTCAGTGCTTTCTGAAGCATAAACAGCTTCTTTGCATTCAACAGTACTTAATATTTCTTCTATGAATTTGTCTAACTGATACAAACCTCAAAATACATTCACAATGCATCTGCTTTTGAGGCCAGACAGATCAGACCCCTACAGAAAACATGTACATTTTCTGACACAGAATCTGGTTGTGACAAGACAGTTCTTAATACTTTTTTAAATTTTTTTATTTTATTTTTTTTACAGGCTATACCTGAATCATATCAATAGAAGTCAGGGGGAACCCAGAAATATTCACCAGCACGAAGACTAAATCCATGATGCAGAGAACTCCCAGTGAACTTGTTAATATTTTCCACCATGTTGATAATGAGCATTATAAATAAAAAATGTCAGTGTCCCTGCTGTTACACAGTAAATATTTAGTCTCTTGAAAGACAGAAGCTCTGGGTAATACTCTGCACCCAGAGATTCTAAAGTTTTCTCTAAATGGCAGAATCAAGCCAGGCATTGCTCAGAGTCTCTGTGTTCAAGAGTTCATTGGGTCTCAGGTCTGAGTTACAAGGACTGGAAGAGGATCAGTACTGCCCTTTTGAAATATAAAGAGGTTTTGATTCCCTAAATTATTTACAAAACAAGTTCTGAATGCAGATGTACTTGGCAAGCACAGGAGTTTAGGAAACTGGCCCTGGTACTCTCTGTAGACCACCTTGAAGGATGTGGATTAGCACATCAACTCATTATGTGTCTTACTACCTGACACATTATTGGTCCTAACCCCACAATTCTAAACATTTTGATGGATGGATATTTCTTTTATTTGAGTTCCACTTTTAATAAAAATCTAAAAGCCTTTTTTTCATCAGTTCATTAAAAAAACCAGAAATGCTGTCAGATGGAGGCTTGGAGACCAGGGTAAGTAGCTGTAGGTACTTTTAGCAGAAACTAATTAGATTTGTGTCAGTGTTGTCCACCTGAACAAAGCTGGGCTTCATCAGAACAAGGTGGGAAGCATGTTCCAATTGGGAGAAATCTGCCTGCAGATACAAACACATATGAACTTCAGCTGAGAGAAGAAATCTCTCAGGTATCAAGGACTCTACACAGACAGGTGTTTAAAGGTGTTTTGCACTACTCTAATAGTTTGTGAGTAGGATGCTGCTGGTTTAAATGGAAAGTGGATGTATCAAACCCATTGGGATCCATATCAGTGAAGGGAATATTACTGTAAAACAAGGAGCAGGATGATGCAGTAAGGCTATGAATAGTCTGCTCTCCCCAGGAGCTACCACTAAAACATTTGGGATTATTGCATTTGACATCAGCTGCACCTCCTGAGCTGCCTCCAAACAGTGAATTATGCCAGGCTAGGTGCATAGAGCAACTGCTTCATGAAGATGTATCACAAACATCTACTACTTGATTGCTTAATTCCTTAAAGTAAACCTCTTCAGTACGAATCTGGAAGTGTAAAAACCTTTGTGCTGCCTCCAGCATGGCTCCCAATTACAAGGAGAAAAAAGCATTGTGCCTTTGGTGTGTACTTTTGCAATGCACGTTAAAAGTGTGGAATAATCTGATTTACACAGGTGATACCTGCACAGGTGTATCAGCTACATGTACACATTGGTACCTCTAAACATCCTCCATGGGGGGGAATGGCTTTAAGCTGGAAGACAGCAGATTTAAATTAGATATTGAACACTGCACAGGTTGCCCAGAAAACCTGTGGTTGGCCCATCCCTGGAAGTGTTGAAGGCCAACCTGGATGGAGCTCTGAGCATCTCGGTCTACTGAAAAGTGTCTCTTCCCAACACAGGGGAGTTAAAACTCTATGATCTTGAAGACCCCTTCCAATCCAAACCATCCTGTGATTCTCTTATTAATCCTTAGTAATTCTCTGACTGGCTAAATATTTCAGAAAAGGGATCTCTGTTTGACCCTTGTTCAGAAAAAAGATTTTGGGATTTCCCTGAAACAGGTTTCTAAACACATTGCAACAAGCTGTGCTTCCAGCCTAAAGAATCAGATCTTGTGAGGTGCTGACTTTCCATCTGCTCTCACTGATTAGAAGGTAATGGGAGCTGCATGTGTTTAGCAGCTCAAAATACAAAAAAATTCCTCCCCCTTGGAAGTCCCACCTCTAAGTGTTCCATGCACCCCAATTCTCCTTTTCCCAAGCTATGGGAAGCACTGGATTTGGATGAGTCACTTGTGGTAGCCTAAATGTTTGCAAACTTTTTTTTTTTCCCCATTACCCACTTCCACTTGGCCACTTCACCAGTCAGATGTACTTGTTCCCTCTCTCTTTTTTCTGGATGAGCCAAGACATTAGGAATAGATGATTAGATAGATAGATAGATAGATAGATAGATAGATAGATAATATATCTATATCATCTACAACAGTATTTATCTGGAGAGACATCCATGCATATATATCTATATATAAAGAGAGATGGATGGACGGATGGATGGATGGATGGATAACTAGATTAATAAATGGATGAACAGATGGATGGATGCAATACCACAGAGATTTTACACACGTTCTTACAACATCTATATCTTAGTATGTCCCTGGACTGCATGCCAGACCTGTTCCTGCTTCTCCATATTCTTGCCTCAGAAGCCATCCTGAGACAAGAAACCAACACTTTGACCCCTCTGTACCTTCAGAAACAGATTTAGAGATAATTTCAGGCCCCCAAACAGTTGCAGAGGTGCTTCTCTTGTGCAGACATCTTGAGGATTTTCCAAGGCAGACTTGACAGGGTGCCTTGTCTCCAGTGTCCCCCTCAGCTGGCATTTCCAAGAAGTCATAAGCACACCTGCCTGCTCTTTACTGAGATGATCAGGGGCCTCTGAAGGTGCCAACATCATGTGTACAAGCTCTTAGAAAAGCTCTGGCAGAGCCCAGTCCTGGAGTCATGCTCTGAATGTGCATAACCACATATAAAGGTGACCAGGTGCAAGCAAACAGTCAGGGAAAGGCATTATGAAAATAGCCAGGAGCAGAGATGGAAAATTTCTGAATATAAACAGGGGGAAAAAAAGGGAATGAGAGGCTGCAATTTATAGGAAAAAGTTTGCTCAGTCAACTTAATTAATTTTTAGTTTCTAATTTCTTGGGATACTTACTAGAGAATCTAGGGAGAAAGAGGCACCTTTTTCTGACAATACTTCTCTGTACTTATTCATCATATTTGAGAGATCTTGCACCAATATCAGAGGACTCACCCAGCTCTCCTGCTGCCTGGGGAATGCCAACTTGGACGTGGAACAGAACTCAGGCTATTTTGAGGTTTGGCATAGCTCCACCCATTCAAACAAAGTTTAACTCCTTTTTTATAAATTCAGGCCACCTGTAGGGCTTTGATTTTACCAAGTCAAAGAATTCACAGAACACAGGGCTTACCTGGAGGTGATGTGACTGTGAACACAAGTCTCCAGTTTGTTCCTGAGCTGGAGACAGCCAGATTGGAAAAGGTTGCACATCCCTCTATGACCTGCACTTGGGTGAGCCCTGGAGAGTCAGAAATAATCATATTGCAATTAACAGCAAACAGGTAAGGGCCACTTAAGCACCTCAGGGAGTCCTCATGACTTTAAGGGACTTCAGAACGCCTAAATTCATTATCCATCTTAATCACAAACATTATGTCCAACTCCAGAAAATTTCACACAGAGATAACTGGGAAACAAATTCCTGACAGATTGGAGGTCTTCAGCTTTGAAATATTTATTCTTTAAAAATGACATTTTCTGTGTGTTATAGGGGTGCAGTGTGAATGCAGCATTTAAAGGGATCAAACAAAGGTAACGGGAGTTATAGAGATGCACTAGAAAGGTCCAAGTGCCCATTTTAAAATTTATCTCATGTCTTGTGTGACTAAGTACTTCACCAAGGTTAGGAGAGTGGTAATGAGAGTGTCCCAAGGGGATAGTCTCAAGGAGTCAACCCCTGTAACTAAGGGACAAGCTGAATCTTCAATTCTTTTCTGATTTGTTTCACCTTATCTTTCAGGCATATTCCCTCCTGTCCTGTTGTTAAATCTCTTGGGATTTTTCTCCAACTCTGTCAGATGCTTTGAAAGGTATTTGGCCATGGAAAATGTCTGTGGTGACTGCCCTGAGACAGTACAGGAGACACTGTCAGCTGGAAATCTGGCAGGGAAAAAGTCCATGTGGAGCATTAAAATGAAACGCAGGAAAGAGAATTTCTCCATCATGTTACCTCTTGTGATCTATCAGGGAATCCTTTCTGACTCAACATTTGCCCTTGCCATGATTGTTATTTCTGTAGGCTCCTTTTAAAAGTTCTAATTTACTTTGCAACGGGATCCCCATTTTATTGTGTGTATCTTTGAGCACCAGCCAAGGCCTGGCCTTTGAGTGATGCTGGCCAGGTCTGGTCTGCATTCAGACTCTTGGGGTGAAAGGGGTGAAATCCTAAAGGCTGAAAAATTTCCAAATGTTGGTTCAGGTGGGGGTGAAATGCCAGAACTTCCTCAGGATGCTGGACTGGTTCCAGTGATCACAAACACAGACTTTTGCCTGCCGAAAGACAAGATGTCATAACTATTTGCTTTATGAAGCAGGTGGCTTGGCATTTTATTGCAGTTAAGCAGCACAGGTGAAGGTGCATAAGGCTGAGTGTGGGCAGGACATTTCTACTCTGCCATTCTCATGTTCAGGATGTTGAACAATGAGGTGAATTAGCAAATGCTGAACTACAGCCAGAAATTGCCCAAGACAAGGTCCTAGGCAAAACCATGACACATATTAATTATTTAGCAACATAAATTATAAAGTTTCTCCTCTCTATGACTCTGGTACAATTTAATTTGTTTAATATTCCAGTTAGTTTTGACTACATATATGGGGGTTTTTTTCTATTTCTGTACAATATCTAGCACACCAAACCACCAATTTCATTACAAGTCTCCAGGTTCAGCTGTGATATATAATCAGTGATTTATACTGTGAATAGATTTGATGGAGATGTGGGAATGTAGATTTCTTTTATTGCTCCAGCCTAATCCTGGTTCATCCATCTACCGCTCATATGATCCTCCTTATGACACTGTCTGCACAGTCTACCAAGATTTTCTTGGCTCTCATATTCTCTGTAATGCAGATTTTAACAGAGGGCCTTGTCCAAATACTTTATAATTGCCATTTCTAGTGTGTGATGAAGCCTGGAGTACTGTACTGTACTTCTCAACAGACACTAGCTCAGCTTTCAGGCACATATGCTTCAAAGCTCAGAATGCTACAGATATATATGGGAGTCTTCCCAAAGATCTCTCAGGCAAGCTGGTATTTAACGTAGAAGCACAGCTAATTTGGAGCTAAACTGCCTTCCACGAGGCACTTTGGCTGCTGTCAGATGAAGCAGCCTCAGTGTGCTAGACGGGACCCATTTCCATTAAATGCTGCTTTCATGTGCTTCAAAAGACGAGTGCAATAAGGATGTTTGTCAAAGGGAAAACTGCAGCAAACTATTACAGGCAGAACATCTGTACTGTGCTGCTCTTCCTTTGCTGGAGTTTATTGACTATTAATTTGATGCATGTATCTTTTAGAGAATGTGAAGTGTCTTTCCCTTCAGTGACTTTCTTTTTCTTTCTTTCTTTTTCTTTCTTTCTTTCTTTCTTTCTTTCTTTCTTTCTTTCTTTCTTTCTTTCTTTCTTTCTTTCTTTCTTTCTTTCTTTCTTTCTTTCTTTCTTCCTTCCTTCCTTCCTTCCTTCCTTCCTTCCTTCCTTCCTTCCTTCCTTCCTTCCTTCCTTCCTTCCTCCCTCCCTCCCTCCCTCCCTTCCTCCCTTCTTTCTCCCTTTCTGCCCTCCCGCTGTCAGTCAGTACCTGATCCAATAATCTTTGGTTAATCTAAACCTAAGGAGTTTAGGAACATGCACTGAAAATGCATGAAAAGCAGAAGAAAACACCAAAGGATTTTTCTAACCTGTAATCCTGGAACTATCTTCTGATAGAAAGAAGTTCTAATTAACAGAAACAGGGACTGAAAGGGTGAGAAGCTGTGATCTGCAGCATAAATGCTACTTACCTTATCTGAATGTGAACTTTTCAAATGAAAAATAACACACAAATGGCTTTAGTGTGAACAAAATACTTTCTCTGCAATAGGGAACCTAAATTTTCCTTGTGTGTGATTCTTACTTATATTTAAATATTTTAGAAATTAAACTAATATGTTTATAATCATTATAATTTCCAACTTCTAATTTAGCAGTGAATGACCATCCACAGGTGTTTGGTTCAGCAGTCTACTTAAACAAGGTTCTATATCTAAGCATATTCACAGAACATTGAGGGAAATCCTCGCATGTTTAGAGTTTTTCACAACTTTTCCTGAGTTTTCCATGAGTTCATGTGTTTTGTTAAATGAGGACCAGAAGGGAAACATTTAGATCCCCCATGAAAAAAAAACCAATTTCAGATTATAATATGTTAATTATAATCTATGGGCAGTTGTTTCTCTCTGAACTTGTCCAGATCCTTTGGGATAAAAAAGGTTTTGTGGACCTTAAAGAAAATACCCCAGCTAACATAAATTGAAAATCAAGCATTAGGATTTCTAATTCTTCATTCTTTCCTTTTTTGACCCCAGATATGTCTTTTCAAGACAACCTACAGGATATGCTTCCTTTAAACTACCAGACCACAAAAATACTCTGTAAAAGCTTTTTTTGTTCCCCTGTAGCAGATGACTGGGCAGTTCACCAAACTCCTACTGCAACCTTCTGTTTTCAGCCCAAAGACTGGTTTTCAACTGAAATATTTCTCAGGGAGAACTCCTAAAGTTATCACCAGCATTCTTCATAGCTGCTTTGCCATAACCCTTGCTATGGTAAAGCACATCCGAACCTTTCAGCACAGCCTCAGAGGAGTCCTTGAGATGAGCTGATACAACCCAGGGCTCTGCAGGAGGGCCCAGTTTGTCAATTCTTTCACCCTGGCAGGAAGAACAGAAGAGAAGAATTAAGATCTTGTCTCCTCAGCAAGACCAAAGAAAGCTTTGATGGTTTTAACAACTGTAATATTTTTATATATATATGTCTCCTGTCTGAGGGCAGTTAGCATTTATGGGTCACATGCCAAATGTCACAAAGGTCATCATAACTTTTCAAGGTGAGGCCACATCACAGAATGGATCAGGTTGGAAGGGACAGTGGCTCATCTGGTCCAATCCTCCTGCTCAAGCAGGGTCATCCCAGAGCACAGGGCACAGGATTGTGTCAGACAGCTCTGGAATATCCCCAGTGAGGGAGACTCCACAGCCTCTCTGGACAATCTGTCCAGGGCTTAAGCACTGCACAGGAAAAAAACTTCTTCCTCCTGTCCAGGTGGAACTTGCTGGGATCAGTTCCTGCCCATTCCTCTGGTGCCATTGCTGGGCCCTGGAGCAGAGCCTGGCTCCATGCCAAAAATCTCAAACGTCAAAAATCTCAAATGTCAAAATAATATTGAATTAAATAAAATCTGCATACACAGGGAGGCAAATTCTACCTTTCTGTCCAGGAAAATGATTTTTGGCTGTACAGGAAGCTGCTTCTCAATTTCTCCATCTGAAGGCTGCACCTGAACAGAGATGCTGTAGGGTCTCCTGTATAAGCCTGTTTCTGAATGTTGTCTGCTTCCATTTCTTTCAAATGAAAATGGATGGGAAAGAAAAAAATAAAACAAAAATAAAATAAATGAAAATCTGAAATAAGATTTTTGATGTTATTTTCTGTTCTTATTTTCTACCTATTTTCTATTTTTCTACCTATTTTCTATTTTTGTCATAACCCTTTGATTCCTTGGGTGAGAGCAGCATGCATGGAAATAGGAAAGTGTTCTCACTTCAAAGCAGAAAGCATCACCAAAATATGAAAAAATCCTTTTGTTTCAATCTCCAGTTTACAGATGGAAAAGTGAAAAATTAACAAAGTAATTTATGTCTCTGGTATCATGTTGGAAGTATGTGGCAGAGATAGTGATTTTATGGATTCATGAACCCAATGCCTTAGCCCCAAAGTCATCATTGAAGTGCACTGAGAGCAGTGGAGCCTGCAAATGTTCCCTGTCCAGCAGGAAGATTTTCTCTGAAATCCTTTGAGCTCCCCTAAGAATGAAGTCTTGGTTCCTCTACACAAGCACAGCACTTAGAGGGCTTTACTGCATTTCCTTTTCCTGCCATCACCTTCCCAATCTGCAAAGTCTGCAGACTGAAATAAAACAGTTACAGACACCCCCTTGAAAGACATTGGTTTTTCCAAGCCTGAAATTTAAATTAGAACATCCCAGGAGAGAGTTTTTGCATTTGAATAAAGAATCAACATTTCATTCTGAGCCTGGATCATTTAATTCCCTCTCCCAGTGCTTTGTGCCATTTAGTATCTCATATATATATAATTTATATATATATAAAAAGCTCTAATCTGCAATTGCAACGAAGTGGCTGGGGGTTTGGTATTGTCTTGAAATGAAAGAAGAAAAGCTATTCATTGATCTCTAGTGTTTGCTTAAAGGTGTTTACAAACACAAGATATATGGAGCTTAAGTTTCCTTTGCTTTTAACTCTTTTTTTCTAGTTTTGATGGTTGTGGATGTTTCTTCAGAGTATTACTCTGTATTCCAAATGAGAAACTGTTCATACTGAGCTGGTGGAAAATACTGGTCTGAACTACAGCTGCTGGAAAGATCAACTAAGGTTTTAAGGATATGTGCAGTCTAGAAAGGTGGCTCTTGGATTGAAGTTTTAATTCTTATCTTGGTTCTTTATCTTGCATTTTTGTTGGTGGGAAAGTCTCAAAGGCAGTGTTAGGTTTGAAATTTATGTCAGGGGCATCAATAAGGTGCTGTTATCCACCTTCTTCCAAAAACGTGCATTCAGCTGTGTGACCAAACACCGAGTCATATACAACACACCAAATCATTCCTGTTTTCAAGCTAAAGAGCTGCACTTCTCTGTGAGCTCCCTGGCTCCAGCTGAGCACAGAGAGGTTTAGGTGAGTCTTTGCATAGTTTCTGTAAAGCCCATTTTTTTTTTCTCTCCTCAGCTTCTTTAACAAAAAAGAAAAATGCCCTGAATTCACACCCCAGTCTCTACATCCTAAAAGTGTGCATAGAGGAAGGCTGCTGCAAAATGTCAAACTAAGTACTTCTCAATCCCTAAGGTGAGTAGAGTCATAAAATCATAGAATCATAGAGTCATAGAATCATAGAATCATAGAGTAATAGAAAATTTGGATTAGAAGGGACCTTAAAGATTATCCAGTTCCATTCCCTGCCATGGGCAGAGACACCTTCCACTATCCCAGGCTGCTCCAAGCCCCATCCAGTCTGACCTGGGACACTTCCAGGGATGGGGCAACCACAGCTTCTCTGAGCAATCTGTACAACGCTCTCAGTAAAAATATTCTTTTTAGCATCTAATTAAAATCTCTCCTCTTTTAATTTAGAACCATTACTCCTTGTTCTTTCACTCTCTGGTAAAAAAAAAACAAAAACAGTGAAGAAAACAGAATGAAGCAAAACTAGATATTGATATTTAAAATGGAAGTGTAAAAATGAATGTCTGTTTGTGAGTTATTTGAACTTGGTCAACACAGCATAGAATGTGGTGTTTATATCCCACATGGTCCAACCTGACTCATGCTGTGAGGGACCCCCTGCCTTAGGGCATAACCCTGCACACAGCAAGTTATATTCCTTAAAATTATGTCAGTGTGGAGGAGGAGAAAGGAGCATCCTGCTGCTCCCCTGCTGATTTGTGCTGGAAGGAAAACAGGCTTTTCCTGGCACAGCTTTGCCCTAGGGAGGTGGAGGTAGATGAGTGCTTGTAGCTCAGCAAGGACCAGAGCAAGACCTGCCTTTGCCTTCATCCTGTAGCCATGAAGGATGTGCTGTTTGCCACTGGAATCTCCTGCTGGGCAGGAGCAGGCTGGTTGGCAATTCCCTGCTGACAGGGAGCAGATCTGATGTTCAGTGCCCTGCAGCTCTTCTAGATGTGGGCACAGCGGGCTGGGGATGCCTCAGTCAGCAGGGACACCAGGCATCCCTGATCCTGTCACCATCAGTGCCTACACGTGTCTGCTGAACAGGCTGAGGCTCCACAGGAGAGCAAGTGCTTGTCCTTTAGCAGCAGGGAAGTCTGAGGGCAGAAACTGGAGGGTCTGCTGCAGGTGTTATGGATTAATTGAGAATCTTGGTGGAGAGATTTGGGGCAGAGGAAATGAAGTATCCCAGAAATCAAGGAGAACTTGTCATTTTATTTACAATTGTAATAATAACTGTAATAATAAAATAGAAATTCATAGAATGATTTGTGTTGGAAAGGACCTTGAGGATCATCTTGTTCCAACTTCCTGCCATTGGCAGGGACACTTTACATTATCCCAAGTTACTCCTCGCCCTGTCCAACCTGACCTTGAGCACTTCCAGAGATGGGGCAGCCACAGCTTCTCTGGGCAATCTGTGCCAGGGCCTCACCATCCTCACAGGGAGGAATTACCTTCTGATATTTAATCTAATGTAATATAGTAATATAATTAATAATATAGTTATATCATGTTATCATAATAATGTCTACAAAAATAATAATAGTGGGAAGCAGAAGCAGAAGAAGAAGAAGAAGAAGAAGTAGTATCAAGTGACTTCAAGGGGAAGGAGATCAGGATGAGAGCCTGGGTCAAGGGTCCATTAAAGTCAATGTGTCTACTAGAAAACTAAATTATACCAAAAACAAGCCTTGGCACTGACACCTGATCACTTCTACAATTAAACTGTCAGTCTCTCTTAAGCTATGGTTCAGGGCCAATGGTAAATTCCAGAACAACTCACAAATGGTCTGGGAGCTAAAACAGTCAGAAAATATTTTCACTTGGAAGTTTGGATGAGGCCATGCTGAAATATGTCAGGTGGCCTTGGTGCCAAAGAATAGCCCCTGGCATATTTAATTTCCTAATAGACATTGAAATTAATTGAACAGTTGTCTGGTATGTCTGCAATGTGCTGTAAAATCAATGTATCCTTGCAAGGAGAAGGAAATTGGGAAGAATTTAGGGAATAATATGACTAAATGAATTATGATCCAGCTGAAGAGACTTTTTTATTTGCTGCTGAAAAGGTGGACATTGCTGGTAACTGTAAGGGATTCAAGAAAGGGAGGTTCAGCAAGGACAGGGCATAGGCAAGCTGAGGACTTGTGGCAGGCAAAATAGGTACATATTCACTGGAAAGACTGTGAGGAACTCAGAGTTTTTGGGTGAGAATGGGTTCTGATGTCATGGGATGATGAAATAAGGCAGACCTCTGCCCTCTCAGGTGCACTGTTGGAGCTTTGTCACCCCCTGCAGATCTTGTCACTAATTATTACAGACAGAGAAGACTGACATGAGCATCAGAAGACAATGAGAAGTCTGAGGTCATTCCTATTTTAAGCAAAAAAAGGTATTTGAAGGATGACTTATTTCCACCAATTCCCATATTTTCTCATATTATAGAAAGAAACCAAAGAGAATCATGGAGCCCAGCTCCTGGCTCAGAACAGGAAAGGCCCAAGAATTCCATCCTGTGCCTGAGAGCATTGTCCAAGCACTTCTTGGACTCTGCCAGGTCTGGTGCTGTGACCACTGCCCTGGGAAGCCTGTTCAGTGCCCAGACACCCTCTGGGTGAAGAAACTTTTCCTCACATCCAACCTAAACATCCCATGACACATTTTCATGTCATTCCCTCAGGTCCTGTCACTGGTCATCACAGAGCAGAGATCAGTGCCTGCCCCTCCTCTTCCCCCCATGAGGAAGTTGGAACTGCAATGATGTTTCCCCTTTGTCTCCTCTTCTCCAGGCTGAGCAAACCAAGTGACTTCAGCCTCTTGTCCTATGACTTCCCCTCTAAGCCCTTCTTTCATTAGAACAACGAAGATGGTGAAGGGTCTAGATGTGGGATCACCAGAAGCCTTTAGAAGAAGAGGGACAGAGCAGATGCATCAGATAAGAGAGAACCATCCCCCAGATTCATTAATGACTTCCATTAATAGCTATAGATCAGTGGAAATGCCCCTGTTTACAAAGCCAGTGGCAAGGAGCTAAGCCAGGCCTCCTCCATAACACAGTCCCCAAGTTTACTGTCAGAGAAATGTCTTTTATTAAAAGTAAACAGCATCCCGCCGGAGGTCAGAGCTTTGCCGTGCTGCGTATCCCAAGGTAATACCACTTTAAGCTCCACATAAACTCTTAAACAGTTTCTATCCTAAAACCAGACCGTAGGTGGTACAGTTTTTTACGATATGTTATAATAGTGCAATAAATCTGTTAGCTTAAAATCGAATCTCCGTGGCCTTTTAGAGAAATCATCATTAAATGCAAGGCCCTGTTAATGATGCCATCCCAGTGAAATTGTTTAATCTGCTAGGGGGGTGGAAGGTCACCAAATGAATTTTTTATAATACATCAACTTGACACGCAATAGGGAAAACTGTAATAGATAAAAGCAAAGGAAAAGGGCACTGTCTTCTTCTGATAGGTCAATAGCAGCCAAGAGAGTCACTCATCCACTTTTCCTTCACTACCCTGCTCCTTTTCCATTTAATATGGACACCCAATTAATACCTCAGCACCATAGACAACCTCATTTTAGGTGAATTATAGCAATTTCTTCCCCCTTCTCCGAAATGAAAGTGATCACAATACATCATAGCATTGTGCGAATTAACGTTAATTGATTCGAGTTACCAAGCATTGATGGGCCACTTCTATAATCTGGTCCTTATTGGGAGCTGGAAGGGATGGAGGGAAGATTAGATTGCATCCCCCGTTGCTTTGACGACGGCGGTCACCTGATGGCTTGTTAGACAGTTGTACGCTTCTATTGCCGGCCCCAGTGGGGTCGTCAGTAAACTGGAGTGATGTCCAAACATCATTACACGCTGCTCCGATATTAAAGCAAAGGGATTAGCACCTTATTGCAGGCAACCTGGATTTGTCATTGTGCTGTCGTTATCCAATTTCCAGATGATAATGTGACTGTGGCCTGCGGGCACGAGGTCCTACAGCCAAACCTAGGTGCCTGTGTACGTACACACACACACACACATATATATATATATATGTAATTTTTTTTAACACATACACACACACACTCATATCCATATATACACACGCACACGACCCCACAAACACCCAGCACCCCAAGCCATTTAACCCTTTGCTCACCAGATTCCTGCTAACAAAGCATGTGGAAGAATTTTTCCCCCCTTTCCCATCAGACGCGCAGCGGAGGCCAGGAGCACGATGCCAGGCTGGCCTGGGAGCTGACACGGCCGGATTCCAGCTAACAAAGCATGTGGAAGAATTTTTCCCCCCTTTCCCATCAGACACGCAGCGGAGGCCAGGAGCGCCATGCCACAGTGGAGCAGGCTGGCCTGGGAGCTGACACGGCCATCACTCACTCGAATGTCACAGCAGACAAGCTCTGCTGATAGAGGTGACACCACTCACATGTTAAATAAGGTGGAGTGGGGACAGGATTGGTCCCTGGGAGATGTGGCCAGCAGCTCCTCTCTGCTGGCGCCGGTATCGTGTAAATCATCTCTTATGTCTCAGGTCCCGTTAGTTGTTAGGAGGGAAAATAAATTCATGTGTGACACCATAAATTCATGACATGAGCAAGGCAGGTTTTGTTTGACAGCACTGAGGTACCGGTGATGGGATCACAACTCTTTGCAGTGCTTGAGAAGCATGGCAGGGACACTGCTGGATCTCCTGCGTGTATCTGAGCAACATTAACTTCTGAGGGAGCACTGAAATAGGGAATAACTTCCCTTGAGCTGATCCTCTTCATTTTTAACTGAGATGTATTAACATAAACCCTTCAGTTTCAAAGACCAAGACTGGTGTGGGGGGTATGTGTCAATTTATTCCTCCTTCTTTCTATAGATGCAAAGTCCTGTTCTCCTTTCCCCAAATCTCTCCTACCCTCTCCATCTTCCTCTTTCTCTGCTTTATCCTGCTGTCCTTTCACCTTTCCTACCTCCTGCTCCTTTCCTGCAGAGGATTCAGCTGAGTTTTGGAAGTCCATTGTCAGAGCAAGCAACCAAAGCTATGTGGGGGGTAGGACTTCTAAGTGCCTGAATCTTGAAATTTACAGCTGTCACCTTTGAGTGGGAATGAAAAATTCTTGGGTACCTTTACCATGTATACTAGATGTTAACAGAAATTTATTTTAAAATTTAAGGCTTAGAGGAGAAATGTATCTTGGTAATAGACCCTCTTAACCCTACACTATCAAAAGGGTTCCTGCCAAGGAAAGCAATGGTGAAAAACCATTACAATATTCATCTACTATTGTTGGAGGGGCAATGTGAAGATCCATGGAAGGTAGTTTGGAGATTTGTTGGAAAATTTGCAAGGGAAATGCTAGCTTCACACAAGGCTCATATACAAAGACCTGATTTTGTTATTTTCCCCTTCAAAACCAAACAATCTTATGGACAGACATCATATTTTGTACTTGTTTGGAACAGTCTGAATGAAAAACATTTACACGTAAGCTGCAATTTAATTAACTCTATTGACCATGCACTCAGGTCAAAAGATGCCTCCTTAGTTTTCCTTCCTTGGTTTAAATATGATGGAAAATAAAAACAGCTAGAAACTGTAGCTCTGGGGCCTAATCTCTACATAATTAAAGACTTTTTGTAGCATCATCATCCCTGGTATGACTGGGCCTTCCTTACATTGACAATTCAGTTTTGATGCCCAATTTTAATTCTACCAGAAGCAAAAGATGAGTAACAGACTAACATTTCACTATTGTTCAGACAGATAAATATTCTATTGACACAGAATATTCCCTTCACATAAACTGTTTTTACATCTGTTGTCACCACCTTCACTGTGGGAAAATGTGCCTGAGTCTCCAAGTTCCCAATGGCCACCCACCTCTTCTGGCCCATCCCACAATTATGTTTCCCACTAGGAAAAGAATTATGAATTGACAATAAAAATTTCATCCTGATTCCAAAAGTACAACTTTTGATCAGACAGTTTTATTTGACATAACACATTTTGTTCAAGTTTTAACCCCCACTTCATACTCATGATATTTCTTATCCCATCACTCCCATAAAGAACCCATTACAGAACCAGAATTTCCTCTGATGGAAAACCGTCTAGGTTTTTCATGTAGACTTTCCCACCTTTTCACTAGACTGTAAAAGAGTTGTTGGCCACCTCAAGTATCCCCAAACTATTAAGTAAATAGATAAATAAATAAATAAATAAATAAATATAATTTTGGTCATGTGGGGGAAATTCAAGAAAATATTATTGAATGGAAAAGTGAAATGTCTCTTTCCAGTTCTATTGCAAGGCTCTTCCAGTTTATTATCTGAGGAGGAACCTGCTTATATTTTTAAATGCAAATTTACCTCTCAATGTTTTATATGCTTTGGTTCCGGTGCTGTCATTGTCCATTGCTATAGAGAGATTCCTCACTGTTATTTACTCTTGCAACATATTTTCACAGATAGAATGATACCTTCCAGATTTACTTTGCCAAGTTAAACTAACTCTTTACCAAATGGTTTTATGATTCTCTTCCTTACTTCTTAAAATCAACTCAGTTTCCATGATCATCTTAAATGTCCTTCCTTTTACTTACATTAATTGAATGTCTCCTTTTCTGTACAACAGCTGTGAGTGATTGGCACATTCTACATAAGAATATGCCCTCTACACTGAATATCAAACCTAAATCTAACCCTGTGAATATCTAACTTAAATAAATTTAAATTAAAGGAGATTTTAAGCTTAGTTTAAGCTCCTGAGTACCATCACTTCCACTCCTTCACTTGAGGGGTGTAGCAGGTAAAACTTTGAAATAACCTTAAGTGCTACAATGTCTGCAGCTCTTGACATGGAGATTGTTAGCATCCTGCCTTTGCCTGCTCACTGGAGGAAAAACATGTATACTTATGCTGTCAACTCTTTTTTTATAAAACCCTGTGCAATTCCACACAGCAGCCTGCCTGAAACCTGCACAGAAGTTATCAAATCCAAGAACTTTGGGGTTAGGAGGAGTCAGAATTCTTGTTTGAACTCCAGCCCTGCTGCCTGCATATGTGCCGTGTGACACAGGGAATTAGTTGTAATATCTCATTTAGTGCTCTGCATGGGAATTACTGCTGGGATAAGCCATTCTTTGATAATTTGCTTCCCCTTTATTCCTTGCTGTGAACTTCAAATTTCCTGAACAAGGACCATTTTTCATATGCTACCACAAATATAACTCACAACAAAAAAAATATTTCAGTTTGTGTCCACTTAAAGGTCAATTAAGAAGGAGCAAAACTCTGCAGTAGTGTGGGGATAGGGACTAAATGGCTTCTGGACAACTGCCCAGAATTAGATTCCTGATTTTTTATAAAGGCACCTGCACAAAGACACACAATATACTTATTCATCACTGTGCTTCTTGTTCTTTCCTATTTATAATGATATTAGGAAGATTTTGCAAAACAGGGATTTCTATCTGTAAATACATCACAGTATCTATTATACACAGGCATTTTACTGGAAGATAAACTCTGTGATAGACATCTCTGACTCTCCAGCTGTGCAAGACTATAGCAGTCACAGCAATCACCTCTGTCTTCTCTTGACAAATTAATGAGCCGTGCTTGAAGTGACCCTAACAAAGGAGTTAAATTAAAATCATGTATAAAAGCACTTCAAATTATAACAGACAAGTCATATTTTTAAGGGCTTGGCAGTGTGATATACAGACCTACTGACTCATACCTTACCACAGCAGGATTTCCAAGGCTCCCCTTAAGCCTCACTGTCCTGGGCTGCAAATGAATATCCAGTCTGTGCTGATTAAAGATCTTTTTTATAGTTGTTGTTGTGTTACAAAACCATAAAATCATTAAGGTTGGGAAATACCTCTAATACTATTTAGTCCAGCCATAAACCCAGTACCACTGTGTTGACCTCCAAACCATGTCTCCAAATGTCCCATTCATTCACCTCTTGAACACTTCCAGGGGTGCTGACTCCACCCCTGCCCTGGGCAGCCTGTCCCAATGCCTGACCACTCTTTTAGTGAAAGACATTTTTCTCTAATATCCAACATAATGTTCGCCTGGTGGAAGATTTTTGTAACTTGAGGCTTTTTCTTATCCTGTTGCTTGTCACCTGGGAGAAGAGACTGACCCTTCCCTGGCTCCAACCTCGTTTCAGAGAGTCATTGAGAATGATGGTGATGCAGAACAATTCCCTGGTCTGAAAGCCCAAGGAGATGGGCCTGGTAGGACTGCAGGTTCTGTGTTTTTCTGATGGTCCTACTGCGTTTTGCATGACTCAGGTGTGAAAATATTCCTCTTTTCCTTCTACAAAAAAATATACTGGAACACTTTGTCTGACTTGTAACCCCAGTCCTATTATCTGTGCCTGTGCCAGCATGTGCTGCTTAAATGGAGACAGATAGACAGTGGGGACAGTACATGTCCCAACAGGAAAACCCTGATTTCATTTCACAGGTTATCTGTGGCTTTATTGCATCGGAAATGTCAGCCATGAGTAATTCCAGAAAAGCTATGACTGATGGGGAGCAATAAATAACAGTGCAGAGGAGCCCAAGCAGCTGAGGATGAGTGAGTTCTGAGCCAGTCCTATGATCTGGTGATGTGAGTGTTCTCTTCAATAAAGATCCCAGGTCTTCTCATAATTGGGACAGTGAATCCAAGGCTTTAGGCTAGCACTGTTCTTGTGCCTGCAGCAAAACATCCTCCATCCTAGGGAACTCTCCTGATCCTTAC
Source organism: Passer montanus (assembly GCF_014805655.1). NCBI lineage: Eukaryota > Metazoa > Chordata > Aves > Passeriformes > Passeridae > Passer > Passer montanus. The sequence goes on along the minus strand of NW_024374812.1, from coordinate 384,390 downwards.
TGCTTGGAATCTTTTTACAGAGTGTGCACAGACAGGAAGACAAAACACAGTTGGGAAAGCAGTCACAGTGTGGAGATGTCACTTCTGCCTGAAAAAAGGCAGCCTTGAGGCTTCCTTGCTGGCACACAGAAGATGGTGCTTCCCTCCTTTAAATGGTCTCTTGGGATCATGTCTCAGGATCATGTAAATCATGGAATGATTTGGGCTGGAAGGGATCTTAAAAATTATCCAGTTCCACACCCTGCCATGGGCAGGGACACCTTCCACTGTTCCAGGTTGCTCCAAGCCCCATCCACCCTGGCCTAGGACACTGCCAGGGATCCAGGAGCAGACACAACTTCTCTGGGCAATCTGTGCCACAGCATCACCACCTGCTGTAAAATTTCCCACATAATTTTTCTGCTGTCCCATTTTGCAGTGACCTTCAGTGTAACACAAACAGCCCCACACAACAATGAGGTGCTGATCCAAAATGCAGTATATCTTCAGAAACAACCCTGATTTAAGATCTGATCTTGCACTTAAGAATTCCTCATTGGTCTTAATGCAACACCACAAAAGAACCAACAAAACCCCAAAACCAAAAGCACAAGAGGAAAACAAAGCAAAGCAAAACAAAACAAAACAAAACAAAACAAAACAAAACAAAACAAAACAAAACAAAACAAAACAAAACAAAACAAAACAAAACAAACCCATCTAACCCAAAAGAAAACAAAAATAAAATCCTCCCTCCCAAAAAAACCCAAACAAACAAACAAACAGAAAAATAACTACAGCTGAAACCAACAAACCAAAAACAAAGCAACTAAACAAAGATTCCTAAAGTCACAGACCACTGTCCTCCTTCTGCGTGCTTTTCTACCACAAACCACAGTGTCTACTAGAAAAGTTAAGCACGTGAACAGAGTTTGTATCACTGGCAGACATCAGGATGGTCCATGGGTCAGCAGTAAATGGGAGAGGATGTGGTATTAATTTCAGAGGGTAAGTCTTAGACAAATCCAATTTCTTTCTTGCATAGATGGAATATATGGAATATACTTATACTTGGATAAGCCTCAGTAGTGCACAACATCAAAAAATAACATTATGCAATATCAAGAGAGTACACAATAAGATTGCCAAACATCAAATCCTATGTCCCCTATTAAAAACAGATGGGATATTACCTTTTTCATATTACCCATATGCTTTTAATACAGTTTCAGGATCTGATGCTGAAATACACTGCTGTCTGCTCCCACTCCAGCCCTGCTCTTCACAGCCTCCTCTGCAGATAAGGGCTGACATCTGGGCTGTGCAAACAGGGGCTGTATGAGGCTGAAAAGAGCAAGAGAGGGACAGAGGAAGGAGGGAGAGAAAGGATTGCCTGTTGCTATGGAGGAGAGGGAAAAAAGACCTTCAAAAAGTGAGTCTTGGTATTGAATATCAATAAAATTTAGTATGTACAAAACTGACCAAGAACTCTTCAACTGGCAGAGCTCAAAAGGGAGCTCCAGGGGGAAATTATTGTAAAGAAAAAGAGTATCCTGTATTCTTCTGTCAAAATGAGATGCAGGTCTGTTGACGTACCTGGAAGGAGATACAAATATAAAGCCACTGCTGATAAAATGCATGGTTTTGTGGGCTGATAAATTACCAACAGAAAAGTCAAACATGGGGGCCCAGATCATGTGGGATGTAGAATCTAGGCAAACAGATGGAACTGGGTTCTGGAAAGTCAGAACTGAAAAGGAATTAAAGAATACAGTGAGCAAACAGAAGACTACGAGCTCTCCTGTTTCTGTGGAAGAATGGGCTAATGGAATAATTAAATTGTGCCAGTAAAAAATGGGATTTAACACCACTTTTGCATTTGGCACCAATTCCATACAATCATAGAATGCCAGGTTGGGAGTGACCTCAATGATCCTGTGGTCCAACCTTTCTTGGAAAAATCATGGTCTAGTCAAGGTGGCCCAGCACCCTGTGCAGCTGAACCTTAAAAATGCCAAAGCTGGGGAATTCACCAAGAAGGAAACCTTGACTTTCAGTCATGCCCACTTCCAAATAGATTCAGAAAAAAAGAGATAAAGAAAGAAACACTCACCAGAACTCAAATATTTTGATTCTTTTCCAAAGCAGACAGTGAGGTGATTTGATTACTTTGAAGGTATCTGGGGGAGGAAGAATCAATGCCCAGAAAGCTACTGATGTAAAAGTGGAGGAAAGAAACCAGGGGCTCTCATGGGAATCTGGAGGTAGAGGCTGACAAGAGGAAATGGACAAGTATTTGTGACAGAAAGAACAGGAATAGGATCCAACACCTAGGCACATGTTCAGGTAGTATTGGATGTGTCCAGCTCCTGTATTGTGAAGATCAGATGGATTTCTAGAATTTTAGGTAAAAATAAAAGTTGACACTAAGGTATCAAGGTGAAGAATAGTGGTTTGTGTCCTGCAGGATATTGAAGTAAAAGATTAAACAGATTTTTGTTGCCTTAAATTTTTAAAGGTACATGAATAAATGTTTAGATCTTCAAGATAGGTAAGGCAACAACCCATCTTCAATAACACATCCCTGGTGCCACATCAATTTATAAACATTCATAGATTTAATTGCTTAGAATTTAAGATCTACGATATCCTGAATTAACCCAATTCTCTATAGTTTCAAGGCAGACATCCAGGAACTCTGCTCCTCATTTAAGGCACCACTGACATCTCTGCATTCCAGAGACTCATGTGCACCAACAGAAAAACATGGCAATTGATGCTTGGGAATCCAGCTAGTACTTGGACATAGCTCTGACATCACAGAATCATGGAATGGTCTGGTTTGGAAGGGACCTTAAAGGTGATTGTGTTCCAGCCCCTGCCATGGGCAAGGATACCTTCCAAAAGACCAGGTTGCTCCAAGCCTTGTCCAACTTGGCCTTGGACACTTCCAGGGATGGGGCAGCCACAACTTTTCTGGGCAAGTCATGGAAACTTTACAATATGTTTTAACATGGTTAGTATTATTTCAGTCAATGGAGAACTTAATAAGTACATCAAGTGGATAAAGTACCTCGCTACACTTAAATCAGTATCTGGTGATGATACATCTGCTACTTACCTACTGTTACCTTCTCTTGGGGACAGCAAAGCAGACTGAGTCACCATTAGGGTGTCAACTGGCAAGCCAAGGCCACTCTGAAGGTCTCCAGTCTGATGAGTGTTGATAATTGTTCTGGCCAAACTCTTTAGGCTGTCACTTGTCAACTCATTTCTTGGATGACCCGGCAGATCACCAATCTCAATGATCAGCACTCTTGATGGACCAGCCCCATCAGGTGGATGCAGAGCCCGGGTGCTCCCTGGCTGTGTCCCCTCTTCCTGTGGGTGGTACCTGCTCTGAAAGGCTGTGCAAAAAGCCATGTTAGGGCAGTGATATCTCTTTTTGCTGGCATTGGCTGAGATTACCTGCAAAGTGCTTTCACTTCCCAGCACATTGTAGACCACTCTGACTTGGTCATGACCAATCTTCAAGAAATCAGCCAGTCGACGTATTATGGTTGCCTCACTCGCTTCCCCAGCAGTCTCAGTTACAGTGAAAGCCACAAGAAGGGAAAGGCCAGCAACTATTTGCACAGGTTCTTTCTCATGAAGGAGAACATAGAGAAGGTTGTCCTCAAAGCTGAAGTAATTGGCTCCTGCCCCTGCGTTCAGTGAGAAAGAAGATGGTGTTGGGGAGACATAATTCCCTTGGATGAAAACACGAAGGCTGAGTGGCTCAGTGAAGAATATGGCGAGGGGCAGCCTGGTTGTGTTTTGGCCACTGAGAAGATAAAGTCTGAAAGCCAGAGGTGCCAGGTCTGGGAAGCAAACTGTGGTGAGTTTGGTGGAGGGCAGAACAGAGAAGAAAGCAGAACGATGCTCTGCAGGGTGACACAAAGAATGCGAGGTCTCATCAGTGAAGGTGTCCATAAAGCTTCCAGTCATTGTAACTACTGGGAACAGTCTCTGGCTGTCCACACTGGAATCCAAGTTTTCTAAGATGACAAGAGCATGATCTGTCTGTTTGCAGAAGTAGCCTTGTACTGAGGGCTTGAAGAGGCACTTACTGTCATCTCTGTAAATTCCTGGAAGAGAATAAAGGGAGATGGGGAAAAAAATTAATTGTTTCAGACATCATCTCAAACATTTTTTAATAGGTCCTTATTTTCCCATTCCAAATTTAAAGTCACTTTGTCAGTGTTAAAATTTTACATACTTTTAAGAGAAGCCTGGACACTGAGAAATATTAAATAGGTAGAAACTGCATCTACCTTTAGATGTCCCAGAGTTGAAAATTGTTGAGGACTGAAAACAAATGACAGAGAAGCATCACATACATCCGTTGAAAGAGCATACATGCAAGACAGACTTTTTGTCTGACCCAGCACTTTGTCCCCATGTCCTTGTGCCTTCTACATTTTCCCTGGTCCCAAGCCTGTAGCAGGGTGATGAATCAGGAAATGGCTGCAAGTCTTTGCAATGATAATTTAACCTTACAAAATGCTGTCTCATCCCACTCACAGAGACTGCACTTCAAACAGAAAACATTAGAAAAGACCAGAACACCATTAATCTACTCCAGTGATGAACCACCTCATCAAGTGAGAAGCTGGAAGAACCCATCAGATTCAGATACCTAAAAATACAGGAGACTCTCACATATGTTCCAAATGTCCAAACTCCCGCTGCAGTCAGTTAGGATCTGGATTTTCAACCATTTGCGCAAAGGCAGGTTCTAGATATTTTTGGGATGTCTTGAGGTACCTGAGACATGTCACAGGGTCTATAGAAGACATATGCCTTGCAAGGACACCACACAGCACCAGAAATTACACTAAACACACATTTGTGTAACTGAAACACACCCAATTCCCCAGCCATCTATTCAAAGCAGTTTAAAACCAATGAAATTCACACTAAAATACTTCTGTTTAGCCATCTGGATTACATTTTACAATCCTATAATTTTATTAACCAGAGGTGGGATCCTGTCACTTAAACACAAGTGCAGAGTGTACATAGACTTCTTTTGATAGCTGCAACATCTGTGGGTGTAACACACAATGAATAGGAGTGCAAAAGCCACTTTAGATAACACTTTGTTCTTTCAAAACAGTGATGAAGATCGTTACACACATCTCAGGATTTCCCACTAAATCCCCTTCCAAATTTCCTCTGCAGACAAGTCAAAAGGATCCTTTTATGGAAGGCTTTAGAGAGAAGAGATGTAATCTACACAGTCTTCTGAGTTAGAATCATAGACTCACAGAATGGTTTGGTTTGTAAGGTTGGACTTTAAGTATCATCTAGTTCCAACCCTCCTGCAAAGGACCACCTTCCACTAGACCAGGTTGCTCTGGCCCCCGTCCTACATGATGCTGAACAATTCCAGGGATAAGGAATCCACAGCTTCTCTGGGCAACCATTGCCTCAACATCCTCACAGTAAAGAATTTCTTTGCAATATCAAATTTAACCCTACCCCTATTAGTTTGATGCCATTCCCCCTTGTGCTGTGACTCCATACCTTTGTCAAAAGTCCTGAATGATGCTGTAAGTTTACAGTGTGCTCCATCTGACTAAATACAGGTCTCTCCTTTAAGATGAGAGAAAATGTGCCTCAAGCTGTAACGATGAGATCACCACTGATTATGAAGAGAGAATAAAAGTAAATGAGTTCAGATACAGGCACCAAAACCATAAACATTTCTGCCTGGAGCATCTTAGAAAAAGATGTATGTTTCTGTTTTTCCTTCCTCTTTTCAAAATAAAATCAAAGGAGGAATTTGCTGCTGTAGTCAGCTAGAATTCTCTTTCCCTCACCTAGCCTGCTCCTTCCTTAGTCAGCTGCGGTCACAAATGTGTTGGGTAAAGCATGGCCAATGTCCAAACCAACTCTGTGCTCCTCATTCAGCAGTTGAGGACATGTATTCATTCACATAAAAAATAAGGGACAGCAACATCCTTGAGTCACAAACTTATGGATGAATAAGAGGACATTAAGGCAAAAGGACGTTCCTTATCAAGGATACATTATGTGAAAATTTCTGCTAGATAAAAGTAGCAAACTTCTAAAAAAGAAATGAACAATGAGAAATGTTAGATGGGGCTCTGAGCAATGTAGTGCAGTGAAAGGTGGCCCTGCCCAAGGGAGGAGTGTTGGAACTGGATAATCTTTAAGGTTGCTTCCAACCCAAACCATTCTATGATTCCATTAAATTCTGGTCTCTGTCTTTAGTTGCATCTCAAAGCCTGGATCCTGTGGGTTGTCACCTATTATGTATTTCCAGGGGAATCATCATGTGCAGCCCGTGGTCTGTGAACATTCCCCAGAAGGAGCTCTCCCTCTGCACGTCCCTGAGGGAAGAATTGGAATTACATAAATGTTGAGCTCTGCTCAGAGAGGATGTCCAAGTGAGATGGAATCTGTACAAACCCCCCTATTTTTAGACACCAGCATACAAATTTACAAATTTTCTTCCTTTTTCTTGCTTTTCCCTGGTTTTTGTTTTTTTGGTGGGTTTTTTTGTTGGTTTTTTTTTTGTTTTGGTTTTTTTTGTTTTTTTGGGTTTTTTTGGTTTTTTTTTTTTTTTTTGCTTTGCAGTGTAAGAATTTTGCTGTAGTATTTTGCTGTCAGTTTGTGCTGGAGGCAAAAAGAGGGTGAGGGACAGCTCTGTTCAGAACAGAAGTGGAAATGCTGTGCTCAGAGACACTGGAATTGTCCCGGAGCGCTGGGAGGATGCGCTGTGCCACCAGCAGCCTGCCCACAAAGGCTGACACATCTCATCCATGGCTCTCCTGGAAACACCCCATCTCCCCCTGGTGACATTTCTCATGTCTACAAATGGGATTTGATGATATTTCCTGATTTCCCAGAACTTTTCTTAGCCCCGCCTGCCCTGCAAAGGGGCCTGGCTTGTTTTCCTGCTCACACTCACACCCATGCACACACACACACATGCATCATTGCTTGTCTTCTTCCAAATGGCCTTATCTGCCAGTCACAATTTCTGCAGCCTGCAATTTCGATCACTTTTAAATGAAACCCATGCTGGCCTTAGTAATCATAATGTCATTTACAATTTACCACAAAACACGTTTATTCGGTTAGTAGCACATTGGAGAAAGAGAACTCCATATGAACTCGCCACTGAAGCCCTAATCTGATTATTTCCTCATGAAAATCCAAGCAGGGGTGCTTGTAAGAGGGGGTCTGAGAGGAGAAGAAAAAAGTGAGTCCTGGTTTTGTTTTTTTTTTTTTTTTTTTTTTTTTTTTGCTTTGCAGTGTAAGAATTTTGCTGTAGTATTTTGCTGTCAGTTTGTGCTGGAGGCAAAAAGAGGGTGAGGGACAGCTCTGTTCAGAACAGAAGTGGAAATGCTGTGCTCAGAGACACTGGAATTGTCCCGGAGCGCTGGGAGGATGCGCTGTGCCACCAGCAGCCTGCCCACAAAGGCTGACACATCTCATCCATGGCTCTCCTGGAAACACCCCATCTCCCCCTGGTGACATTTCTCATGTCTACAAATGGGATTTGATGATATTTCCTGATTTCCCAGAACTTTTCTTAGCCCCGCCTGCCCTGCAAAGGGGCCTGGCTTGTTTTCCTGCTCACACTCACACCCATGCACACACACACACATGCATCATTGCTTGTCTTCTTCCAAATGGCCTTATCTGCCAGTCACAATTTCTGCAGCCTGCAATTTCGATCACTTTTAAATGAAACCCATGCTGGCCTTAGTAATCATAATGTCATTTACAATTTACCACAAAACACGTTTATTCGGTTAGTAGCACATTGGAGAAAGAGAACTCCATATGAACTCGCCACTGAAGCCCTAATCTGATTATTTCCTCATGAAAATCCAAGCAGGGGTGCTTGTAAGAGGGGGTCTGAGAGGAGAAGAAAAAAGTGAGTCCTGGCCACAGCTGACTCTGATAATCAATGAGAACAGATAAGTGACGCGGCATGTCACGGCCAGCAGCTTAATCTGCCCCAGGGCTTTCCTCTAAAAAAGGCCAGAGTGGACAGGACTTAATAAATACTGAGTGACCACTGAATATTGAGCTGACATGTGCTATTTACATTGGTGATGAACAATAGCAGTGATAAATTCCAGAAGCATCCCCCTGCCACGGGTGAAATTGGATTACACAGGTTCTATTTGTATGTGTTTGCACACACACACACATGTGTGAGAGGCAGGAAAAAACAGGGAAAAAAAGAGTCAACCACAGTCCTTAGAAATGTGTGGGAAAGACGGAGAAGATATTCACATATTGTTGAACTTCATGCTGGGTTCTTGTGTACCCAGGCAGAGGAAGGGGACACGTGTGCTTTGGTCTCAAGAATTCACCTGTTTGTCCTGCTCCACACAAGAAGAGAGAAATGATATGTGGAATATGTGTGTGTGTTCACCCTCTGCAGATAATTCCTCCACCTCAGCGAGCAGACTTTGATTTCTGCAGGTTCCACCCATCATCAAGGCAAATTTATTATTTATTTATATGCATAAACATACCAGTACATATATCTAGATGAGATTTTAGCACTCAGGTTCCTTCTAGGGCTCCTGACAAATATTAACTTTGTGTCAATATTTGTCCTTCCTGTCGCGAAATGAGGATTTTCCACCTCATTTCACATTTGAAAAGAATAATGCGCCGAGGGGGCCCTCTTTGCTCAGGGAAAAAACCTCCACCACTACCACCATCACCACATCATATCCTTTATTTAGAAAAATGGAGAGAGGTGGAAGGAGAGAAGAGCATTTTTTAAAATATATGTTCTGACTTAAAGGCACATAGAGTCTTTTACAAGTCTCCTGCCTTTTCCCTTGTTCCCCAATGCCAAATAAATAAAATAAAATAAATTCTACATTTAAAATTGAATGAAATACATCAACATTAATGATTTTCCCCTTCAGGTTAACACCACCATTTGCTTCAATAATTTTTACCCATTTCGTGATAGATTCCACAATTCATGGCAGAAGGAAAAATAGAGTTTCTTTCTGACAAAAACAAAAGGCAATGTCAGTTTTTTATCAAAATAAAATAAATCTCCCACAATTTTCTTTCCATCTGACTGCATTTGCCTGTCAGTTATTTCTAATTTAACTACAATTATAGCTACAAAAATATAAAAGCAAAGAGGGGAGGAAGGGGGAGGGGAGAGATAAATGGGACACTGTTTAGAAATTGCGATTCATTGGCCTTGGGCTGGCCAGCACATATCTTTGCTGAGAGGAAAATATTCATCAGCATTAACTGTTCCTTTTTGACCTGCTGACATTCAAATGGGAAATAAAGGGGGGGAAAAAAAAGAGCTCAAGAATAGCACCTTGGAAATCCAGAAAAGGTAAATTATTCTGAGTTCAGTTGCAGAGAAAAGCACAGTGGTACAAATGTTTCTGATGTGTTTGTGTAGAAATGTGCTGGGTTTGGTTCAGGTGGAGTTAATTTTCTCTGCAGTAGCTGTTTTGGGCTGTGTTTTGGATTTGTGCTGAAAATTGTGTTAATAGCACAGAGATGTTTTCATTATTGCTGAGAGGGGCTTGCACAGAGTCAAAGCCTTTTTTGCTCCTCATCCCACCAGTGAATGGGCTGGGGGTGCACAAGGATTTGGGAGGGGACACAGCCCAGAGAGCTGACCCCTGGTGACCCACAGAATATCCCAGACCATGTGGGGGTCATGCTTAGCATATAAAGCTGGGGTAAGAAGGAAGGGGAGGACATTTGGGGTGATGGCATTTGTTTTCCCAAGTCACTATTACCTGTGATGGAGTCTCAATGGAGTGGCCAAACACTCCCTGCCCATGGGAAGTGGTGAATAAATTATTTGTTGTGGTTTGTTTGCTTACACAACTTTTACTTCCTCTGTTTAAAGGTCTTTATCTCAACCCCCAAGTTTTCTCCCTTTTACACTTCCAGTTCTCTCTCCCATCCCACCAGGGCTGAGTGACTTAGGGGCTCTGTGAGGTTGAGTTGCCAGCTGGGGTTAAACCATGGAAACACACACACATAAATATGTACTCATAGCAGGGACCATGTAAATAAAAATAGAGTGACTGCTTTAGGCTGTTAATTTTTTTTTTTAAAGAAAATTATTTTGGAAGGAAATGAGTCTCATAACATCACTCTGTGTGGGGGTTTTATACTCTCCTGTTTATCATTCTTCTTTAAAAAACTTTGACACCCCCACCCCAGCAACTTTTAGCTACATTTGTGGACTCAAAAATACTATGTTCCTTCAAGGTGTGTAAAAGTAGGTGCCCAAGTAGAGAAAAGACAGTTATTTGTGCTTCCATTGAACAAAGCTCAGTAGTGAAAGTCTCTTCTTACACATCCCGAGATCTGCATTCACCCTTCCCTTTCACATGCAAATCCAAAGAAAAACAGGTGTAGTACATGAAATATTTCTCTTGCATTCATTGTTTGAATACTTTGATATGGCCATATTGAAACTGCTTATTCTCTGTAAAATCAAGTGTTATTTGCCACTTTCATACAGTTATACATTTTTATGTTTGCATCAACCCTTCAGAGGTCCCCATGCCTGAGAGGGAAGGCACATGTTACAGATGAAAATATGTCTGTCCCAGTCATGAATAAAAAATTATGGTATTCCAGTTCCCAGAAACGATAATAATTCATTCTTGACCTCAAAGCATCAGTGCACAAGTAAAGTCTTAAAAAGAGAGATCAGCAAATCTCAGAGGTCAGAATGCTCTCCAACAGGGATCAAAAAGAGTATGGGAACCAAGCATTTGTATAGCAATGTTCACCCAAAATGCTCCTCAAGCTTTCAGTGATTTACAGGTCAGGAACCTCTTGAGTCAGAGAGATCGTTGTTGGTCTCTGTATTTGAGAGAAAACACCAAATCTGTCTCACAAACCCCTGAAAAGTTGGGGAGGAGAATAACAATCCAGCCAGGAGAAAATATCTTGATCCCGCTTAAAGGAGGTGGGTGGGTATATCTAGAAGGCCCCTTTAGTGAGATTTTCCTTATAATTCCACAAATCTTCTGGATTACAAGGTGCCATACTTGGAAATATTTATGCCCAGAATTATCAACAGGAACTGAGCTGCTAGAGTGTTTTATCCATCAAAACTTATAAAATAACCACTGCCAAGTCAGGTTCTAGTCCCTGAGGCCAGCTGGCATAGCATTTGTATAATATTAAAGCCATGGACCCTCCAGAAGACAGTGATCACCTCCAAACTGCATTTTTGAACCGGCTGCTGGCTCGTGGTAATTTTTGGAAAGGGCATAGGAGTTATTTTGGGCACTTCTGTGTTGGCTGGGACAAAAGTGGATTTGGAGCTGTAGTTTTGGTGCAACGGGAAGCTCCAGCGTCCACACCCCAGTGCTGCTGGACTGGGTAGAGACCCATTCCTGCTACTGTCAGCACTGTCCCAGAGCAGCTTGTCCATAATTTTACTAAACTTAATCAGAAAGACAGAATTGGGAAGGATTTTTGTCTGCATTATGATTAATGATTTGGGAATATTGGTCATTTTAGTAATCCTGACAACACAAAGGTCCCCATAATGCTTATTTCAGGAACAAATCCAATGCAGTGACAAAAGTGTTACCAGATATGTTATTGTGCATGGAGACATGTACATGGACTGGAGCTTTCAGAGGATCTCATGAAGCAGGTAAGACAAACTATTCTTACAAATCTCCTGAAGTCATTAACCACCATCCAAAAAGCCATCTCTGTGTGAGATGGGTCCTGTCTCCCAGGAAAGACAAATAAAAATGCAAAGAGAATCATCTTTTTGTCCCTATTATTTCACCTTTCAAAAACATGCTGTTCTGCAAGTATCAGGTTTTTTTCTCCTGTTGCTACTAAAGCTTCTCCCATTTTCTTCCCCTTGAAGATAACCTTGATTTCCTTTAGGTGATTTTAAGAGGATTTTTCTCTTCTCCTGACCAGCAACCTCACTGACTGAAGCTTCAGTCACACCCATACCTGTGGCTCAACATAAAGGTGAGGGGCAGCAAACAGCAGAGCTTTTGCCAACGCAATTCCAGTCACCATCTCTCTGGTCTAGAAATGATAAAATTACCACCACCACCACCATCACCTGAAAGCAGAACAGCAATTTTGTCAGATGCCAGACCTAAGAATGAATGTGGCTGTGCCACGCACTGCTCTGAGCTGTGGACATAATGAGTTTTGAATGGGAAGTCCCGGACACAATAAATCTGTGCCATATGTGACCATTTCCTGTGTCAGTTCCTTTCTCATAACCAGTGGAGGCTTCTCCCTCCCCCTCACTTTCCCTTTCATGACCCCACACCAGGGCTCTGAAATCTTTCAGGGTTGCTTTTGGGCCCCAGGCCTTTCCACAGCAGTTGCATAAATAAATGAGTTTGACAGCAAACATCATAATGGTTACGGTAATTTGTGCTCCACACAAGTGCTTGTGCTACTCGCAGGAGAAACGGGGGAGGAAAGAGCTTGTTTTGTTACCACAGACAAAAGTATGTTCTCTGACAAGTGGTGAAAGAATTAGTCAAATAAACTTGAACTCTATTCAGACCATCGCTGTTATGGATGGGGAGGTTCTTAGCTTCACTCTCCCTCCTTGGCCTGCAGTCACTGCAAAGACAAATCATCCTTTTCTTCTGCAAAAACAAAGTTAGGGCGTAAAATGAAGTGGCTCAAAATAAAATTTTCAGGGAACTCCACTTTACTGCTATTATTATTATCATTTCTTCCCAATGAGAACCGTTCTTTGGTCCTGGGAACGGACCCACAAAGAGACTGAGTGATTTTCCACTAGAAGCAGGCTAGAAGGAAAATGCCAAATACCTGCAGTTTCTGGAAGTATTTGGGACTTTAAAATTACAATAATTTCTGTAATAAAGAGGTTGACAGGGCAGAATGGAAACTTTCATTTGTACTATTTTCTCCCTTTTTCATTGACAAATAACACATTTTCACTAAATACCAAACTTTTACAAAGTTTTCAACTTTCCCTGAGAAATGATAATATTTTTGGTACGTTTTGTTACATTTGTGTGCACTTTTTTTTTCCCCATAAACCCTATTATTAAAACCCATTTTTCCCCAGGAAAGCCATTTAATAAAACATATTTAATATATCACAATTTCATCCCAGAAAGACTGCAGACATTTCAGTTAGTATAGTAAAAGGCATAATTAGTTTATAGAAGTTTTACAACAATTGTTATGAAGGAAGGTTGGTTTCCCATATCCAATACAGGGATAACAAAGTAAAAGTATCAGTATTTTAACCAGGGAGGCTTAGGTGGGAAATTAGAAGATAATCTTTCTGGTAAAAAAAAAATAAAAATAAAATAAAATTAAGTAGCAAGAGCTTGAAACTAATTGATTAGGAATCTGGGAGAACTAATACAAGTGAGTGATATTTTTCGTAGGTTATATTAATTTTTTTTTGGGGGGGGGAACATTGTAATTACAGATATCAATCTTTCTTTCTTTCTTTCTTTCTTTCTTTCTTTCTTTCTTTCTTTCTTTCTTTCTTTCTTTCTTTCTTTCTTTCTTTCTTTCTTTCTTTCTTTCTTTCTTTCTTTCTTTCTTCTTTTTTTCTTTTCTTTCTTTCCCCATCTAAGTTATAAAAATTGTTAAAGTCTTACTTGCACCTGCCTTGGCTGGAGGTTCAGTCCAAGAGCCTGTGCTGATAACAGAAATGTTCACAAGCTTCTTTCTTTCTTTCTTTCTTTCTTTCTTTCTTTCTTTCTTTCTTTCTTTCTTTCTTTCTTTCTTTCTTTCTTTCTTTCTTTCTTTCTTTTCTCTTCTTTCTTTCTTTCTTTCCCCATCTAAATTATAAAAAAATGTTAAAATCTTACTTGCACCTGCATTGGCTGGAGGTTCAGTCCAAGAGCCTATGCAGATAACAGAAAGGTTCACAAGCACAAGAGTCCCTGTGACATTATTAGGGTGATTTTCAGCAATATTAGTCCTGTATGGGCTGTGGACTTGAATCTTAAAGCAGAAGGATTTCATTATGGGTACAGACAGCTATATTATGCCATGACATATTTATGACAATGAACAGTAATGGGAGGCAAGTATTTTAAGCCTTGGGAGTCGAAATTAATCTGAGAGAACAGTGCAGAATCTGAACACCTATGAAAACATATTGCAGAGCTAAAATTTGAGACACAAAGGCTACAGTCATTATCTGAGCACATAGAAGGGATTCATCACATTAATTCTAGCTGCCTAAATGTTAAGCATCTAGTCTAAGCTAATTGTCTGGTCTAAGCTGTTCATCCAGACAATAATCATTAGAAAGGGGGAGAGAAGAGACTTTTAGAGGGTCATTCATTCCTGCTTTTCTTTGGATGGATTGTATTACTTCTGGAGGTATCTGTCTCTGCTGGCTATGTGTGGGACCTAGACACGTATGTTGGACTGCAGGCCTGTCTTTAGCATCAGAGAATCACCAAATCATTAAGTTTGGAAAAGATCTCCAAGATCATCAAGTCCAACCTTTGGCCAATCACCACCTTGCCATTAAACCATAGTACTAAGTGCCAGTGCCATTGGGTAAAATGAGCCCAAGCACTAATGATGTTGCTAATGAGGCTTGTGGAACAGCCAGGCCAATCCATGTTCATGTTCTGAAATAAGAGGGCAATGACAGCTCTGTTCACACTTCTAAGTAACCATCTTCTCCCATTTTGAATGAGAGGAAAGAGAAAAAGAAGGGAGATGAAGTCACTACCATCAACCCGAAAATTAGAAACTCCCCTACCCCTGACAGAGATATAAACGAGCTACAAACACATTTTTGAGGAAGACCCTGAAAAAGAACAAACACTGGTTTCAAACACCATTTCCAAAAAATCAAATGTGTCTGTCAGCATAGTCCTAAAACACCATGACTACAATGAATCTTGGGAGAAAAAAAAATAGGTCAGAAGAGATTTCCAGGTGTCATATATTTCAAACTTCTACTCAGAGCAAGGCTAATTACAAAGTTATATCAGACTTCTGAGGGCTTTATCAAAAATCATAAGACATCTACATTTTAGGCTTTTAGGTTTCATAGGACAGAATGCCCAGGTTAGAGTATGTCCAGAGGAGCTGCCAGGGTTGAAAATTATTTGGAGAAGATCTGTGACCCAATGGCACATTCATTCAGAACTTCAACAGCTTTCAAGATGTTTTGAAGAAGCTTTGAAGATTGATTTTGCAAATAGTTTTTATACTCATATGTGTTATTTTAGCTAATCCAAGTTCTGTTTCTTGTCCCATCCCAAGCCTTCTGGA
The DNA here is from genome assembly GCF_014805655.1 of Passer montanus. Classification (NCBI taxonomy): domain Eukaryota; kingdom Metazoa; phylum Chordata; class Aves; order Passeriformes; family Passeridae; genus Passer; species Passer montanus. Next base: position 369,090 of record NW_024374812.1, on the reverse strand, counting down.
CAGCTCCAACAGGAAAGGAGTACATTTGGAGGTTGAACATCTCTTATACTTTACCAGACAATGTTCTTCAAGTTCATATAAAGGTGAATGGACAGAGTCACACTGATCCTGGTTGTGTGGTGTGATATCCATGGAGAAAAATAAGAAGTGTAAAGGTGGAGCACTGAAATCACCCACCAGTCCTGATTGCCCTGCTCTAAGTAGTAAGGATCACTTCCTTTATATTTTATTTCAGACTTACTAGCAAGCTGTTTGAAATTTCAGACAGCCCTTGGAGTTATTTTGGCCAGGGAGTATATTTAAAACTCATTGTGCCTAATGTTGTCTTTCTACAATTGAGAAGTAATCAGGAAAGACGTGAAAATAAATAGACAAGTGAGAGGCAAAATGAAATATGAAGTGGCTAGAAAGGAGTCTGCTCTCTAATGTATTTTTTCAGCTTATTATTGTAAAAGCCCAGAGCAAAAGAGTAGCTTTGAAGAGCCTTTTGTTAATAGTGGAAAGGTTGTCTTTATATTTTTCTTAACTTTTTATTTATTAGCCATGCTGCACAGGGTACTTCCATAAGTGATGGCCAAGTTTCAGGTTTCAGGGACTTGTTTAGTCTGAAAACATCCCCAGCTGCAATGGGAAGCAGAAAAGAGAAGTAACAGCCCATTGCATTGTGTTAGAAGGAAGTAAAAGTGAAGCCCATTTGTTCTCTGCTTTTCCCTGTAATTTCTGGTGGTTGAGCTTGCAGAGGTTTGGATGTCCCCATTTGGATGGTTAAAATGCATTCCCAGCAGGTCACTTCCTCAGGTGGTCTAGCTGATGACAGCATGAGGCCAATGTAAAACAGCTGATGTCTTGACCCTATCTGACAATAAAATTACAGAGCTGCATTCCTACACTGGGCAATCCTCCAGATCATTGTGGAAAATAGAAAATAAATGTTATTGAGGGCACTTACCCTATGCTCAAGCCCTAAATGATGACAGTTGATAATATTTTTAAGACTCTTGGTGTTGGAGCACTATGTGTTTATTTATCACTGCAGTCATTATGGGACTAAGTATAAAAATATTCAATTTCTTCAAAACCTCATCAAAACTGTCAGGTGAGAAAATATTATCTGTGCACAGGAAACCAGAGAAGTGCATTAGGCAGATCTGCTTCTTTGAGAGTTTTTAGTGTTTTAGCACCAGGAAAAAAAAAAAAAAAGTAAAAAAAAGAAGCACTGATAGGTAGAACAATTCAGGATTCTCCAAGGTTTCTTAGCTCGGCACCCTGCTGGAATTTAAAGGATGCCCTTCATGTATAATAGTTTAGATTATCTAACTTTTAAGAAGAGAATTGTCAGCATGGACAATTTTGGTCTGGGGTTTTTTTTTGGTATAACACCTGCATTGCCAGACACACCCATCAGACAAGCCCAAGCATGATTTTTACTTGTTTAATCCATGGCATAAAAAATATCAGAACACATTTAATTTTCTGGGCACACCAGTGAAAATCTCAGTTGAAAAGCTGTCAGCAGAAATCTCCACAAGAATTTCTGCTGGTCTGTGCCATCAGGGAGTGTCTTCCAGTACCACAAAGAGTCAAGATTTGAAGGCTTTGGAGAGCCTTCAAAGAGCCCATCTGGCAGTGTTAGTTCAGTTATCACAAGTCTCATGTGGCAGTCAGAGGGACTGAAGGCTGAATATTTGTAGATTGTGTTTGTATCCCACTAGGATGGAAAGGCTCATTCCAGAGTCAGAGTACACAAAGTGCTCAGAGCTAAGTACCAAGGCTAATCCAGCAGGTAGAAAACTGGTGCAAGCCATTTCCAAACCTGTGCTGCCTTATCAAGACAATCTGGGCTACAACCACTCCCCATGAAAGCCACAGAAATTCTCTTTACATGTAATTCCTCTTTCCAACTCAAATCCTTCCCAAAAGGGTGGTACCTTGTGTGAAGCACGTGTTGTCAGTTGTCAAAAATGGATTCACATTTTCTTGCATGCTGTGTTTCCCGGGGGTCCCAAAATAGTAAATAATGCTGGCAACACTACAGACAGTAACCTGAACATCCAGCCAGAAGGATGTGCTGTGGGAAGCATCCCCGTGCTGCCAAGGACATTGAGGAGAGGAGGAATATAAGGGAATCTTGACTTTTTTTTTTTTTTTTCATTTCGCTCTCTATGTCTCACAGGAGCAGGAGCTCAGACAGAGAGGCCTCAGAAGTAGAGGTCTGAATTTAATAAAGCTGTCTGGGGGGAGGGAGCAGGGAAGAGAAGATCACGGAGATAAGAGAGAGAAAGGAAGACAGGAAAAGAAAGGACATTACAGCTGGCTGGTGATGGCTGTGCCCTTTCAGACTCAAGTGGGGGGAAGTGAAATATTTGTTTAAGAGGCAGGACACCAGGTCATTATGGAAAGAATGGGAAATTAAAAAAAAAATTTTGTAATTTGGACGTATATTTCCATGCCACTGTAATGAGGATAGGCCAAAGGCAAGGGAAGACAAGGATAATGGCAAGATGCTGCAAGGTAATTAATAGGGCTGCTGGATTTCATCACAGTTTTAGGGATTGTTGAAATGACCCTTTAAATTCAGTGCAGCTACTTACAGTATGCAAGAAGCTAGATCCTGTTTAGGAAAATAACTTATTTCAAATTAACAGTTCCACAGATTAGCAAAACCACAGGATCTCTTTGCTTCCCCACTTCTGCAACTTTTCTCCTGTTTCACCTTGTAGAATAAAAGTTAATTGAGGGGAGCAGGGAGGAGGAGGAAGCTTGTCTCATCCCCACTGACACAGCCTTCCCCATCAAGGTACCAAGTTGACTTCCTTAAAGAAAAAAATAGCAAATGCACTGCCAAAGCTCCCATCTAGGGATGTTTTTTTTCTTTTCCACAAGATTCTGTTTGTTAGAAAAACCAAAAAAAAACCACCAGAGGGAAAATAAATGCAGATACATTTTTAATGCATGCATTTAATTTTCAGAACATGGTGGGCACTTCAGTGCTGGAACTGCGAGGGAGAATTTATCTAATCAGTCCTCCGTGTCCCTGCTTCATTGACATAATGTGGTCCTGCCGATTAAAGCACTCGAATCTCTGCCTTTCCTTCTCTTTCATACTAAAATTATTGATGTGCTTTGTACAATGTGTAATTGCCATTATTGTATATGTGCCTGGAGCATGTGCAGAGCTGAAATTGAAATAAATAAGCAAACAAAAATCATACGATAGCGAGTCTCTGATGGTATGGTGGGGGTTGGTGCCGTGGTATCACAAGCTGAAAATAGGATTTCATACTGCTGTGACTGGTTTTGATAAAGTGAGATTTGATAAGACTGGAAGAAAGGCTGCTGTGATCCTCCAGCCTGACCTCTACTTTTCTTACAGCACAGACCCCCAGTAAACACCCAAATCAAAGTGCCTCTTTTTGCATCCTGGGTCTGAGCCTCACCATGCAGGGATTTCACCAGAGCAGCCCTGGTTTGCATCACCTGAGGACCTTGCCCAGTATCACGCACTCACTTTTGCTCCATCTCTTTCTCTCCCTCTCATGGACACGCAGTAGATTTGTTCTCCACATTTAATTTATGCAAGCAAGGCACAGAATACATTTCAGTAACGCCAATTAGATACGCACTAATTTCTTCTCTGTGAAATAGCAGTAAGTAATTAATCAGAATTTTGATCACAACTCAGTTGGCAATTCTAATTGCACTTGTCATTTCCACAGCAAATACAGAATCATTATCTTTTTTCGCCAAGTCCTCTCTTCCTAATCATTCAGGGGTGCTAGAAGCAAAACATTTCCAAGAACTAGATATTGTCTCTATCAACCAGCAGCCTTAATACCTTTGGACTGAGGGTTAGTGGGTTCAGTCTGTGGCTGTGTTTTATTTCAAGCTTCATCATAATTTTAAAGGGAATAGCTGGTGGCAGGCTGGCTGCTTGCCTGGGGGAGGGGGGATTCTGCCTCATGAAATTATGAGGAAGGATAAAAGCTAGCAGCTCACTCTATTAAAAACCTTCTGGGAGAGCTCTAGAGATGCCTGACCTTTGCAGGAGCATCCAGCAGGCATCTGAGGGACATGTGGATGTTGATCAGGTCCGTGCCACCACAGCCCCCGCGACATCTCAGAGGCACCACATCCACATCTCACCTCCAGGCACTTCCAGCCACCCCAGGAGCAAACAGGATGATCAGGGGAGATCAATACTCTGTGTTTCACCAAAGCAGTGCTTCCATGACTGTTTAGAGATTATCCTGATAGTTTGTACAAACTGACAGTGCCAGTCTGGAGCGAGAACGTGTTTAGATTATCTGCTTGGATGGTGCTGTGCCTGGGGGGGCTGTGGAGGTAGGACTCCCCTTTGCTATGCCCCAAAAACCTGTCAGTGAGATCCTCCTCAGATGGCTTAGAGGAAGGAAGAGAGCAGGAAGAGAAAGAGAGATTTACCTTTTAGGAGCTGAGCCCTACAGAGACCTACACCAGATCCAACCTTCAATTCCAGCATGGCAATTCACCTCCTCCTCCTGCTGGAAATAAGGGTTTCCAAGGACCTGACACCTACAGTCCAGATTAATAATCAGATTCTTCATATCATTCAAGCCCAGGTAGTTAATATCTTCTCAGGTAATACAAAATCTTACACAGTAACTTTGGGAACAACCACTAAAACTGAGATAACAATTCTGTCAATAGCAAGTGAAAAGATATTTAAGAGAATAAAGGCACCTTATGCAAGAAGTCTCAGCATAGAGTATGTTGTGAACCAGAATAGTTCTGGCTCTACCCTTACCTACAATTTGATCAAGCAACACCAATGAAAATTGACAATTTGAAGGCTGACCAAGAATCTCCTGTATTCTCCACATTTTTCTCCTCCCTGCTCTAAGCAGCAGAAATCACTGAAAGAACCAGAAGGCATCACTCAGCCCTGTCCTTCGCTTCCTCGGGGTTTATTTTGCCAGTGTTCTTGCTTTTATTCCATATTTGAGAGGTAAATGAGAAGGCTTTGAAGGGAATAGTAACCTCTCAGTCCTACTCATAGAGACTAAAGTTCTCTTACAGAAGGGGGAATAACTCTCAACATTAGTGATGCCAGTATGGACTGAAGAGCGTCAGAACACCTCAGAACTTAGCTATGAATATGCAAGCCAGGAACAATGTCTGAGATCTTGGTGGGCTCAGTTTCTTTCATAACGAACAGAAAAAACCCAGCATAAACATCTGAACTGCCACAGGGACTTTTCTTTGTTTAGGATTTGGGCAGGGATAGCATGTTAAACATACTGTCCATGATGAAAAGTGTCAAAAGCTTGAATCATACATTTTCCACCTTCTGGGACACAGCGGGCCACAGACATTTTTCATTAGTCTTTAAAAGAGGTACACTGAGGCTATGTCCACACTTATGAAGGTTTATGCCTTAAGACCTAGTACTCAATCACAAATATTTTACATTCTTAGAGCAATGTTTGGCATGTTTTTTTGTCTAGGTCAGCTAGCACTGACCAAAACTGTGTCTAGGAACTGTCTGAGTCTTAATGTGATTTGTGACCATCCCAGTTTGAATGCAACCAATCTGGTCTGGAGCAAAAGGGATTTTAATGATTATATAAATGGTCCCACTAAGACTTGGCCATGAGCAGGGATACCTTTCACCAGACCAGATTGTTGAAAACCCAGACCAACTTGTCCTTGAACACTTGCAGGGATGAGGATATGCTCAATTTCAAGCCACTCAGAAGCATGGGAGGCATTGATAAAGCTAAAAATGAGGTGGCCATCATCAGATTTTTCTTTACCAGCTCTCCATACTCAGAGTCAGCAATGACTTTGCTGACTATCTAAATATAAATGAGATACTCTAAAAAGGCAAAAATAATAAAAACTGTTTACAAAACCTAACACATAAACTGCACAAGAGAAAGGATGACTTTTAATTCACTATGGTCAAAGTTGCTTAATCACCTCAGAGCTGAAAAATGAAAAAGAAACAGCAGCTCTTGGAACCTGAGCATCTTTGAAGACCGAGTAAACCCACACAGCACAGATTTATGAAGACAGCAGATCACGTCCCAGGTTAGTTACAGCAGCCAAAAGGGAAAAATAAGGTCTTAAAACCAGAGGCAGTGGGATACAATCAGACTAGTGCAAAAAAAAAAATCATCTTCAACACAGATATTTAAGTAATGGATGGTCCTGAAAAGATATTCTGGCTACATCTTCACCAGTAATTAAATGTGCCCAGGAGTTTTGCCAGACACCGAGGCCAACTGACATGATCTGGTTGCATTCATCTACTAAACCAGCTCAGCTTCAAAAACAGGATGGATTCATCCTCCAGACCAGCTGGGAATGTTTCTTGGCAAACACAAACACCCAAACTGCACCCAAGAACCCAAAAATTGTTTGGGAGGATATTACTTGGCCAGAACTAAAGAATGTGAGGGGCTGTGGTAAACATATTTGCAGGGCAGTGGATTGCACCTCTGTGTCATTTTATTTAGCTTAACATGGATATCACCCCTGTTCATCTGAACTTCTTCCCCTGGGGAGTGCTCCTGTGTCCACAATTTTACCTGCAAAATTCAACAGAGGGCAGAGACCACACCAGTCTCTGGTGTATCCCAGGTCAGGTATCCCAAGCCTCTACCTGCAAAATTCAACAGAGGGCAGAGACCACACCAGTCAGGTGTATTCCAGGTCAGGTATCCCAAGCCTAAGGAAATGGACAGAGAAACCTGCAGCCCAGATTATTTCTGGGCCCGTTTGAGAGAAGAGTTCACACCCAGAGGAAAAGACCACCACATGTTGTGTGAAATATTTGGCCTTCTTTTGGCATTGTTGAAGGTTGCTGAACATCATCAACCTTTGGAAATTCAATGGTTTGGGTTGAAGGACCTTTAAATATTGTCTAAGTTCCAGCACCCTGCAATGGGCAGGGACACTTTCCACTAGAACACTGACATTCTCTTGTACTAGAAAAATATTTGAAAGGAAAAAACCCCAAACATTTACGGTTATTATTAAAATGATTATTAATGGGGCAGGAGACCAAGTTGTTGGTGTGTGCCTTCTGTTTATTGCAAAAACAGGCTTTGAACTTGAGAGGAAGAGAAGGAAGGGACAACTTAGTCACCTCCTGGCTGTTATTTCCCTGCTGGAAATAGACAATAGATTGACAACAGCTGAGGAGAAACCTACCTATCCACTGCAACCTTAATTAATACAAGAAGGATGGGCTTGGGAAGACTGGAGTCACCCCAGGAGCAAATCTCTAGTCAGCTTGTGTCTCTGTGGGTTGTTGCAGCTGGACTGAACTCAGGTCTTCAACAGCCAGTCCTAATCTATGAGTTCAGTGAGGTTCTGGCCACATTTAAGGGTGGGAAATAGCCTGATGTTTGGTGATGCCACCAAATCAGCTCACCACACATGGGCATCTCTCTAATCCAGATATTCTGGCAAACAGTGTATGAAAAATGTGCCCCTAAGAAATGTCACAATCACAAAAAAGCTGTGTAAATCCTTTTACAGACACACCAAGCAAACGCAAGAGAAAGAGTGGGAATAGGTGAGGAGTGGCTACACCACCAGAACTCTATCATCAGTGGTTTTTGGAGACAACTCTCTGTGGTGTGCCCTTGCCTCAGATGAGAACTGTGAATCTCAGTAAAACCTCTTGCTGTATATTTAACCATATGACACAGTGTGCAAAGAAACATTTGCTCTGAGCACAGGTTCAGAGAGACACACAGGGCTGACCCACAGCAGACTCCATCAGTGCTGGGATGAGTCAGAAGCACAGGCTGGGGCTGTGTGTGAATGTATCCACACAGAGTAGGATAACAGGAATGTGAGGTCAGGCTCCTCAGGAGGAACCCAAGTAGGTCCAGTGTCATGGACACCACCTCAGCCAACAACACCTGTGCACAGCACACAGGGAAAAGGACACAAACACATCACTGTCTCGTAGAATCATAGAATCATAGAACTGTTCAGGTTGGAAAAGACCTCCAGGATCATCAAGTCCAACTTTCAACCAAGTACCACCATGCCCAGTAAACCATATCATGAACCACCCCCCAGCCAAGGTGGCGACAAAGATGGGGAAAGAGGCAGACACTGCTGCTCAATCAGAGATCTGCCTTCAGCAAGGACCAGGAACATATTTTGCCTCTTTGTTTCAATCTCCCTTCCTATTTTGAGCTGATTCTTTTTCTTTTGTGAGCAGGAATCCTTTGCACATTCACAGCAGAGAAGGCTGAAATTTTTGTGGCCTCTCATTTGAGACTTTCTTTGCATCTCCCATCCATAGTGCTCACGCCAGTGTTTGGATTTGCAGTGGCAAGTCACACAGATCAGGCTCATTATTACCCTTTGTCAGGTGACTTGGGAGCAAAACACACACCTGAAAAGTGAGTGGAGTGTTGAGCTGATGCCTCCTGGCCTGAAGATGTGGGGACATGCAGGGGCACAGCCGGCACCAGGCTGGGTGACTCCAGAGCACGGTGCCATTACAAATAGCGCTTTGCCTGGAGGCCCATCCAGTTGAATTAAGAAAAAAAAGAACCATTAATTAACTTGACTTAAGAGAAGGCTGATGCAGGGCAATGTGACCTTTTCTCTATGTCACATGCCACACGGATTTTGGCTTCCCTCTGATGCTTTGTCACTGCCAGTCCTTGTTTTTTAGATCACTGGATTGCAGGCGGGTGATGGTGACCAAAAGGATTGTGGCAGCAGGAAAAAAGGAAGAGACAGCTCCACTATTCCATGATCTGTACACCAAAGGGAGCAGAATCCTGTTATACACCTACTATCTATTATTATCTTGCAATCTTATATATATATATTTATATATATATATATATGCACATTTTATTTCAGGTATTACAAACGCATAACACACAATGTGTACATTTAAGGTGTGTATTTAAGGTGAAGATCTAATTTTTTTTTTACAGAAAAACTAAGAGGTGTATTGGTTTCATAAAAATACAGAATATAATTTTTTAATACTGATCAATTTTTGCATAAATGTGTTTGCAACAGAAAGAGCTTTATGTAGTTTTTACCAATCAGCTCAATGTATTGCTTAAATACCCCAATCTACCTGAAATTTGATACTGAATTAGCCCAGCAGCTGGAGGGAAAGTGATAACAGTAAATCCAGGAGTCACAACCCAGTTTGGGTGGAGAGGCACCTTAGAGAAGATTTCATTCCAATCTCCTGCCATGAGCAGGGACAGGTTGCGCTATGCCAGGTTATTCCAAGCTCTGCCCAACCTGGCCTTGGACACTTCCAGGGATCCAGGGGCAGCCACAGCTTCTCTGGGCAACCTGTGCCAGAGTATGACTCCCCTCTCAGAGAAGAATTTTGTCCTAATATCTAAGGTAAAACTCCCCCCTTTTAGTCAGAAAGAAGTGAGTGTCTCTCTTCCAGATCTCACCAGAAAATCCAACCCTAATGCCTTGTGCCATCCTCAGAAAGCCATGGTTTTGCAGTACTATATTTTCACCAGCAAGATTATGAGGGACTATTATAAAACCAGTTCAGAGAAGATCCCCATCCCCATGGGATATAGTCCCCACGCAATGTTTTCTCCTAGGTCTGGCTTTTTATCTAGTTTATACATTTGTGTGTTTTGACATGAGTGTCTGAGCCTGAGCATGGCTCCTTCAGCTGAGACAAATCAACATATTGTACAGGAAATATATGCATTTAAGACAACAATTTAAGGGAGGAGAGGGATTATTTCAGGTAGGCAAGATGAATCTTTCGAGTTTACCCTGAATGTCTCTTTGGAAAAGCAAGCCCTTGCAACCCCACGCATCATATTCAGAATACATCCACACCTTCTCCTTGGCACAGTGCAACACCTGACCCAAAACCCACAGCAGCAACAAACCAGGAATTACAGGTCCTAGAAATAAGGCAAAACCAGTTTTCAAAGCACATGTAATTCTCTGAGCCTCAGTTTGCTTGAAATCTTTGCAGGCCATGAAGGACCCGTGGACCTGTTGTCTGTGGGTGACCTCAGGTATTTCTACTCTGCCAGCATCTACCTCTGTGGTCTATGTGGGGTGAAAGGTGGATGGATCTGGGAGATCACCGTGTCCTGAGTTTCTCCACAGAACCTTCTTTGAGAGTTGTGTCAACACAGACATTAAGATCAGAGGTGCAGGGTTTCATCCTCTGAGTGAGATTTTTTTGACTGCACTGTTGAAAAAGAAAATACAAGGGAAAAATACTTCTGAAATTCCATTGGATAACATTGGCAAGAAAAGGCATGTCAATCTTATACCCACATATAGCTCATGTAGAACACAAAACCTCAGAATGGCTTAAAAAGTGCTTTTCCATGTCCCATTAAATCACTGTGGCTTAAAGTATTGAAGGTTGGTTTTGAAACTCCTCTCAGAGAAGCCTTTATCTCAGTGAAAACACTCCCCTCTTACTAAACAAACACGATGTGATCAGCAGTGGACCTCAGAAAATCCTCTCACATCTCATTATCCCACAGTTTAGATTAGGGCTTTTATAGCTTGACTTCCTAATTCAACCACAGCATCAGCTCTGCTCTCCTCTGCCACAGTGCTGATATATTTTTTCTGTAACATGAAGAGCAGAGCAAAGGAATAGAACATGTTCTCATGGAAACAAGTTAATTTTGGTTTAACCTCCATTGCCATTGCACTGTGGTTGGTTAAATAGAAACACCAAGTAAACCAGAAATAAAACTTTACTCAAGCAAAAAGCCTCCTGAAGGTGCTGGCTGCATCATTTCCTGCAACACGAAGGGCTCCCTTGTCGCAAAAAGCCTCCTGAAGGTGCTGGCTGCAACACGAAGGGCTCCCTTGTCATTATTGTTGGCAAGATGTCATTTCTATGCAAAGATGGACTCTGTTGAACCTATTTACCAAGGAACTGTGAAAATTCACCTGAAACTGAATTATGAGGGCTTTCACCCCAAGAGCACAAGAAGATGGAGAGCAAAGCTCTGTGCTGGTTTGGAATTTTTCTCTTTTTAGTCCTTTCCTCTCCAAACTTGAGCCTCAGCCCGAAAAACGCTTTGCTTTTTGAAAAGACTTCAGCACGTCTGAATCCCAGCGCAGCAATATAATTTCCTTAAGCAGCTCCCAAACTGTGAACATAAAAGGATACAAATTCAACACCCTCAAAATAAGAAGAATAAGATAATAACCCTGGACAATGAGAAAATTGCACAAGTTCACTTTCCATGTCAGTATGCATTTCCCTTTAAGAATTTCCATTTCCCTTTAAGCAATTCTATTATTCACACATAGCATTTCTAATCATTCTTTCAAGTGTTTCTATGTAACTTATCAGGGTTTAATGAATGCCAGAATAAGCACTAGAGGGAAAATCCACATAACTGGACACTAACCCAAAGGTTTTAACAAGACCTCTACATTTTTCTCTTTTTAATATAATCTTTATTCAAGCACTTGCTGCTTTGATCAGAAATATGGCTTTTTTATTGGTGTTATTATTGACTTTTTCCCACCCACCCTCTTGCCTAAATCAGCATCTCATAACTTGTGAGCCTTCCAGGGTTGCAATGTAGAGTTATTGGTTACAAAGGGCTTATTTGAAAACAACATCTACATAAAATCTGTAAAAGTTAACAAACAAACTTCTATAATGATTTCTACTGAATGGGGACCCACACTCACTTTACAGAGAACAGTAACGAAAAAAAAAACCACAAAAAAATCCCCCAGAAAATATCAAAAACTGGAAAATGTTCAAGAACACAAATGACTTTTTCATTCTGAAATAATACATGGAGGTACTTGCTATCAATCAGAATTCCTAAGGATCACCTCATGCCCAGAAGTTGTCATTCACACAAAGTCTGGGACACATTGCCACTGAAGGTTTGAGTGGCTAAAAGATTGGGTGAGACAAGATACATAAACCAACAGAACAGGAATTTGTTTTACTTTCAGCTCAAACTATCCTGAATTAATGGCTGCTTTGGAAAACAGGGTATGAGAAAATAAGTCCGTCTATAAATGCTGATTATTCTTCCCAAAGCAACCACTGCCTGCAACATTAAACATTATGCTAAAAACACAATAAAATTGGTATCTGATTCCTGGAGTTCTGTAGGATTCCTGTCTGCAGGCAGAAATCTTCCTGCTGTTGTAGGCAGCCCTGCACTTGCATTTCACCTCTGACTGGTTTGGGGTTCTTTTCTTTGGAGTGCTCTTCAGGCATACATGTAGTCAGTCTGTCTTCCAGAGACACTTAGCCTTTCCAAGAGCAAGGGATGTTTTTTTGTTATGTGTGGTCACTGACTTCCATTGGTCTTCCTCCTTCCTCCAGACACAAATTTCAATGGCTAAGCAAGTCTGTACCCTTGGGGTCTGGAGAAGGAAAGGAGAAAGCAAATTTCCCTCTATGCACAAGGATCCAAAGCAACCACTTGAAGCTGGTTGCACAGGCAGCTGGGCAGAATAGTTTCTCTAAAACTGATTTAGATGTCTTACCCAGTGGTTTCAAAGAGTAAGGGAGACATCATATCATTTTCCTGCAATGAAAAAATTATTTAAACTGATTCTACTTACAGCTCTAATAACTTGTAATAACTTTCAGGGAAAGCTAATAACAGCTTTCCAGTATCAAAAAGGGGATTAGGAGAAGTAATTTTTACAAGAGCATACAGAGATAGGACCAGGGGAAATGGCTCTAAAATGAAAAAGAGTAGATTTAGATTAGATATTAGGAAAAAAATATTTAGAGACTGGTGAGACCCTGGCACAGGCTGGCCAGAGAAGCTGTGGCTGTCCCATCCCTGGAAGTCTCCAAGGTTAGATTGGACAGGGCTTGGAGCAACCTGGGCTAGTGGAAGGTGTCCCTGTCCATGGCAGGTGTTGGAACTGATCTGTAGGGTCCCTTCTAATCCAGATCATTATTCCAAGAATTGGAAAAGTCCTCCACAAGTGGCACAGCCTATTCCTCCACCCCAAAGCAAGAACAGGTCAACCTGGCTGAATTCCTGACACATCCTGCTGTGACTTTATCTCACAGCTCCCTCTCCAGAAAAGAAACCAGTCGTGTCCATCTCCTAAGGCACAGAGACCAGGGACAGCCCAGCCCTGCTCCAATGTGAGTTGTGTTTTTAATTGTGGTCAATCCTCAGAGCGAGGCATGGACAGAAAATTTAATTAATTTATAACAAGTTGGATCCGGAGGTCCAAGAAGAGCCAAGGATTCTCACAGCTATTAGGGAAATTTTTGCCAAGTATTCTCTCCAACTATTCATCCAATAGAGCTGTATCTCCTATTTCTTTCATGTTTATTTTTTGGTGCAACCTTGAACCTACTTGGTGCTTTTGAAAAGCTAATTCTGTAATCTGTTTGAGGAACAATTTCTTCACCAAAAAGGTGGTCAGGCATTGGAAAAGGCAGTCAGGAGTCGTGGAATCACCATCCTTGAAAGTGTTCTGTGTTTGGTGGTTGACTTGGCGGTCTTTAGTGGTTGGACTTGATGACCTCAGAAGACTTTTCCAGCCTAAAGGATTCTGTGATTCTGTAAATCCCAGAGAGGAGAATAAAATATTGTTCTTGCAATATGGACCTTATAGGGATGTGACTTCATTTTCAGTCCAGTAATTGTTGCCTCCTGGTGAGCATGGGAAGCCAACAATAAGAAAGGTTTACCCTGGTTTTGCAATGTGCTTATTAATTTCAGAAAAACCACCGCAGGAACAAAGTTTATTAGTGAGTAGGAGGATGTTTCAGGAACAGAGCCCGACAGAATATAATCAGCTCCCTTTAATTAATTACATACAGTTTTATTGCATAACTGATGGTTTTAAACCTTGGCCAATTAACTTGTCAAACACAGAAGTTAAATTCTATATTGGTCTCTTAAGAAAGATCTATGCCAAAGTTTTAATTCAAGTTGCCTTATCCAAGAATGGGAAAATAGGGCCTTTTGAAACTAGAATTATTGGGTAGTTACCCAGATTTGGAAAAAAAAAAGAAAAAAAAAATGAAAAAAAAAACCAGGAAAGAAAAAGGCAAAAAAAAAAAAAAAAAAAAAAAAACAAGAAAAAAAAAAGCAAAAAAAAAAAAAAAAAAAAAAACAAACAAAGCAAGGACACCGCAGTCCAGTATATTGAAGTGGCAAGGTTACCTTGTCTTGACAACTCATTTTCTAAGAAAAGATGAGGTGCTGTTGTCAATTTAGCATGCCTACAAGAGAGAAAAAAAAAAAAAAAAAAGAAAAAAACCCCACAGCTTTTCATTGAAAAGTTCTTCAAAAGTAACTTATGGTGCTGTGGCAGCTCTCACTGGTTGTGTGTCTCTTGTCCCAGCAGCTGGAGTATATGGAATGATTTTATAATCACATATATTCATAGATATATTTATGTTTATCATAGCATATTTATATATTTGTATATTGAAATTAATATAAATGTGTACATGTTAAGTTAATAAACATGTTCTTGGCATGATCTAAAACTGAGTATTCAACATAACTACCCCAGATGAAAATATTTATTTTTCAGTTTCTTACACACAATGTCCATTTTCTTTTTTCCAAAGCACTGAGCTGTTACTCCAAAAATTCACTGGGAAATTAATATGTTCTTTTCAACTAATTATTTTAACTAAGCATTATATTATACTCATGCTACATATCCTGAAAACCCCATGGTGCACATAGTGTCAACCACATGTGCTTTGAACTTTGGTAAAGTGATGACATCTATATCAAAGCTATGCTTTCTAAATGAAGATTTTGCATGTTTTGTCTCAGTAATTATTTTGTGAAATGAAGCTTTTGCGTGCAGCAACCTCTTGGCCCGAGCTTTCAACACTTTAACTTCATTAAGCTGAAATGTTCTATTAAGTCGTTGTCCTGACAGCAATATGGTTGAAACTGGCACTGATAGTTGTGCTGTTCCTGCTGATTTTTGGTGTGTATGTCATAGTATTCTAGAGCCCTGGAATGCTTGGGAATAGAAGGGACATTGAAGATCATCCCATTCCACCCCCTGCCATGGGCAGGGACACCTTCCACTATCCCAGGTTGCTCCAATTCCCATCCAGCCTGGCCTTGGACACTTCCAGGGATCCAGGGGCAGCCACAGCTTCTCTGGGCAACCTTGGCCAGGGCCTCCCCACCCCCATGGATAAAGAACATCACCCAGAGACCACCTGTCCAATCTGCTCTTGAATGTTTCCAGGATTGAAGCAGCCACGATTTCTCTGGACAACCTTATGCCAGTGTTTCACCACCCTCATTGTAAAAACTTCTCCCTTATATCTAATCTAAGTTGACCACCTTCTAATTTAAAACCTTGTCCTGTTGCAGCAGGACCTGCTAAAATTATCTGTCCCCATTTTTCTTAAAAGCTCCCTTTAAGTACCGAAAGGCCAAACCAAGGTCTCTCCACAGCCTTCTCTATTATTCAAACATGTGGTAACACACAGCCCTGAGCCATGCCCAGAGCAATTACACTTTGGGCCAAATGAGTCAAAATTGCTTGCTTCTTAGTGTGATCATGAAAACTGTCAAAGCAGAAAACGGCTGTCAAAATTTAAAAGCACGAAGAGGAGACCAAGGCAAGCTAAGGTCACAGAGGCAACATTTAAGTGTTTGCCTGATTTAGTAATGCCACAGGAACACTGATAATTAACAGTTTGAAATTTTCCCCAGTGGTTCACAGGGGACTGAAACTAGTTTGGAATCACACCACACCACTGCCACATGGACACTTCTGTAGTTCCTGACTCTGAAATGTCGAGTCATTACAAACTAATGAGTGGAAAGAAAAATAAGAATTGTCCTCATTTCACAGGACAATCAAGTTAACTTTCTTACTGTGAGAGTGCTGAGGCCCTGGCACAGGTTGCCCAGAGAAGCTGTGGTTGCCCCATCCCTGGAAGTCCCCAAGGCCAGGTTGGACTGGGCTTGAAACAACCTGGGATAGGGAAAGGTATCCCTGCCCATGGCAGGAGGTGGAAAAAGCTGATCTTAAAAGTCCCTTCCAACCTAAACCCTTCTATGTTTCCATTCACTGTCTGGGACCTCTCCTCAAAATTCAGTTGCCCAGACATCTTTAGCAGTGCTGCTCTTGTGTGTCACAGTGACAGTGACACAGCTCCTCATTCAGAGCTGCCTCCTGTCCTGCCAGTCTGGAACACAGACAAATGAGAGTTTTCTCAGAAGAGGCCATGTCAACACAGCCAAGGTGTGATGGTCCCCACAAGAACTCATCTTTCAGCTATACTTTTACATCCCTGACATCAAAGAACAGGGGGAAAATTCCCTTGCTTTTCTTGCAGCTCTTTTACAGTACTGATCCATCATGGAAAAATTAAAGATGCTTTATCTGAAACATCCACGAAGGAAATCCTGTGTTTCTGATGAACCTGACTTCCTCAATTTCCTGTTTGCTGCACAGCTGTCTGCAGTGGATGGGTCTCAGGGACATTTTTTTGGACATATTTGTGTACCTCAGTTGGAAGCCAGGTTCCTAGAGCTGGAGCATAAGGGTCTATAATCTTTTTTTAAAAAAATAAAAATCACAGTGAAAACAGAAAGAATGAAAAGAAAACAAACCAATAAAGAATCTATCCTGTCATAACATTTGAGGTTCTGGTATTTGCTGGCCTTGGAGTAGGTTCAAGATAAATGAAGGAAATGTGCATTTCATTAAATGCTAATATTTGGAAGATAAGAGGAAAAAATGATGAAATGCTCCCAAGAACAGTTGTGAGGGCAGTGCCTGTGTGTGTATAAACACAAATGTTTGCACACACACAAACCATCGTGTTTCGCTCTGAATCAGAGCAGGGCTACGTAGGAAGAATTACAGGGAAAGGAAAAAATATACCTACTTTCCCACGTCATTGCTCTTCATATTCATGACAGGGGATTTTGCATTTCTCATTCTCCATCTCTTTTCAGAACTGCAATTAAAACCTTCCAGAATATGGTTTTTTGGGGTTTTTTTTTGGTTTTTGGGGTTTTTTTGCAAGTGTAACTTGATCTTATTGGTTTTTGGGGTTTTTTTGCAAGTGTAACTTGATCTTATAAATAATCATTGAGTCGCACTTAGCCACACACAAAAAAAATCTCAATCCTACACAAGGTAAACTGTGCTAGTTGCTTTAATAATAAGGCTGGTGAACCAACACCCAACCAGCTTTTTTCCCAGTGGATGCCATACTTTTTGCTGGTTAAACGTTGAGGTCTCTTCTCCATTCCACCCAGAGGACTCTGTGTAATCCCTTGGCTCCTGCCCAACCCAGTCTGTAAAGTCAGGACGAAACACATGTTTGCCTCCTGGGGACACAGCCTTGGGCAGCACCAAGGGTCACCAAGTGCCCAGAATTCTTTTGTTAATTAGCAGATGCAATGCAAGAGAGCTAGAATGTGGGATTTGAGGCTCCAAATACTCAGGAGAGCATTTGATGTCTGTGCTTCAAACAATGCAGCAGAGCAGGAACTGAAATTTTCACAAGCAAAAGACAAGGCTTAGAACTTTCAAAGAACATGAGAAAATAATTAATCTAAGCAATTTATTTTCATAAAGAGTTCTGGACACAGTGTTTTACAAGGACTGCACATAGAAAATAATTCACTGACCACAGAGCTGTTTCCCTGATAACCCTCAACCTCTATTGCAAGGCCATAGGTTCTAAGGTTTAGAGATTTGTTTTTAACACACACCAAAAGAAAGCTTCATTTTGTTCATTGCAGCTGAACCATTTCTGAGCAAACTTTCAGACAAAATCTTTCCCCAGGCATAAATCTATTGCAGAAAAAGAAAGGCATCTATTGTAGCAAATGAAATTAAAGTGTAGAGTATAAAATAAAATAAAAATATAAAAGTAGAAGCAAGTAAAAAGAAAGAGCAAATTCTATGATGGAATGTTACAGTATAGGCTGTCAAACTGTGATTGCATGAAATCAGTGGTACTTTTGGATCAAAGCCACTGATCCATGGCAGCCTCCTTGCAGGTGGACAGCACCTGCCAAAGAACTGATTAAACGCCTTGGTCTAAGTTTCAGGTAAGGCAGCAAGAAGATAATTTGGTTACTGGTTGGGAAGGCTGTGGAGGTTTGGCTTTGGAAAAAACCTTTGATATCAAGTGCAACTGTAAATGTAACGCCACAAAATCCCTCAGTGCCACATCAACTCATCTTTCAATGCCACAGCAGAGGAGAATCAGGAGGTGAAGAACGACTCCACGCCAAGAGGAACCAGTGCTACACTACACAGATGTGGCTGGATTCCCAGCCCTAAACCAGCATGCAAAAGTTTTTTTCTTTAGTGGAGGTACAAAACTGGAGTTTCTCTCCAGAGAACATTTCTTGGTAGCCAAAGGACTCCAAATGGATAACCCACTTTGGGGGACAAAAACGTTCACTCATAGAGTTTTTCTTCACAGACCCAAACTTTTTTACACCTGTAGGAATCTATTACCTTGAGGACTTACCACTCTATTACTTTTGTTTAAAATTGAAAATGTGTTTAAAAGGACTGGGGGGGAAACAACTATATCTGATATATCTGCACATGCACTGCATGATTACATAAATCTCATGCTTGAAGAAACCCAACTTAAAAAAGAGAGACAGAAACATGATGTATAAACACCAATAAATTGACTGTTAGCCAGATTTTCTGATGCGTTCTGCAAAACTAAGGAATGTGATTCACTGGGTGCCAATCCAGCAGATCTCTGCAGTGTTCATTCAAAAATATGTCCCCCACAGGCTACTCAACACCCTCTAAAATGGGTGAGAAAGCTGCTTTTCCATCCACATGCCTTGATCAGTCCCACAAAGAGAGGAAAAGAGGAAAAGAGAGCTATCCCTTGGTGTTTGTGCCTGCTTCTCTTTCAAATGGAATTAATGGTGGTTTAATGGGGTATGAAAGGATGTTTTACTGGAAACAATGAGGAACAATTGTCTAGCTCACGTTTCATTTCACAGGTCATTATTGCATTAAGAAGTAAATCGACCAAGTCCGGTAAATAACAGTCTGTGTTTTGCCCAAAGCTTCAAACCAACAATCTTAGCAGTCACCAACTAATATCTTTGTCATTTTTAACCCTTGCAGGGATCTGCTGGGGGCTAAACAATTATAGTCATCACCCACCCCTAGCAGGTGAGCATTATTCATTTTATTTCTCATCCTTTCTTCCTGCAAACCCCATGAGGCTGGTTTGTTTTTTGGGTTTTTTTTTTCATTGTTGTTTTGTTTATTAGCCAACCTAGCCAACTGTGTGTCTGGTGGCCTTGAAAAACAACACATATTTTAGTGACTGCCACAGGCATCTTTAAACAGGCTGCTTCCTCTGCAAAATTAATTGTTGCAAAATGCGGTGCTTCCCCTGTAAACCTCTGCAAACTCCCACTCAGCAGTTTGGTTGGATTATAAATATGTCTCTAAGATCTAAAGGAAATAATATAGTTATGCTTGCAGGATGAAATACACATTTCTTTTTTTTCTTTTTTCTTTTTTTCTTTCTTTTTTTTTTAATTGAAAAAACACAACCATCTTGCCTCCTTAAAGGTAGCAGCCAGCAAATCTGGAGAGAGTGTTCCATGTAGATGCTGTCCTTGGTTCCATCACTGCCCCACTGGAGCAACTCACTTCTCCACTTCCTCTGTTTCTTCTGACACATTCTAGCTTGACTTTCAATATCAGCAGCTTCTGCAGCAGCTGCACCAAAGGCAGCATGGGTGGCAGATCAAGGGAAGTGACTGCCCCTCTGCCCCACTCAGGTGAGACCTCACCTGCAGAGCTGCTTCCAGGCCTGGATTTCCAGCACAGGAAGGACATGGGAGTGTTGGAGCAAGTCCAGGGGAGGCATCAGGATGATCAGAGCAATAAAGCACCTCTGCTATGAGGAAAGGCTGAGGGAATTGGGATTGTTCAGCCTGGAGAACAGAGCTTTGGGACGACCTAATTGTGCCCTTCCAGTACTTGTAGTGAGTCAACAAGAAAAACTGAGAAAGAATATTTACAAGAGCATGGATTGACAAGACAAGAGGGGATAGAGTCAAATTAAAATACAGTAAGTTTAGATTGGATATTAAGAAAAAATTCTTCCTTGTGAGGGTAGAGTGGCCCTAGCACAGATTACCCAAAGAAACTGTGCATGCCCCATCACTGGAAGTGCTCAAGGCCAGGTTGTATGGGTCTTGGAGCCACCTGGGATAGTGGAAGGTGTCCCTGCGCGTGTCAGGGGGTGTAATAAGATGATTTTTAAGGTCCCTTCCAACCCAAATTTTTCTGTGATTCTGTGATTCTTCCAGAAGATGCTGGAAATTTCTGGGTGGTATATTGTAATAATAAAACCCACTGACTGACTCAGATTGATAAGAATGGAACAGTCCCTTGGGAGAATATGAAGGATGTCTGAGCTTTAAGGAGAGGTCTCAGACAAGGAATAGATTCATAGAATGGTTTGGGTTGGAAGGGACTTTCAAGATCAGCTCGTTCCAACCACCTGCCATGGGCAGGGATACCTTTCCCTATCCCAGGTTGCTCCCAGCCTTATCCAGCCTGGCCTTGAACATTTCCAGGGATGAGGCCACCACAGCTTCTCTGGGCAACCTGTGCCAGTTTTGGTTCCCTGATGTTGTAAACTCCACTCACACCCTGGACACCATTTTCTATGGGACTCTTCTCTACACTTACATATTGCACACAATTTCAGGCTCACTGGCATTCCACATGAGCAGCCAGACTGAATGACCAGGACGTGGGTTGACAGACAATCCCTTTCCTCCCCAGTGGTCACTCCTTGTCTTCATCAGAAGCATTTAGAGAGTCCTAATTACCAAACCTTCCTCCTACAATTCCCTGGCCTTGGGACCCATATATCACTGTCGAACCTCAAAGATTCCTGCAGGCCATGAATAGCCTTTCAGAATTTTTAAAATAGGTGCTGAAAGGGCTATTTGAAGTTATTTGACCCATCCTCCACCTGCTCAGGAAATCATCTGTATCTGATTATCTAAGGATGTTACCACTGATGAGGACTCTGCAACTCACTCAGGCAAGCTATGCCCATGTTTCTCCGTCTTTATTTCAACATTTCCTCCCAACACATAAAATTACCTTGATGACACTTCAGACCATTATTTCTGGTTCCACAGATGTTGACAGCAATTTATTTCTCTCCAATACCCATCAGTCTCATGTTTTCGAAGGCTGTTCCTAAACCTCTCTTCCACCTTTTCTCAAGAGCAAGCCACCCAACTTTTCCACTCATTCCTCATATCGCCTGTTTTCCACATGCCTAGTAATTATTTTGACCTTTAACTGTCAGGTTGCTAAATAAATCCATGAGTAGTGAGTCCATCAGTTATTCAGGTTTCATGGACCACCAATGCTTTGTAATCACAGTTTAAGAAACACTACATCGAAACAGAAGCCTCATCATGTCTATGATAAAAACACTTTTTCTTGTGTTTCAGACAATATTTATATACAGAAGGGGAGAGAGGTGGGTTTCAAATCCATAACTAGAATCCCAAATGAAGGTTACGTGATGTTTTGGGGGTACTGAGCCCCCAGAGAAGCAAACAGACTCTACAAGATCTCACAAACTCTAAAAATGGTGGCATTTTTTAAAACAGCTCCATAAATACAGGAGTTGAGTTTGGAACATGAAAAACCTGCTCTTTTATCCTCAGGGATTAAGGCTAAAAGGAGAAGCCAAAAATTTCTGATAACAAGAGTAGGCACAAACTATTTGTTGGCACATCTTCAAAAAGGATTGCTATCCTAAGGGGCAAGGTTATCTCCCATTGTCAGGGACCTGACTTCATAATCAGTTTTTGCAAAATTCATTTGGATAATCATTCCTAAAAGATATGTATACATATTTTACATTTTATGCAGCTGAACATCAGTGCATGACTGTTTGAAAGTACCTGAGGAATTTAGAAAAGAAGAAGAAAGGGTGGCACAAAAAGCTAAACTCCATTTACAGCTATAAATGTGCAAAATGGTTGGGTTTGCCCAAGGTTTTTTTGGCTTCATCAGGAGAAAAGAATTTGTTACCCTTGTTTGATGGGAACAAGGAAATAGGGTTTGATAGGCTTATACAATTTTACATATACAGATATATAATCTGTGTGTGTATATACACTGCTCTATGCTGATCCCATGGAAAATGAACAATGCCATTCATCTCACATATCCTGGATTCAGAATTAAGGAAAAAGCAACCCTGAAAAGGAAAATAGCCTTTTATTAGAGTCTGAAATGCAGGTGACTGTGAGGGAAAGCCATTTATAGTCTTTCAAAATGGACATGTGGCATGGCCACCTCAGCCCCACTGCTGACCTTGTTGCTACATCCCCACCTGTGCCCAGCTCCTCTCTGATTTACCAAAAGAAATCATGTAGAGGAGTGGTTTTCATTGGCAGAACTGTTCCCTAAGGAAATCTCATAGTGGCATCCAGATCACAGAATCACAGACTGGCTTCTGCTGGAAGACATCAAGAAGTTCATCTTGTTCCACCCCCTGCCATGGGCAGGGACACCTTCCACTATCCCAGATTGCTCCAAGCCCTGTCCAAATTGGCCTTGGACACTTCCAGGGATGGGGCATCCACAGCTTCTTTGGGCAACCTGTGCCAGGGCTTCAGTACCTTCACAGAGAAGAATTTTTTCCATATCTCTAATCTAAACCTGCCCTCTGTCAGTTTAAAGCCATTCCTTGCTCTATCTTCTTTCCCAGCTGATGGATTTTCCACTCACAGAATTGTCCCTCACTGAAGTTGGCAAAGCTGATTGTTTAATTCAGTGTGTTCCACCATCTCACCCGATGAGCCACCACATAGACATCAAAGATATAAAAATAACTTAATTTCCCTTTGGATTACTTTAAACTTTGTTCTCCCATGAGCATTACGAAAATCCTCCCAACTTTATTCTCTGCTTTGGTCTCAACTTAATTAAAGTCTGCTGAAATCTTTACCAGAGATGTGTTTTCAGGAAAATTAAGAATTACAAGCATTTTCTGATCATATTAGGTTTGGTTTTTATGAAAGAATAGCTTGGTAAGAGCTCTTTTAATGTCCTCCATAGCTACTTCCAACCCATTTTGCATGGGCCATTTATTGCAGAAAAAGCAAATTTCTATTTGTGAA
The DNA here is from genome assembly GCF_014805655.1 of Passer montanus. NCBI lineage: Eukaryota > Metazoa > Chordata > Aves > Passeriformes > Passeridae > Passer > Passer montanus. The sequence goes on along the minus strand of NW_024374812.1, from coordinate 345,934 downwards.
CAGCAACAGCAAAAAAGCTCCAGAGGAAAACAATGCTGATATTGCATTGTTTAATTCCTTGCAGAGCTACCAAACCTGCATTTTCTTCTCAGACATCTTTAATTACTGACTACAATTATGCATAGCTAGTGTGGCTAATCATATTCCTTATAATATTAAATATTTATTGTGCAACATTTTCACCCAGCTTTAGCCCTAACTTATACTGCCAGCCTGTGTCTCAAAATCCTATGCTTTCCCAACTATTATTTGAGATTTTTATTCAATAATTAAAAGTACCAGAAGAAAGAAAATTGTACAAAAATCTTCAACCAATAACCCAAGTTATTGTTTTTACCTACATCTGACATTTTATCATATTTATGATGAACTTAGCAAATTTCTGTAAATTCATTTATGACTTTTAAATTCAGTGTTACTATCCAAAGAGTTTTTGAATAGTTTTTCATAAAATTGAGTGTTGAATGTCTCCATAATTTGCTTCAGAACAGCATTTACATATTAAAAACTTTCCTCTTTATGATTTAGAAAATGTAATGATTACCTCTAGAGAGTAAGCAAGACTACTGAGCAATGTTCAGTGATGTCCCAAAATATAGTCCAGGAATATTTTTTTAGAAAAAAGTGCTATGTAAAATGCACTTTGGGCTTATTCTAGTCAATGCAACCCTAAAGTTCCACCTACTTTAACAGGGTCGGATGTTTTTAGATTCAGAGTCTGGCTGTCAGGGTTCTGGAAGGAAAATTTTTAATTCAATGACTGACCTTGGGCAAGTTACAAATTCTCCCCACTTCCTGGAAAACTAGTGCCAAAATAAATGTCCATCCCACAGAGGTATTATGGAACTAAATTTCACTGATTCTTCTACTGTATCCAAAGAACTTACAAGGAGTTGTCAGGTGGTAAAGTAGAAAATAAATTCAATTATTCAGAAAAAATGCAAGGAGCATGTTTACGACAGAAAGAAAAAGTTGCATGAATATACACCAGATAGTCCAGGGCTTCATCAGCCCCCAGTAAATCAGAATCAGATAGGACTGAAGGAAGGACACAAAGTGAAACGGTTGGGAAACCTCTCCTATGGGTAAAGGCTGAAGGATTAGGTGTGTTCTCCCTGGAGGAGACAAAGCTCAGGAGAGAATCCTATCACAATATTCCAGTACTTACAGGGAAGCTACAAGGAGGATAAAGGAGATAAAGGAGAAAGGCTCTTTCTTCACAAGGACACACATAGGGAAGACAATGGGCTACAGGTACTGCTTGCACCAAGAAAGCTCTCAACTCAATATAAGTTTTTATCACAGTGGTAGCAATCACTCGGTGTTGTAGTTGTCCCACCCTGCAAGTGTCCAAGGCCAGGTCGGACAGGGCTTGGAGCAGGCTGGCATGGTGGAAAGCAGACATGCCATGGCAGGGGGATGGAACAAGGCGATCTTTAAGGTCCCTCCCAAGACAAACAATTCTGTGATTCCATGGTTTATTGGAATAATCTAACCAGGGACATGGTAGAGTCTCCATCACACCCTCATTTTGAGGTTTCCAAAACTCAGTTGGACAAGGTGCCAGATAATGCTCCTTTCCCACAGAAGGGTGGACCAGATGAGCTTTTGAGTCCACTTCCAACCTGATCTGCTTTATGATTTTATGATTATTCAGTCCAAATTGCCTTAAATTATACCTAGGATGTATCTGTCAGCAGAAAGAAAACATAAGTCTGCAGGCTCAAGACTAAAACTTGAAAGCCTTGGTTTCAACTCTCCATTTCTGTGTATTACCCACAAAATGAGTCAATCTCTCTTTGCTCGGTGGAGGGGACATTAGTAAACTCTGGTGGAAGTTGTCCCTGCTCATGACAACAGATGGAATCAGATGACCTTTGAGGTCCTTTCTAACCCAAACCATTCCAAAATTCTATGACAACACTGGAGACAACAGAAGTGAGGACAGCTGGATCTTCTACCTGCATGTCCACCAAGGGAAAAAAATGAACTTTGATGACTCTGGGAGTCATGCCACATTACAGATTTAGAAACTGTGACAACAGAGTCCTACGAACATTGCAAAAAGCCAGCAACTGGCTGATCCTTCAACTACACAAGGATGGCTGTATCAGCTGCCCTTTGTGGAGTTGGGGTTTTAACCTGGACATAGGAATCAGTTGAATATATAAACTGCTCACTTATCCTTAATTCCACAACAAGACACTCCTGTTTATAGCTAACTCTGCTGTACAGCTTATGATTCTGGTATTTCCTCTATCATGGAACCATTTAGTGCTCCAGGCTTGGCCCCAAGCTCTTTTGCAAGAGGCTTGCTCTAGACACGAGTTTTAGGAGAAAAACATTTTGTCATCCAAAAATGGCAGCTCAAAGAGATTTAAATAATTACAAATTCATATTAAACTCATTAAATTGTTTTGGATAATTCAAAAAATGGCATTTTGAAAGTTCCTCATAAATTATTTAGGGAGGAGGGTGTTGGAAAACATTTAATTTTAAACTTTTGAAGCATTATATTTAAAAGACAAAAAAAAGACTAAAAAGGACTCTCATATTAAAAAGTAATTATGCTTTGTTGGACTGAAACCCACTTTTGTTGTTACTCCTTTTTTCTTGCAGTAGAAATAATAATAGCAACAAAAATCTTGGATCTGTTCCCTCCTGTTTTGTTCCTTTTTTCTAAATTTCTGCGGTTTATCCAGAAAACTAAAATTTCATTTTGAAGTGAACAATTCTGCTTCTTCAGAGAGTCATAATAAAAAGCTTGGTCTATGAGCAAAGACAAAAGTCAGTGGGTAAAATTTGGGAAAACAAAGAGGGGGAAAAAGTGGGTATAGAAATAATATATTTCATAAATTCTATATCACTTACATCTTCAGTAAAAGACATCATGTGAATTGGAGAACATCAATGTAATTCTGAATGAACCCTTGTGCCCCAGTTATGGCTTTCACAACTTCTTCCCTGGGATATCCCTTATTGTGATGAAACATCTCCATGGTTTTTTGTCCCTGAAGTCTACTGAGTGTTTTGGTTTGCTCCCCACAGAGTACTCAGAGTATCTGAAAATGGCTGAGGGACAGTAACTCCAATCTGATTGGCCAAACTGGAACCTTGAAGCGAACATAAATATTTTTGTTTATCATAGAATCATACAATCACAGACTCATTTGAGTTGGAAGGGATCTGAAAGTTCATCCCATTCCAATGCCCCTTCCAAGCCATTCTACGATTTTATGATTCTGTGACAGCACCACCATCTTCACAGGCCCTGAAGAGAAGGGGAATCTGTCCCTACAGAATCATTAAGGCTGGAAAAGACCTCCAAGGTCATCAAGCCCATGATGAATAAGTGAATGCCACTATGCCCACTACACCATATCACAAAGAGACATATCTTGGTTTTCTTAATGATTCCAGGGATGGTGGCCTCACCCTGTCCTGGGAAGCCTGTTTTAATGGCTGACCACCCTTTCTGGAAAGAAATTTTTCATAATACCCAACCTGAATTTTCCCTGGTGCAGCTTGAGAGTATTTCCCCCTCACCTCTCACTAATTTCCTGGGAGAAGAGGCCAATCCTTCTTTTCAGGGAGATGTAGAGAGTCCCCTGAGCCTTCTTTTCTCCAGATTAAGGAACCTCATCTCCCACAGCTGCTCCTCATGGGACTTAAATTCCAGACCCTTCCCCAGCTCCTTTCCCTTCTCTGGACACACTCCAACCCCACAATGTCTTTCTTGCAGTGAGGAGCTCAAAACTGAACATGGGACTCAAGGCTTGGCCTCAAGCACAGGAGGGATGATAATTGCTCTGGTCCTGCTGGCAAGAGATCAATGGGAGCAGGAAAGTTGAGCTTTTTCTCCAATTTGTCTATCCTGCATTGTGCTGTGAAAAATATTCAGTGCTACAGCTTTGCAGAAAGAGAAGAAGGAAAGAAGATGACCACAAATTCACCTTATCATCAAGTTGTGCATTTCCAAATTTCAACCTCAAGACAAAAGGCACCATAGGTCAGAATTAGAAATGTAGAGGAATTTAACACACATTTGTGAAGGGAAGGGGAAAAAAAATCCCCATTCAGATTTTGGCAGCAAAAAGAAAGAAAACACAGCAATTTTGTCATAGCTTTAGAGGCAGGCAACATTTATCATATACTGGTACCTCCATTTCACAAGGAGATAAACCTATGGAGTGAAGGTTGTACCCTCAGTGCACTTTAAATGGTGAGGATTCCTCCTATACCTAGACTGTGTGTTAGGATGTGCTAAAAATGGTGGGAATATGAATAAAATCCAGGTTTTGTATGCAAATATATTCATTAATATGCAGGTGCTAAGTGGTAATAGTACCAGAGCATTAGTGCTTGGATGTGATTCATAATTAGGGTGGAAAAGGTATAATAAAAATCAGTGTTTGCATCTAGACAACACATAAATCAACCCTGTAAGCAGCCAGCTAGAGCAGGATCCTTAGAGGAAAAGCTTCACACTTTTTGTTTAAAGATTAAAGTTCTTCTTGTGTTAAATCAGTTTCAGAGTGTGAAGAAAACCAGGAATAATTACAGTCCCTCCCATCAGTCTCCCATACCGGCAGAGTTACAAACGATGCGTCTCTACAGCAAAATGGCCACCATCAGCAGCAGGCACAGGGAATGCTAATTGTAATTAAAGAGTTTATTTGGGATCAGAGAGCCGAGTTTTAATCAGGATGAGAATGGAGCCTTGCTGTGGGAGCCTTCAGAAAGTGGTTACTGAGCAGAATGGGCCTTTTTTAAACAGAGAGGGGTCATGAAACTTCTGGAGTGGGTTTTCAGCTTGATTATCTCCTCAGTGGGATGTGGATGAAAATCCTTGTGGGGGCAATTATTGGCATTATTTTGCAGTTTTGTGTTGTTTTTATGGCATGTGCCCCTCAGTGCTCTCAGAGGTCTTTGCAAGGGGCAGGTAGAATCATCATAATGGAATCACCAATAATGGTTTGGGTTGGAAGGGACCTCAAAGATCATCTCATTCCACCCCCTGCCATGGGTAGGGACACCTTCCACTATCTGAGGTTGCTCCAAGCCCTGTCCAGCCTGGCCTTTGACAATTCCAGGGATCCAGGGTCAGCCACAGCTTCTCTGGGAAACCTTGGCCAGGGCCTCACCACCCTCACAGGGAAAAAATTTCTTTCTACCATCCAATCTAGCGAGTCAGACCCTGAAGAGGGTAAGGATGTGGGGTGAAATGATACTGCAAGTAGGCAGAGTGGCACTGGTGGGCACAGAGCTGCACACTGAGTCACCCCAGACTTCTACAGCACAATTCACTACATCCTGCCTGGAAAGGAGCCACACAGATTGGGACTACCATGACCTCAACCTCAGTTGCAGGTGTCAGTGAAAGTCACATCTCATGGCTCAAATTTCTGCACGACTTTGCAAACACTCCCACCAGCACAGGCACTTACCAGCTTCTGAGTAGAACTGTGTCCATTCAAATTCTGACTTGGGGAAAACAGAGACAGGTGGCTCCAGATGCAAGACACCTCCATCCAAATCCTTGAAAAGGGCTTTCCTCGAGCCTTTGCACCTCTTTTCAGGGAGCATGGTGTCTTCAGAGGTTTGTACACTGGTTAGTAAAGGTAACATTATTATTAGTGGCTTGGAACAGCCAGAAAAGCCTATAAATTTCTAAGGCATTAACTACTGGCTGCCAGAGAGGAAGGTACCTGTAACAGCACAGGTGTGTTGAGAGAAACCCATCTCACTGAAACAAATATAAGAGTTGAGACTAATAATTTCCTAAACAAGGGTCTATATTGACTATAGAAGGAGGTCAGTGTGTTTAAATAACATGCCTAATTTTTGGAACACTAACATGTAGTGAGCTGAATTGCTTTCAGTTGCAGATTGACTAAAGGTTCAACATAGCTTAAAGGAACTGGTGAACTGAGCATCTCACACCCATGGCAGAATTCAATATGATAAAAAGACTTGTACTCCAGCAAAGTCCGTGGAGATATTTTCAGATGCCTACACATTGAACCTTGAAGAAAATGCAGAATTTTTTGGTCTCAGGCTGAGAAAACCCAACTGCTGGTACCTTGAATGGGGCAAACAGGTATAGGCAGAGATTTGCAGTAAGGGCAGAGGAACAAAAAGGACAATTCCCCCAATCAACCAAGCTCAAAAGAGGCAGAGAACAAAGACTCCTCTGATCCTGACAGTTCAGTTCTTCACCATCTCTCAGCACATCCAGCATTTCTGCTGGTTAGGTCTACCAGTAGGACAAGCAAAGTTCTTCATGGATTTGCTATATTCTCTGATGTTTCTGTTTCCTTTCTTGCTCCAAGGCAATGCTCATCTTCTCTTTGACAGGACAAATCCATCAAGATATCCCTTCAGGATGCTGAAGCAGAACAATGCAGCCACATGCTGGATCAGGCTCAGCAGCTGCAAAGGGGGATTAAACAAATGCATGCAGATATTGCATGAGGAGCACTGGGACATGTTACCACCCTCAGAGGCTCAGCAGTCTCCCAAGGAAGCCTTCAGTAATCCAAGTGCATTCCTCACATTTGAAAAACACCAGCTCTTGCAGTGGACCGGGCATTCAGGAGCTCACTACCAGCAGAATATTGTGGGATGGATACAAGAGTGAAACATAATGGGAGCTGACAAGCTGGACAGGGCTCAGAAATCTACACGCAAACTAATGCCCAGAGCAAAAAAGCAAAAATATAGAATAAAATAAGAAATTCTGGCAGAAGGCTGGAGGGGCTCTAAACATAGCAGTGCGGGACACCTCCAATTATTTTTGACTGGCAAGTGGAGTCCATGCTGGAATATTTTTTTGCTACTTCAAGGCTTTCCTGACATAGCCTCTGCATCATGTTCAGTGACTGCAATAAATAAATAGGCATGTGGTTTCCATTGGATGTGGTATGTCTAAACCACTGCAACCAGCAGTGACTTAAGGTTACAGATGAAGTTCTCCCCTCCCTCCTCAACCCTCACAGATGATATTCTCCCCGGGCAGGAGCAGTTCTGGCAATCATTTGACATCTCACAGCCTGCCTGATCAACATTTCTGATGTGATCTCGTGGGCACAAATCAAGCCACGCTTCCCCGACCAAAAGGACATTCCCTGTCTCAGGGTTTTTTTCCTGGAGGTCCTGACATTTTCTGAAGCCTGAGGCTGAGAAGTCAGAGATGCTCAGGATGGGGGTTTAGGAGATGGGATATGTGAGGTTTGTTTTGCTACACAAATGTCAGGAAAAGAAGAAATCCAAGAGGATTCATCCGGAGATGCACCTTGATGGAATTCAAAACTCAAATTATAAAAGATTGCCCTAAACTAAATTTGGTGCTGGTTTTCCATTCTTTTTTTTTCCCTGTATTTGGATTTTTCTATGCATGTTTGTTTGATGTTGGAGCTTGCTCATTTTTGTCAGACAGGAGCAGTACAAAAGCAGATATGAGGGGAGGATAGTTCCAAAGCTGTAGGTGTTTGGGGTTTTGGTTTTTTTGTTTTGTTTTGGGGTTTTTTTTGGGTTTTTTTGGGTTTTTTTTTGTTTTGTTTTTGTTTTTTGGGGTTTTTTGTTGTTGTTGTGGTTTGTTTGGGCTTTTTTGTTCTTGCTTTTTTCTTTGTTTGTTTGGGGTTTTTTTCAAAAAAATATAATTCAGAATGAAGCATTTTACCTTGTTGGATAAAAGTAGAACTTGTCCTTCTCACTGACATGTAACATCCTTGATGTCTCTGCTGTGATGAGAGGCATGATGCCTAAATGATCAGCATTTGACATGATACAGACATCCCTGTCTTCACTGTAGCAGCTCTGTGTAAAACCAGTAAAGGTGACTTCTGCCAGGGATTAAGAGAAGATCAAGCAAGGAAAAGTGGTTAAAAGAGTGCTGTAATTAGAGATAAGAAAGTTGGGTTTTTTTCATGTGATGTTTTCCATGTTAACGTGCCCCCTATATATATCTGTGCAAATTATTTTTAAATCACACTAATAGCATTGTTCATAGATCTTCATGTGGCTTTAGAATACTCTGTAGCTAGTTTACATCCTGAGTTGATACAAACCAAGTCACACCATAGGAAATGAAATCACAGAAATAATAACTGAGAGATAAAACAAAAAGCATGAGTATTTAGCACATTTTCATTTGAATAAGTAAGAACCAGTTAAATAACAACCTGCCTTGCATGATTTTTCTACTTGCCAGAGATTAATATAAAACAAGCAGGGTGTGATGACACATACTTGGCTCTGGCACTCAACTCTTATGCAGCTCCAAAATCCATATTGGACCATGAATTTTCTGTGAGATTCTGCACAAGTCTATTTGTCTTTCTCTATCTCTCTTACTCCTCAGTAAAAAGGGGATAATGAATTTTCTTGCAAAAGTAAGTAGCAGTGAGGAGTAAAGACATGAAAATAGTGAGGTATTTAGATCCTACCATTGCAACCAGCTATCAGGGTTCTGCTATATTCAAATATTGCTATGAGGACTGAAAAATTTGTTTGAAACAAAGATCCAGGATCCATAACAGACCTCTATTCCTCTTGTGCAATCTCTTATACCAGTAAAGGTCATAACTGCTTCTGTGAGTTGTAGTTCCTATGTTTTGTGACAATTCTATCCAAAGTGTGATATTCACTTCTCAGATTTGGTATTTTTATTTAGGTGGAGGCAATTGTGGGTCAAAGAGATTAATCAATTGGAAAAATAACACAGAAGGAAGTATGTGTGAGGTAGAATCTATACATTAGCACAATACATAATTATCATGGAATCATAGAATCCAAGAATGGTTTGGATTGGAAAGGACCTTACATATCATCTCCTTCCAACCCTCTGCTACGGACAGGGGAATCTTCCACTATCCCAGGCTGATTCAAGCCCCATCCAACCCAACCCTAAATACCTCCAGGGATGGAGCAGCCACAGCTTCTAGGGCAACAATCATCCTGCTGTAGATTCAGGAAGTGAAAAATATCAAATAATATTTTTTCTTAATTAAACTGTGTCAAGTTGTAGAAGAATTGTGTAATCAATTTCACTGAGGCTGATTTCTCCAACAGTCCATCTCTGGGAGGCTAAAACTTCAACTGGAAAAAATGACATTAGTAAAGAAAAGCAGTGACAGAACAGTCTGGCCAGTGGAGGCAGAAGACCAACCTTTCAGCTTCATGATTCCCAGGGCTTTTGGACAATGCCCAGTTTTGTGGCAGGGATGCTCTGGCCTTTGGCTGGGAACGGTGCTAAATGTGGGCCATAAAATCCCAACACGGCCTCTTAGAGGGTAGCGTGGGGGTCGGTCCTGGGCTGTTGGATCAGCTGAGTGAGGCTTGATCCTGTCTCTGAGGCAGTCAAAAGTCGAGCTTGTTGCGACAATGACAGAGTTTTTAAGTTCTATGAATGTTTTCCCCGTGTAGCATTGCTCGGTGTAGGCACAGTGCACCATTGCCAGGAGTCCCACAGTGTTGTCCACCAGCACCACGTTTTCCACAATAATGCTGCCTCCAAGACGGATCATGACACCATAGTCATAATTCTTATAGGACAGAAAACCTGTGATCCTAGTGCAGGTCTGAAATCCATCTTCCTGGTACAGGTGAACGCCGTGGAGACTCGAATGGGCCACATTTCCACTGCAATATTCTCCAGCTAGTGAGCACTCCTGGCCCCTGACATGGAAGCCAATCCTCTCGGATCCTGCCACAGCATTGCCATGAAGGGAGACATTGGTGGCCAGGTTCACCTTGATGCCAGACACCCAGTTTAATGAACCTGCTGGCTGCCTGCTCAGAATAACAAGGCTCCTGATGAGGGAGTGATTTTTCCCTTCCAAATCAATGCCAGATCCAGTGGTGTTGAAGACCACGTTATTGTGCAACAAGATCCCACTGCTCTCGACTGCTTTGATGCCAGCTCCACAGCTGCCACTAATGCTGGACGACACCACTGAGGACCCCTGGGATACATTCCTGAATTCAATGGCAGAAAGCTGAGGAGGTCCAAAATTCAAAAATTGAACATTTAAGAGTTGAAGAGCACCTGCAATTAAATAAATGGAGTGAAATAAAAGCTTATATTACATAAGAACAGGTAAGGAAAACCACGTTAACAACAGTCAGACATATAAGAGCAGGTACTTTGTCAGTGTATTGTACTGACGGGTATTTGTTAATAAATATATACAAAGTCTTAGTAAAACCTTACAAAACACAGAACAGCCCCTCCTAAACTATCTTCCATTTTTATTAATTTTTAGTGGTGCTCATGTTTCATACTTGCTGACAGTCAGGTTGTTCTGACTTTCATAGCTCGTGTGAATGGATTCACATGTTGCTGCACCTCTTTCTTGGGCAAAACTGGCGTGCTTGATGAGGACCGGTGAATCTCAACTACCTTCAAACTCCATCCCACTGGAGCCTGTGAAGTGTCCCACCAGCATCCTCCCAGCACAAGCCACATCCGACTGGATCTGCACGTTCCGCGTGAGGAGCCCAACCTCCGCGGCCAAAGGGATGCTTCTGCCATCTTCTGTGTCATGGGGACGCCCTGGGGAGTTTCAAGAAAGCAAATGTGATAAGTGTCTATCATACCTATTAGCCAGTGCTTTGAGGGACATGAATCCTGACAGCTCCTCTGCAGAATCTGCACTGACATTCAGGTGTGTTTCACCCCTAGCACAATCTGCGTGCATTGACACAAAACCAGAAAGGCCACCTGCCCATCAAATATTCACTGTGTGCTTATATTTTACCAAGATATCTTGTTTTTAGAACAAGGAGGTGCTAAACCTTTCCCCTGCGGTGTGCAGGTGCCAAAGCAATGAACAGGTTCACACTTAATTTTTTCCAAGCTCTGCGTGCTGGAGTTACTCTTCAGCTCACTGCAGAGTTATCTCCATTAATTTTCCTCAGGATCAGACTAATGTCAATGCCAAAACTCTCTTTGCTACAGAGTGTTGCTTGTGTGTGCTTTCTAAAAGGATTTTAAAACATTTTTTCAATGCCTTTCTGAAAGAGACTTGTTCAAGTATGCATCTCTCTAGCTTGGATTAATCTCAGGTTATTTTAGTCACATGAAGATACGATTTTTAACCAGTTATCCAGACTGGTTTTATGCATGGTGGAGATCAACAGGCAAATCTCAAGTGCGATTTGTCGAGTATTTTATATACCTGCTTTAGGGGCAGATAAAAAATGAGTGAGAATTATGTATTGTATGCATTTTTCTGCTTTAATTATCAAGGGAACTGAGAGTGACTGGCTCGTATGTGAACATTTCCTGCAAGTATCTACATTTGTCAAGGTGAAACTCAGCATTTACCCCTTAATTTTTCCATCAGAATTTTTTTTTCAGCTGTATCTAACAATTGCTGCATCACTCAAGGGGTAAGCAGTGATTTCCCCTCATGATACATTGTATCTGCATCAGCTAAAAAGGAAGGCCTAAACTGCATAAACTACTGAAAATAAAGTCTAGATGTTCTATGCTTTGAACTGCGCATTTTGTTTGAAAAATGCTATTGTCATAAAAAGCTGTGCCATGGAGGCTACTGTTGATTAACACTGTGGATAATTGCAGAACAGAGCTCAATTCCAAGTGAAGCTTTGATTACTGGCTCAGACATTTAAACATTTGTAATTTAAAACATTATATTTCTGGATCTTTGTATCCATTACACTCATTTCTGTGCCTACTGGCTGGAATAAAGATCAAATTTTAAAAATATTGATGTGCACAAGAAAAATCCTTGGTTTGAAGGTTCAGAATTTGACCTTTAGATCTTTAGATTTTGTTAAATAGATGGTAATAAATTTATTTTATAAGCTGAAATAAAAGTAAATAAGTATTAATACTGCATCCCTTTTTCCCACAAACATATAGATCCCATGCAATCTACACAGAAAATAGCTATAAACAGATTTTATGTTTATTTATATAGTAGTTTATAAATACATTGTTTTCATACTATGGAATTGATAAAATTTTGGTTTTTAAACTTTTTGAAGATAATTATTTTGAAATTTGAAAAAAGGCTGGGGTTTAATTCTTTTCCAGGTTTTTGACATACCATAGAAATTGTATAAAGGGCCTAAAATCCTACAGTTCTTTTTTTCCTTTAAAAGAGGAAAAATTACTTTCTCTCTCTGTGAACCAGCTCAACTTGAAACACCAGATAGTTTTCCCAAACAATTCAGCAGTGAATTGATTGTATTCACAGAAATTCATGTTACAATCAGCAAGCTAAAAAAGTATATGGAGAAAGCAATATACCACCACAAGGAAGCCACCACAAGGAAGTAGAATTGATCCTGTTGAGATATGAAATGGAAAGTCAATACTTCAGAAGAAAACTTTCAGAAAAAGGAAAGAAAAATTCCTTACCAATGTGCCTGTGCAGAAGATGATCATGAATTCTTATATTATGACCATGGACTTCTTTAAGTGTAACTACTTCAGCTTGGTGGGCTTCATAGGAGGAAGAACCGATCACAATATCCCCACCTTGATCCCAATCTACTTCATCCTCTACAAAAATCCTGTAACACCATGATATAAACTTAATGTCACTACACTTATGGGAGTTAGGCTCACAAATTTCATTAAAAATGAACAGTTTTGCTCAGGGAGATCTGAAAAAAGAAAAAAAAAAAAAAGTCCACAGGCTATGCTGTAGGAAAAGCCCCTTTAGAGCTTTCTGCAAAAACAGATGTCTGAAATATGTGGGAGGAAATTAATCCTGAAGCATCTACTTCACACCATTGATTAACAACATATACAGTTCCAGTACAGCATTTCAGAGGCCAAGTTGCCTCCAAAAGACATATCAGATCATTTTTGGTGCCAGGAATATTCTACAGAGCTGAAAGTCAGCCTTGGATTTAGACAACAACCATGTACAGGGTTGTGTGGCTGTCTGCACTTGGCATCTAATCTTCAGCAGAACTTGGAGCTCTAGTAGTGGGTGAAAAGCAATTTAGTTCTCTGAATTGGTTACTTTGATCAGGATCTGATTCCCTAAACAAGAGCACCTCTTGCTCTCTGAGATATCCCAGGGTATCTAAAACATCAGCCAGCAGATGTGCCAGGAGACAGGACTGGTTCCTGAAGTGCTCCTGGAGATAAATGTGCAAGCCATGGAAGGACCCCAAAAGCATCTCAAAAGAGCCCAAAGACACCTCAAATATGTCCAAACCATCTGTTTAGGAATTTGAATCCTTCCTTTGGTTGCTGAACATCCTCTAGTCACCACCACTTAAAACTCTGCTGGCTACTGAATGTTGCACAGAGTCCTGCATTTATTTGTTTTAATCTTGAACTGAAGATCCCCTTCTACAGTCAAAGTTCTACTGGTAGTTCAGGGGATTTTTAGCTTCATGTAAGGAAAAGAAAAGTGTTTAGTGACAGCAAAATGCATAATGATCAGTGTTCATCTCTATTTGATAAACACCTTGACCTGTTACAGAGTTACTGTGCTGGCCAGGTGATGATCTGAATTCCTCGGGGAATTATTGAGGAAAAAGAGCACTGAGTAAATTCAGACAATGCCTCACATGCAGACTAGAGAGAGGGAAGTGCAGAGAGAAAGGAGATTCCTAAAAGGATGTTGTCAAGTTTTTCCAGTGTCTCTTTTCCCATAATTTTTTTAGAAATGAGTAGGTTCCAGATGAACACATACAGTATACAATATCTGTGAATATTCAGTAGAGAAATCCACAAAAATTTCTTTTGTTTTGGTTTGGTTTTGTTTTACTTGTTGTTGTTGGGTTTTTGGGTTTTTTTTTTTTGGTTGGTTGGTTGGTTTTGGGTTTTGGTTTTTTTGTTTTGTTTTGTTTTGTTGGGTTTGTTTATTTGTTTGTTGTTGGGGGGTTTTTTTTTGCTTTTCTTGTTGGTTTTTTTTTTTTTTTTTTTCTGGAGGAATCACTGCATATCTTCTGTAAGGGCAGGAAAGTCCTTCCTGAACTGATGAGCTGATTCATACTGGAAAATTATACAGAGCACCTTCTCTCATTCAAGAAAATCCACTTCCTTCAGCTTTCATATTCCAGTTCTGCTTTACCTACTTCCTGTATCCAACCACATTAACTCTTTTTTCATTAAAAGTCTATCAAAAGCTATTTGATAGATTTTTAATGAAAAAGAGGGTATTGTTTTTGGTTTGTTTATGTTTTTTTTCCTTTATTTTAACAACTGAAACAACTCTTTGTGCTGTATTTAATGTGCATGCATTAACTCCAAACACTTGTATCTTAGCACCTCATGATATTTCACATAAAATATCTGGGCAGCCACCCAGATCTAGCCTGGATCCATTTCATCCAAGGGTTTAACTGGCATGCTTCAGTCAGAATCTGCTTACTCTGATCTCCCATCTCAGCCAGGGAAGGAGAAGAATTTCCAGAGGGTGATTCTGAAGTTGCATGGTTTGGATCAGGATCAGGTAGCAATTCCTAACCAATTAATCTACACTGAACACACAGCTCTGAGAGAGCACACAACAGATGAGCCCTTCTGGTGAGGTCTTTGTGCTTCCACTGCTCATCTTTACAACCATTTCCCAAAAGGCTGACACCTCCACCCTGATGGGAACTCTTCCAATGAAGGAAGGAAGGAAGGAAGGAAGGAAGGAAGGAAGTCTCAGTTTGATTCTTCCTTAGAATTTTGATTTCTTTAGAATTAATTAATCTGAGTTGGAAGAGACCTTAAAAATCATCAGCTTCCCCATCATGGTGCAATTTTCTGTTACCTAGGTTGTTTTTTTTTCTATCTAGACAGAATTCAAACAGAACCCATCACAAAGGGAAAGAATAATGCAACTCACAGGAATATTAAATACTAGTCATAGGAATAGGAGCCAAAATTTAATATTTGAAAGCATATTTGGCCAAAATACCACCTTTCATTGCCCGGAGCAACATTAGTTCCCAGATGTATCCAAGGCATCTTAGGATAAGCACTATAAATTTGCACCTGTCCATAAACTCCTGGGGGAAAAAAAAAAGAAAGAACATAAGGAGGATTTCAAAGGTTAAAGAAAAAGAGGCTTGAGAAGAACTGAAGCAATAACTGAATATATGGAAATCTTTATATTTATTAAAGTATATTTCTATATTTTATGAGAAGTGTAAGAACAGCACAAAGCCTTCACTCAAAATACAAAGTGAAGGAGCAATAAGTCCTCAATAAAGTAAAATGACCATCACATATACAGGCAAGAGAGGGGATTTTACCCCTCTTATTGGCACAAATTAGAATTGAAGGAATTGCAGACAATGATATCTACCATTAAAAAAAACCAAACCAAACCAAAAAACAAACAAAAAAACCCCAAACAAAACAAAAAACAAAACAAAACAAAACAAACAAACAAAAAAAAACCAACAAAAAAACCCACCAAAAACAAACAAAAAAACCAGAAACAAACAAAAAAATTATCTAAGTAAACAAATTAAGTAAAAACTCCAGGAATGAAAGGTACAAAAAATTATGTGGCTATTATTAATCTTTCTGGACAATAAACTTTTTTTCCATTCTCTGGAAAAGGGATCCAAAACCAGAAGACAAATCCAAAATACAGAAGCTTTTCTTATAGATGATATGTCCCAGAAGATTAAATGTTAGCTGTAAAATATGTGTGCCTTTGTTTGAGGTTTATCTAAACAATGTAATAACAGTCTCAACAGTGGTAGATTTGGATATTACCAAAAATTAGTTTCCTATGAAAAGTGGAATTCATGTTTCATACCAATACTCCCTGGGTGGACATTTATATCCTCCAGACGATCACAGTAAATCCCTTCAGAAGCCCGGAGAAGGAAGAGCAGCTTTAAATCCCTTTCTAGGGGATATTGCAAAGAACCTGCAATAAAGACAAAACAGCATCAAACCCACCACAAAAGTATCCATGACTTCTGTGACACAGAAAATGGGAGGGAAACTAGGCGGAGAATATGTGCCTAATCTAATTTTAAATAAATACCTAAATGGCTGAACTAATATTTCCTTTCTCAAACTGTTTTTGCCTTTTTGCTCTTTCATGAGTTGCGAGGTAATCATGCAGCAAGGATGGGAAAGATTGAGGAAAAAAACTCGGAAAAAAGAAAGTGCCCAAGAAGTTTTCATAAACTGTATTCCAACTTTGCCTTAATTTCTTTCACCAAGGGTAGTTTACAGTTTAAGAGGAAAATGGCCCAGCACTAAACAGATACTAAGGAGGAAAAAGTAGGACAGTTTTTGCCCTGGAGAAATGTATGCGGAGTCCAGTAAAGGAGTTCAACGTTCCTGTAAAATTAGAGATTAAATCAATTATGCAACAGAAAACTGTAGCAGATGTAGAACTAAAATATATATATATATATGTATCTGTACAAAATTAGCTGGCCTGTCATATTCTTTTAATATTTAAAAATTACTAGTTTGGAAAAGAGAGCTGATTTTGTATCCTAAAGAAACACTTTGCTTTAAGAGCCTTTTTTTTAATTTAAGTGAAATCAATAAAACAATTAATTGTTCCCCACCACTGTCTGACTGATAACTGAAGATATTTAAATTTTCTGTGTGCCTTTTTAATGAGTAAAAGGCAAACAGTACAAGACTTGCATGTTCCCCATCTAACATATCTCACACCAGTGAGCATGTATATTCTCTGGGGACATGAAGGGAATTATTTTTCAGTGTCCATCGTCCACCCAATCCAGCTTTGAATTCCTTGTTTAAACTCCCATAACTGTGTTTTGAACAGAGGAAAAGCAGGAATTAGGTTGTTTCCAAATATGCTTTCACAATTTCTCATATTTTTTACTCCTGGTTACAAACCATTTACTATAATATTTAAGTCAGTTAAAACCATCTCATATATCCAATTCTCAGCTCGGTTTTAAAACCATTTTTAAGTAGGCTTCCAGACTTAACAACCACATACAAAGGATTGGAACTGGGGATTCCATAGGATGAACTGGAAGTTCTTCCTCTCTTAAAAGATTTACATCTACGTTTAGCTAAAACTCACAAATTTTAGTCCAAAAAACCACAAGATATCAAGAAATTTTACCCTTGTTAAAAAAAAAGCCAAAACCACACAATTAAAAAATACAGTCAGAGTGAGAAACAAAGATCATAATAAAAATATTTATAATGGAAAATAAAATAAATTTGAAAAGGGAAGATAATATTCACAGAAATTCTTCAGTGGCTGGAAACTGTAATTGGAAAATGACACAAAAGAACACAGTAGTCATCAATCAGTATGAAAATTCTACTTCTTTTAAGAATATTTAGAAGAAAAAGAGGTGTAATACTTGCTTATTGCCATCAATAGTTCCATGGGTTTAAATCAATGGATTTCAGTAACTTGAATGCAAGTGCTAGCAGAGAGTTTTACAGAAAACCCGTTGGCCTATTAAGGTGGACTCTTCAACAAATTTGGGATCACTCATGATGTCTGAGAGCCCTCGAAGAAAGCTAATATTGTGCCAATATTTCAAACAAAGATAAAAGTAAGAGCCCCAGGTAATTACAGGCCTGTCAACTTGACACTGATTCTGGGGGAAAAATAAATAAAAATGGAATGTCCAACTCTGAACACAATTAATAAATCATTAAAGGTGGATGATATAATTAATGCCAATCAACCTGCTTTTATAGAAAAAAAGGTCCTGTGAAACTTCCTTGTTATCATCTCCTAATGAGATTACAGGTCTAGTTGATAAAAATAATAGCTTTGATATCGTATAATTGGCTTCTCCAAGGCACTTGGCTTAGTAGCACAAAACTTTGTCATTAACAAACTACACGAGTGCAGCAGGAACATGGCACACACTAATTTACAGCCTGAGTGACTGGAATGGAGACATGGACTCAAGAAGATCTGGTGTTGCAAACCGTGTGGCATTCCATGATTTATTATGGACACAAATTTATGTGAGGATATTGAAAGTAAGCAGATAAACTGATACAACTGGATAGAACAATTACAAGGGTGCTCTAGGAAAGTCAGCAGGAATTTAGAAGTGAAGAATTAGGAAAAAGGTGATGAATGCTCTAGGGGAGCCTGCTTGAGCGGGGTGGTTGGATTAAATGACCTTCAGTGACCCATTCCAACTTTATCCATTCTGTGATTCTCTAATACTGAACATAATAAGGCAAGAGGTCTTGAAAAGGTAAGAATCTCTCTGGGAATGAATGGAGAAGACTGAAAAACAAAGGGAAAAGCTGAGTAAGGTCTCAGATACACACTTTAGCTAAGTCTAAATTGATTCCAGTAGAATGGCCCATGAAAATAAAGATATGGAAGCAGCAGCTACTTCAGCTTATTCATAAGGGGACTACAAAATAGTTGATCCACACAGGCCACTGGAGCTGGGTAAGTTACAGAACATTATGAAGTAAGTGGCAATGAAATCACAGCTCTTGTAATAAATAACTTTGTTGGATACAACAACTTGCCACAAACAACAGGAATCATGATTTCTGCAACACGTAAGTGAAGGATATGGGCTTTAACTGTCCATCTTTGAACTTTGGTTGTGAAAACTTCAGATTTCTTGTCCCATTTTTCTGTGGTGAGCAAGTCCTACACAAGACCACACAAAACTGCCCAATTCCCCATCCTGCAAGGGAGGAGTGGAAGTGGATCCCCTTTCATGCTCCTACTCCAGCTGGAAGCCCTGGCATTTTGATGAGCAACCTCATTGATCATCAAGTGAAATAATAATGTGCTGTTGGCAGAGAACCAGGACAAAAGGATACTTGCAACCTGGAAATTACCAAAAGGTGGAAATATCTGGTGAGATATGCAGAAAAGGTCAGGAGGCACTAAAGACAGAGGCAGGGCTCCCTCAAATTTGTGTTCTTCCAATTGCACTACACAGTGCAAAAACCACCAATCATGTATGATAATCCTGTGTTAAACAACCTGATGTGTTAATAAATTCACCACTGATACACACTGTCCTGAAGAACTGTGAGATGCAAATGTTGAGATTGCAACACAGATCTGTTAGCACAATGGTTTTGGCTGGTTCATAATCCTTCCTCAGGTCTAACTCCTGGAGAGGAGAAAACCTATGAGAAAAAATGAGGGAATAAACAGGAGAACAGAAATGTAGATGCGTTTTTTCTACCCAGATTTTCCTTTATTCTGGACTGTGGTCTGGATCTAGTTTGTTGACTTTTGAAAGCATTTTCCATTGTTTTCATCTTTCAGTTCTGTTCCAGATGTTCCTCCTGACAGATTTTTGTTGTATTGTTTGGGGTTTTGTTCCACAGCAAAAAACCCATTCAATTCTTTCCTAGAATAGTGGGTGTTTCCTCCCTTCTAGCCTTCTCTTTTCTTTTTTTTTTCACAACATAACATTCTGCAACAGCTGTTGCATATAAGAGCAACGAAATCTCTGAGATCAATCTCCTCCCTTCACCTGGCAAACAGACTTTGCTGAGTATCTGGCTGGGACCATCTCATCTATCTCCTCTATCTCTGAATCCCAAACTACTTGGACTCTAAATACCCAGCTATTTTGAAAACTGTGTCATATTTTCACCAGAAAATATGGTGTATGGTGTATCTGAGGAGCTTTTATTCATGATCAATACACAGCTGGACAGCACCTACTGTTGGTTCTCTTCTGGAGCTTCCTTCAGGTGTTCAGGCTGCACTCTGGGAAGAACCTTGAATAGCAGCCAAACAAGGAACGCTCACTCTGTTGCCTCTTTCTGCCAAATGTACAGAAGATTTCAGAAGTCCTCAGCTCCACATCTCCACAACTGTGGTGTAGGAACCAACAGCCAGAAGTTGGGGGTGAATGAGGAATAAGTGGTGAGACACGTAGGATGGGATCTGAGAGTCCCAGTGCCCTCCAAATCCTCTCTTGGATGGCAGATACAAGACAGGGATAAATGACTGTGGAGTGGGACTTTTAAGCAGAAGTTGCAGGCAGGGGAGACACCTGAGAGTATTCAGAGCGATAGAAAATCCTTATGATTAGGCAACTGAACCATATTTCTGGGGAGAATCATATACCTACATTCAGGTTTTTTAATCTAGATTTTCTCTAGATACTTTATCAACCAGTCCCACTGACTGCAGGGGCTCCACTGGTTATATTGGATAGACCCCTACTGGTACAGCAGCTCATGTGCTGATGTCCACATTGCACCTAAATTTGGGTGTCTAGAACATGTGAACCAAATCCCTTCCCTACATGGTGAAATCAGTTAAAAGAAACTGAATGGCTTAGAAGGGGTAAAAGGCAAACAGGCAGAGGCTGAGGAGTTCATTGAAGGGAATACAAATAGTCCAATGAACTTTTCAAACCACTTTTTTTTCTGTGATCCGGAATGAAAATACATCTTGTTACACCAACAGAGTCCCTTCTTCATACAAGTTGGACGGCTGTGCAGGGACGATGTGTACCTGCACAGCCAAAAATAGGACCCACACAACAGAGGTGCTGGAGAAGTTGGAAAAGACAGTAAATTGGTGAAATTCACTAATTACTGCTCTTTATTTACTGCTAACACATAGCCACTTAATGAAATACACTGATTTATCCTTTGACAAATCAGTATGGGGGCTCTTCCTGGAAAAAAGGGGGAATAAATGCATTAGAGCTCTTAGCACAAGCAAGATAAGGGGCATTAGAATTGTCTGGGGTTCCCTCTCCAGACAATCAAGCCATGAGCTAATGATGACCTTAGGCTTCCTGCCTCCAATGAGTGACATGACTGACAAGCAGCCATCAGGAGATATGTGATGGAAAGAATGTGACAAGTTGAAATTAAAAAGAGAAATCCTATCTGGATAATTACTTGGAGAGCTCTACTATAAAAAGAAAAGGCAGCCTGCCAGCAAAGAGCAGCTGAGTGCAGTTTAGTTCAGGATGAGTCCAACAGATCAATGTGTGCCAAGTGAACTTCAGCATTTCCTTCAGCTTTATTGGGAGCTGAGGGCTTTGCTCAGCAGTGGAACAGGGCACTTTCTGCATATATTGTCTGAGTTTTAATGCTTGTGGGTTAAAATGGACAGAATCATCCTAGATGAGAATGGAAAAACAACTGTGAGCTGTTGAACTCATAATTTCTTACCTTGTTTTGAAACAGATGTGCTAAAGATATTTAGCACTTCACTTTCTCTCTGAACCTCAAACTTCCTTTTATAAGCTGGAAAAATAGCCAATTTTTACAATATCATAGTGCAGAGAAATAGAATTACATGGTGTTACTAAAATTCTACTGCAAACATCACCATCAAATAAAAGACTTTGAAGGATAAAGTGAAAGAGAGAAACTCCTTATCTTAGAGGTAGAACTATGAAAGTAGTAATAATTAGAAAGTTTCCCTGGATCAAACAACACTGAAAGTCTAGGAGCACGCAGAGAAATTCCTGTGTGGGTAGATTCACACATTTTCTTTTGTGTTTTCTGAGAGTTCTGACAGAATTCTTTGTGGATCTTAAATCATCTCACATCTTCCAGGGATCATAATTCACATGGATTGTGATCATACATTAAAGAGAAAAGTGATTATTGACCCTGCATGGTCAATGGTGTTCCAAAAATTCTGATTTTCCAACCATCACTACTTTCTCATCCCAGTTTGCCTGTAAATTATTGTTTCAATAAAATTAGTTAGGTTCTTGTTATGGTTGATAAACTCCAATTTTACACTGATTTTTTTTCTCTTTTTTACATATTTCCCATCATCATTTAGTGCCTATGCACTTATGGTCATAATCTAACCTTCTGACTTTGTTTTCTCTCTGCATAGAAGAGGTCAAGTGGTCTGCAGGACAACAAACCCAGATAAGATGAATTTCTAAACTGATCATTGTTCTCTAGGAGCTCAAGAGAAACAAATACTCGAGCTTTACCAGAAAGTCTTTGTCCCAGGCCACGGAATTAGAAGGAACAGCATGTGGCTAAGATTGCTACACTGAAAACAGGACAAGGAGAAATTACACAACAGGCAGGACCTGGGGATTTGGCTCACGTGATGCCAGCCTGAGATCCTGCTCAGGCAATGCTGAACACTGATGTCCACATCTATTAAATCTGTGTACTAAACTGTCTCATTATCTGTTTTGTGTCAGGATTTCTTTAGGGTGTGGTGGAGTCGGACAGATGGGCTTCAAAACCCTTCCTTCAGGCATGGAACAGGCAGGATTGGACAGATGGGCTCCAAGACGTTACCGTAAGGCCTCGAACACATGGGAAGGGAAAGGGGAAGGGAGGAAAAAACAGGCACTCAGATCTACAGCATGGCAGAGAAGGCAGTATGAGATGTGGGAAACTTGCAGAGTCTCCACCCACCCATCATCCCACAGCTGAAACAAGGACAGCTCTCCAGGAGATGCTGGACTGTGACTCAACAGCTGCAAATACCTGTTTGGCTTTTAATATCATTACTAGTCACAGATGTGCTGGAGGGGATTTGTGCAGCAAAGTGCCTCAATGTTTTTTTAATAAGTGTTTTTAGCAATGAACACATGCTTTTTCTTAAAACCAATATGAAACCATATTTAAAGTGCAAAGGAGTCTAAGTAAGAAATGACTGACAGTCTTTTAAGTATATATATTTTTTAACCTCCCAGATTAAGCTTTCCAACCTCTTTTTCCAAAGAAAAACACAAGACAGCAAAATAACTTTTTTGGCCAGTACTATATTAACTAAACAGTCCCTTGAGATTAACAACAAACAAATATTGAAGCAGACTTCCTCAGGAGGTGATTACACAAACAAATTCTCTTTTTAAAGTTCATGAAACCAATCTTGAGAAAGGTCAAGCAATGATCAACAATGTGATCCCAGCGTCCTAAGCATTCCTGTAAGTAAATATAATGCCTGGCTTTAGAAACCTTGATATTTAAAGGGAATTATGTGAATAATTACTTCAGAGTGGAAAAACACTGATCCTGACTGTTGTAAATAATGTGGAACAGCCCTGGTGACTTTGGGGACCATGAAATAGCTGGAAGTAGGGGCAAAGTGGTTCCTTCCTGTGGTCCTGGTGCTCATCTGTGCAGAGGGATGAGAAGAAGAAGTGTGCTGAATCCAGCTGTTTCACACCACAGCAGGACTTCCAGGCATTCAGGGAATTCTTCATGACTCTGTTTATGTTGGCTTAAAATATTTCTGTCACAAAAGGTGTCCTATTAATGCCCATAGACACCAGGCATTGCCTGAGTACTAGGGCAGATCCTGCCCTGAGGAATTACTGTCTCATGAAGCAACCCCACAGGGCGTAGGCAGAGCTTTTTCACATAGCAGATAAAATCTCTGCCCCAGTGAAACCAGGAGTGAGGTGCAGATTGCAGTATCTGTAATGTGTTGCTATTAAAGGAATAGGTAATTAGCTCCAGTGGATAATCATCGTGTTTCACACGGATCCTGGGTGTCCAAACTGCAGATATCCAGATAGCCGCGGGGCATTAGGTTGGACATCATGTTTATGGTGACACTTTAAGACATTCTCCACAGTTTTTTTCCTATCAGGAGCAGAAATGAGCCCCAGGCATCCCGAAGATCAGCTGTTCACTCACCCACTCTCAGCACACCCCCCAGCACCACGACACAGGCTGCGCTCAGGACATTGCTGGAGTTGCTGGGGAACTCGAGGGTCCCCAGGATGTAGAGTCCTCTCAGAGGGGGAAGAGCCACATCCACCAGGATGGTCCTGTCTGGGAAAAAAAGCAGAGGGTTGTTTAGGTCAATGGCAGCCTGACAACGCCACTTGCCAAAAAGGATGTCAACTTGGCTTGAGTTTTGTTATTTAGATTGGTTTTCATAGAATCATGGAATGGCGTGGGTTGAAAGGGACCTTAAATATCTTCTTGTTCCAACCTCCTGCCATAGGCAGCAACCCCTTCCACTGTCCCACATTTCTCCAAACCCTGTCCAACCTGGCCTTGGACATTTCCAGGGATACAGTCACACCTTCTCTGGACACCGTGTGCCAGGGTTTCACCATCCCCTCAGGGAAGATTTTCATCCTAATACCTACTCTTCTTCAGTTTGAAGCCATTAGCCCTTGTCCTGTCACTCCAGGCCCTTTTAAATAGTCTCTCCCCATCTTTCCCATTCTTGCCTCATGGAATTGAAGAGGACAAGAGAGTTCTTTTGAAGAGAACAATGACAAAATGCCCCATCCCTGGAAGCATTCAAGGCCAGGTTGGACAGGGCTTTGAGCAACCTGGTCTAGTGGAAGGTGTCCCTGCCCATGGTAGGAGGTTGGAACAAGATGAACTTTAAGGTCCCTTGAAATGCAAACCCTTCTGGGTTCTAGGATTGATGGAAAAGGAAAAATATCCATCAGTATCACCAAGGTACATCATGGTACAAAGGGCCTGCAAGTCCCCACCTTGTCAACAACAGTGATCAGGGTGACAAACTGCAGCAACACGCCATGAACTACCTCCACTGACTCTCCGTTACCACTTTTCCCTCTCTTCATCTTGGCTTTGCTCTCCCAGGTTTAGTGTATGAAAACTCACCTCTTCCTCAACATTGAAGAGGAAAGCTCTGCTTACACAAGCACAACCTGCAGGAAGCCAGAGCTCATGGAACCACAGAATCATTAAGGTTGGAAAAGAGGTCTGAGATCACCACCAGGTCCACCATGAGTTCCATTCTGCATTCATAATCCCTTCTAAAAATTATTTAGCAATGACCAGGGCAAAGCACCCTTCCCTCAGATCCATAAAGAGAAAGCAAGGGGGATATTTTTATATTTCTGAACAGAGTGGAAACTTTTGTGGCTTGAGGGCAATGATAACATCACTGCTGCTTCCTAAAGCTGCAAGTCTGCAGCCTGGGAACCTTTAAAATGCCTCTTAAGTGTTCCAAGTAGGACATGAGCAAGGATGTAAATGGTGGATCATTTAGAGGTAGCCTGCTGCACAGAGGTGAATTCCACCCCCTGGGCCCATCTAATGCTCTTGGATGTCACTAAGAGCTTCTCAGTTGATTACCCTGGAAAACAGCTCAGGCCCTGAAACTGTGGTTTCCATCCCCTTTCATTATTGACAAGAGTAACAGTATGGTGCATCTCTCAGTCAGTGGGTGCTCCTGGAAAAAGAAAAAGCAAGGTGTTTCTCTAACAAGGGGCTCAATAACATGATCTGATAATGGCTTTCATAGAAACAGATTGCAGAAAAAAATCTTCAACATAATGACAGCCCTACCCTACACAGAGATCTTCTGTGACTCTCATTGTACTTATAAGCATTTATTGCAAGGCATAGATAGAGAAAACAGGACAGATTAAGGAACACACATATTTTTCTGGTGTATTTTGACAGAGTGGTGAGAATGGGACACTTGAAACCAGTTTTGTGTGGAATATAAGAACCATGAAGTGTCTTGGGAAATGGTTCAGCTACTTAACAGTTTCACTTCTGCCTGTGGATATTGGCAACTGCTGTGGATGGGAACACAAATGACCACAAAATGGGTAGCACAGAGAAAGTCCTTGCCAAAAATCATGTAATCAGGAGCTGGCCCAAACTATTTAGTACACAGGTTTAAGAAAATTTTCAAGCCCTCTTTGCAGGAAACAAAATTAATATGATTCTGTGAAAACCTACAGGAAATACACTCAGAATTGGACTGAAAGAAAATATTAGTCGGCTGTCTTTAATAGTAGCATTTTCTAGTTTTTTACTCCTTAGTTTTACAACCCTGTAGTTTCACAACCTCCAGGGAGAGGAAAATTTTATTTCAAGTTTTCTTTTCAGGGTTGGAGTTCTGGCTCTGCTTACAGACTTGTTTATCTCCTACCTACATATTCTTGCCCTTATCCCCGTGAATCAATTATCCCACCTCTTCCTTTTCCCTTCTGTATTTTCATCTTTTCTCTCTGGCCATGAGCACCCTGAGAACCCACAATGCTTGTTCTCAAGGACTATACCAAGTACAGCAGTGAACCATGGTTAATCTGAACCCCTCATCCCAAAACAAATTCCCTGCATCCTTGGGCTGAAACATCTTTCAAGCATGCAAAATTTTCACAGCACTCACATGAAGTAAGTCTCTAGGGAGCAAGTGCATTTTTTTCCCCTTTAAATCTTATGGTGTCAGTACTTAATGTATTTTTACAGGCATGAAGAGATTCCTGTCTATAATCTGTTTACAGGACAGGTACAGTCCCATGCCCTGCAGAGCTGTGAAGGGAAGGCTCAGGATGTGAGGATATGAAACAGAGAGGAGAATAAGGGGGGGAGATGTTGTTAAAATGGTATCTCTCAGACAGAAGGGGAATCTAGTTTGTGAAATCACAGCTCAAGAATGCGGCAAAAAGCTGCAGTTGACAAAGGCCATAAGTATATTCATCAAACACAGGCTGAAACATTTTTACAAGGAGGAGAAGCAGTGCTCCCAGGCATGCCATTTATATGTCACATTTCAGTCTAGAACAGAGATTTTTTGCTGAGTTGCACATCTTTCTAAAAAAGGTTTTATAAAGGAAGTGCTGACTGCTCTGTATCTGTGGCATCATGTGTGTGAGCCTTAAAACAGAGGAGTGAGAAATTCCCCCACTCAGAGATATCTTTGCAAACCTAGAGTTTCCTCAGTTTAAAAGGACAACACTCTGGGGTGTGATGCTTGGAGTGTGAAGTTCTCAGAAGGTGAAATGTTGCTCTGCAGAAACAACAGAGCACTCCTTTGAGGGGGGGAAAAAGTTTCCACAGTTGAGGAGGAAAGCAAACAGATTCAAAGGCAACTTCCTTACAGAATACACTCATTTACCTCATAGAAGGAGATATGACTTAGCAGTTAAAACAACAGACTTTAGGTCACTGAGCTCAAAGGATTTACCTTCAGAGAAAGACAAACTGGAGCTGTTTTGCTGCCATGAAAACATTCATATAACAGCAAGAAACCACTTTCAGCAAACCGTAGTTTGAGGTTGAGAACAGGGCAATATTTCATTGCACATACAGTTTCTTCAGACAAAAAGCTCAGGTATGCCGGAGTCTTAATGTTCAGATGTACAATACTGAGAAGGCATTAATGACTCCAGCAATGACACAAAATGCCTTTGATCAGCCACATTGCTGTATAAAACACCATAGCATGCCATTGAATGGAAATCAGGCACAACAGAGGAGCTATTATATGGGATACAGTACTCCAGCATTCATCTCTTCAAACAGAAAAACTTCAAAGAAAATCAAAATCAGAAAATGAAGAACAGAGTGAATTCCACCACTGGAGAGGAAAAAAAAAAAAAAAAGGGAAGATAGAAATTGCCAGAGGCTACATGATATCATATCAATACTCTTCAAAACAGCGTTGCTTTGCTTGGAATTATAACACATTCTCCTTCCACCCAGAGCACATTGCATCAGGAGTGTGCCATCCTAAAAACCATAAACCAAAGCCCCGAAAATCCCAGGGCTTTGGGAAGCTAATGCCACTGCTGGCTGCTGGAATGGCATGACTAAACTCCTCTGGCTTGTTTTCCAAGGCAGTGTGGCTGCTGAAGCCTGATGCATGTGAGAGGTCCTTGTGGGATGGCTGTGGCTCTGGAGGATGAACCTCCAGGGATGAAAGCACAAGCTGTGGCAGCCTGAGCTGAGGATTTCCAGATCAGGCTGGAAAAAACTTATATCCACTGGGGAGACAGACACTGATGAGAATTGTAGCAACACACCAACACTAAAAGTCACTTTCACATGAGGAGCCCACCTTTGTTGCAAGTGTAAGTCATCCTTGTACTAAGTCTGTGAAGTCAAACAGGGCAAAAAAAGAAGGAACTTAGTACACAATCCCAATTTCCAAGCTTGCCCAAATCTCTAGATGTCAAGCAGACACCAAGCAAGAACACAAAAACCTGGTTTGTAATATGTATATTTTGCTAATAAAGCCATTTTCTACCTTTTCAAACCTTCCTGAGACCAGCCCATGAGGTAGTCTTAATGTTGCAATTCTGCTTATTTTGTTAAATAAGCAAATTGAAGCCTTCAATAGCTAAATTTATACAGTGCCCCAGTTCCCCAGTGAACTCTAGGAATCCACATTTAGTCAAAGATTCCAACAGTGACTGACCAAAGTCTTTCCCTGTACTTCTTCACACTAGAAATGAGCACTAAGCATCTATTATTTGCTTTTATGACTCTAAAACTGTTGTTTGGGGGCTGAAAAGACTGAGCCAGTCATGCACAGCATACCAGAAGCAAGCTCATGTCTTGGCTTTCAACCAGAGAATCATTGTAGATGGCTCTCAGAAGAGAATTTTAAGTAACCAGAAGACAGCAAAGAGTAAGACACAGCTGCATCTTGCCAGGAGTGAATCACAAAAACTTATTTTGGTGTGCATAGCAGCACAAAGTTTGGGTGTTTCTACAATATTTGTTCTCATGAGAACAAACTCTCACTTTTGTGAAGCCATCTGGAGCCATTCTGAGTTTAGCAGGGTCTGCACAAGCCAGTGGAAAAGGGAAGAGAAACATCCATAAAATGCTACAATTAAACATACATTTTAAAATTGTTGATTTCATTTTAGATTTTGGATCCAAGCAAGGGGCTGGTTTTCTTTGAACTGGAGACTCAAACACTTGTGGCAGCAAAGCAAAGCATGTAAAACAGACAGAAAATTCATCTTGCCTAACTTAATTTGTAATGCATTTATTTGAGCAACAAATCCAGTTCCCTTATCACCTGGTGAGGACCATGACCCTAATTTAAGACCCTGTACTCTGTTGACTCCAATGCCAGTGAATGTCTCAACACCTCCAAACCAGCAGGACTGAAAAGGGAGAGCAGAAATAAAATAGAGAGAGGATGACCAGGAAAGGCAGAGATGAAAGAAAACAGATGGTGTGATGGACAGCTCGTGTTTGTGCTCATGCTTGTGTTCTCAGGATAAAATCAAAGAAAGATTCCAGGAAGGCACTGGAGAGGAGAATAGTTTCTGCACATCAACCAACACACACATTTACTCTGGCAATGGGAGTGAAGAGATTTTTATAGAACCATGGAATAACCTGAGTTGTAAGGGACTCACAAGGATCGCTGAGTTCAGCTCCTGGCCTTGCACAGAACAGCCCCAAGAACCCCACTGTGTGTCTCAGTGTGGTCCAGACCCTTCCCCAGCATCATTGCCCTTCTCTGGACATGCCCCAGCTCCTCACCTTTGCAGGAAACACAGAAGAGTTTTATTCATCGTGCAGCACAAATTCATCCTTCATCTTCTACCCTCTTGATCTGATCTAAACAACAGAACTCCAAACCCTCAGCCAAACCTATTTATTTATTAATTTTTTATTCTCTGCTTCTGTGCAAATTGTGATTTGCCTCTGTGCCTCTTCATATCTGCATCTGACACATGATGGTGAAGAAAAAGGGAATGTTTTGGTCTTATGACAGTAATGGGCTCATATTGGTGAACCAGTTATAACAGAATCACAGACTCATTAAGTACAACCTGTGACTGACCCCACCTTGTCACCCAGCCCAGAGCACTGAGTGCCACCTCCAGACCTTTCTTGGACATCTCCGGGGATGGGGACTCCAAACCTCCCTGGGCAGCCCCTTCCAATGCCTGACCACCCTTTCCATGCAAAAATTCTCCCTTATCTACTCTTCAGCTCAGTGTAAGTTCCCCCCAGAAGTGAAGAAAAGTAATATTTTTAAAAGTACAGGCTTGGGGTTTTTTTAATATTTATCAGAAAATTGAAGATTAAACTAAATATATATTGAAGGTTGATCATAATTCTTAATGTAACCTTCAATTATATATATATATATGTGTGTGTGTGTATAGATGTATGTATGTGAGAGGAGATGTTTGTGTTGGTATTTGGGAATGGAATTTCAGTCATGGTTAGGGTTTATCTTCATTTATATATACATATATATATGTGTGCTTGTGTGTGTATGTATATATATATATGAAATCTTTAATGACACAGGCCAGAGAAGCCCTAACCATGACTGAAGCTCCATGTCCAAATACCAACAAAAATATTTCCTTCCACAAAAGCCATAAAACAAAACCAGGTGGGAGAGGAATAGTCATGGAGTGATGTTATCCACATTCCACCTTTCCAGAAGTGGGGCTGTGGTAGGCAGAGAGACTTAATTGGTTTCAAACAAATGAGAAGGAGAGATATCAGGTTCTAGAATATTTCAGGTACATATCCAACAGTATTAATTGGAAATTCAATAATTACATCTGGAAAGGAACTAAATCAAATGAAGGTCAGCTCTTATGGAAAATGGTTATCACAAGCTTTTCTCCAGATTTTATCTCAAATTCCCTAATGCATTTACTGAAATCAATTTTTTGTACAGTAGTGTTGTAAGATGAGCGGGGATATAAATGTGACTCAAGTTCAAATACAGGCTTAAGCTAAAATATCTAGGAGGCATCCACACCAAATGGTTTGATAAATTACCATTGATAAGTAGGAATTTCAAGAGAAAAATAAAGTGGAAGGTGATGCAGAAATGCAAAATATGATGCTTGCACAAAACACAGAGAGAGATGGGTGAAGAGATGAGCTCTTTGTGAGCTGTGGTTCTGGGCCTTGCAAGTTCTCTTTTGAACTAATGTCCCTGTCATACACCAGCTTGAAAGTCAGCATAAGTGCTTGTTTTTGTGTGTATGTGAAAATGGAAAAGAATTATCATTCTCTTCCAAAAACGACATTTTTGTACTGCAGTCTGAGCCACAAGGAACAAATGTGGGGTCCTGCACACACTGGAATGGCCACCAGGGCCAAGGAGCCCATATTGGAACACAAATATAAATCCCAACGGAGGCAGAGCCCAGGGCAGAGCCCACACATTAAAAAGGTGTTTAATTTTTCCACAGAAATTAAACACCTTTTCTTCCTCACATACTTGGCAAGATGATGACATCTTCCCCAGGGCCTGGGATGCTGCCATTGGATCCACCCCAGCCTTTTCCCACACCATTCCACGTCTCTGGGAGTGACCATTTCAAGACAGCACAAGAAGGAACTACAAAACAGAACACATAAAGACAGAATTATCATTTTCAGTAGCTGGAAGAATTACCATTTCTTTGATAGGCAAGCATCTGTGACATTAACATCCTCTTTTAGTCACTGCTAACTGTTCTTTGTTATTTTTAACATTTAAAGAAAACAGTTTGATTGAATTCCCAGGGCACGGGAATTTCCATGCTTTCCCAAAGTATGAAGATTTTAAAATAATTAGTGATCAACTCTTAGAAGATTGCTAACATCCAGAAAAGCAATTTTCTCATTCCAAGGGGTGATCAAGACCTGCCTTAGAAAAGCAGCTTGACCAAGACACATAGAGACTTCTGCCCCTTCTCCAATATTTTTTTTTTCAGTAGAAAAGCAGCTTGACCAAGACACATAGAGACTCCTGCTCCTTCTCCAATATTTTCTTTTTCAGGTCAATCAAAAAAATAAAAAAAAATCAAAAAAAAAATAATCAAAGCCTTAGCAAAATATTGGAAGAAACTGAGTTCAAAAATGCAGCTGATTGACTTGCACTTGTATTTTAGAGAGCTAACTAGCCAGGCTTCATAAATGAACTGCCCCTAAGTTTGTTGTCCCTAAGGAGAGGAAGGGAAGCCTTCAAGGGAAAATCCTGCACACTAAGTTCAGTAAATCCTAGACTAATGCAGGCAGGGCCTCCCTCTGGAGGCCTGTGCAAGCACCTACTACTGTCCTTCCACTGAAAAGCTAATTCTGGCATTTTTTTCTTGAGGAAAGCTTCTTTGGTGATTGAAAATATAGAATGAAGCACATATCTAGGTTTTGGGGGCAAGATCCAGCTCAATAATGTTGTGGTATACAAAAAACCTCTGTTGTCAGCACAGGGAAACACAGAAATTAAACTCATGTCGAGTTCCTTAAGTTTGGGTCTGTCTCTCCAATCACTTGTTTGTTCTGGGTGAACCACCCTGCCAAAATGTCTCTAAACCCTTTTCCCACATAAGTGATTATTGTTAATCACAACATAGCAAGTCAGATTATATGATGCCTTAAGTTTTAGCTTTCACATTTTTCAGATTCTGTTCTGCCTTAGTGTGCGACTCTGAACTTCATATAAAGTGTTAGCAAGTTTTATTCACAGTTTAGTTAAACAAAACAATCCTTTTCCAGCCCGAGAACCAAGGATACCATTGCAACTTCAGCCCCAAATAGTGAAAACAACAGCACATGGAGGAGAGCAATCTGGGAAGATGGGACTTCATAACCCAAAGCTGTAATTGGACAGTTAACCCCAATATGTAAATGGACCAAAACTTATAAAAGTGGGAAAATTTATGACCAGTTGTCCATTTTGGGTCCATCTTGGGTCCCTCTTTAGTTCATCTTGGATAGAGCCATGGCCGGGCTCCTGTGCTGCCCAAAGTGTATCCTTTGAAGACCTTTCAATCAATCCCTACTTTATTCCTTTAGCACTGTCTAGCCCCACTTCCAGGTAGCATCTCTAGGCAGCAATACGAAAAAATATCAAAATTTGGAGGTGTCCCCTGTCTCTGGTATATTTTTCTGTCTGATTCAACATGAAACTAAGCAGTAATATCAGACTATGGAGCACTAAAATACTCTGTAGTCTTACATTCTCCATGACCTTTCTGATCTGCTGTGGTATTTCCCAGGGAAAGTTTATAGTGTTTTATACTGTGGAATCACACATTTATCTTGAGCAATAGTAGACAGGGCTCAATGGAACACCTAAATGAATACCAAGAGCCTCTGTTGGCTTGATAGATGTACAAAATATTGAAGTGAAAGATAGCAATTTACTCATGAAAAAGCCATAAAAAAGAAATTGTGTGACTCCCAGACCAATGTTTTCTGACACAGACTATCACATACCTTGGGTGGGTAAAGCCACTCTTTCCTTCTCTTTCAGTGTGACCTCAATTAAGTCAGCTCCTGTGACTGAACACAGAGAATTTTAGGGAATTACAGCAAGGCCTTTCAAATTAACACCCCAAAAAAATAATAAATCAATTTCCACACATGAATTCCTGACAAAATTATAAATTTATTACAAAAAACATTTTCTTTAAGAACAACTAGACATGTTTTCGAAGCATTTTTTTGTCCTTTTTTTTATGCATTGAGAAAGGATTAAACAAACACATTTTAATTTACAGATATGGAAGGTCTCAAGACAACTCATTAGAAACAGCTAAAAAGAAAACATTCAACAATCAGAAATTCTAGGCTGGAACTCAAATCTCATTTATCCCACTATAAATCCACAGCAGTACCACTCACACAAGCGATATCACACCATTGAATGCATAATGTATTAACTGGCTCAAACAGCGAAATACAGCGTAAGTTTTGTAGTTTGGTTTTGATTTTTATTTTTTTTTTTTTTTGCCCCCAAAATCTGGTATCTGAAAGAGATGCTTTAATTAGTCAGACTTTATAGACTGGAGACAGGGACCCTGTGTTCTCTGCTGTGAAAAGGGGTCAGCAGCAATTATCACAGTGGTAACCTTTGTGCCCGTGCATTGTCAGCAGGAGAAGGGCCAGAATAATGCAAATCAAAGAGGAGCAGGAGAAAGCTGCTTCAGACCCAGCTAAAATCCCACCTCCTCTTCATCTCCAGTGGCATATAAAGGCACTTCCTTTCAGTCACCAGACTGGAACAACTGTAGGTTAAAATAGAAACACTCTGACAAACAAATAAATCTCCTGTCCTCTGCCCAGCCCCTTATGGTGACCCTAAAGTGTTGCTGGAAGATTTTTTTGGGGGGGGGGTAAAAGAATTGTATCAATGAAGCCATTGTCATAACTTTTCTCAGTTCCAGAACATGCCTGGAACTTTCCTCTGTGTGCATCAACGCACCGTTGGGATTTCATGCCATATTGTAATTTACTTATTTTATCTTTAAACAAGTCTCTGTACTTTTAAATTGTGAAACCCGTCCTTCCCTATCTCCCTCCTTTTCTCCCAGTGCAACTGAGCAAATTTAAAATAACTGAGGTTCATTAATTTTAAGTGTTCAATAAATTAGTATGAATAATCAAAAAACTTGATTCTTTCTGATAATTACTATTTGATGTCAGTTGAAAGCACTCGATTGAGTTAGCAGCATATGCTCCTATGCCAAATGAGGCTTCCATAATTAAATAGAAACCGATTCCATGAGGTTTTTCTCATGTCTGATTAATTAGTAATCAGGTGCCTCAGCCCTGTTCTTCAGTGACACCTTCTCTCCCAACGGTAGCTGGGATCTGATCCATGTATCAGTCAAATCAATCTGCCCCAAACCATCACACAGAGCTCACACTGAACAGCAGCATGCCTTGAGTGGCCACAAGGTGAACATTTGAGGGGAAAAAGATGACACGAAACTGCTGATTTAAAGCCTCTGACACAGCTCTTGTGGCTTTCAGACAATACATCTGTGTGTATTTCTATGGTTATGGTGTTTTTCCTTCTCACACAGGGCAAAACAGTTGCCAAAGCTGATAAAACAGGGCTAGGAAAAAAAAAGACAACCAAGCCCTGACACTATCTTTTTTCACCTCAATATATTTTGTGAGGTTTGTTTGGTTTGTTTGGTTTGTTTGGTTTTGCTTTTTTTTTGCCTTTTTTTTTTTTCCTTTTTTTTTTTTTTTTTTTTTTTGCTTACTTTTGCAGGCACCAGAGTGAAATAATCTAATTAAGGATGTTTGTATTTTTCAGAGAAAAGCTGTTCTAATTAAATCCTGAGGGGACATAAAACTTGATCAATATGGTGCATAGACCTCATAATGGGGTTCAATCCCCTTATATGGTGAAGAAAGGAACATTAAGACTTAATTCAGTACAGAGTTTTATCATTGCCCTGTCCAGAGTCAGGGCAAAAATAAAAGTTTCTCATATTTGAAGTGTCATCCTACCAGAGAACATGACAATTCAAACCATTATAAGATATTTATACTCTTGACATGAGCATAAGAATCAGGGACACAATTCCCCCCAGAACTCTCCTTGTAACTTGTACAATTATTTACATCCTTGTAATTTGTACAATTATTTACATCGATGGGGTCTAAAGTGCATCAGTTGTGAATCAGCAGTTTTTTGTTGCCTTTTCCCATGAATACGCCCAAAAACTGATCAAGAAAGATAGAGGCCTTGGGATTAATCAAGGCTACAGTGACACAGTCCTTCTGGTGGTTTTGTTTTGCTGCTGAGTACGTTATCACTGGGTTTTGCAGGACAGGAAGAGATACAGGCACTACAGATGAAGGACATCATTAGTAAACATTGAATTAAGGTGACTATTGGCAAAATGTAGTTATAAGGCTCCAGGGTTTAGTTGTATAAAACCTTTATAAGGCTCATCAATTTTCTGCCTTATTACAGCTCCTCCTGGATGTTTGGGCTGTGGATCATAAATATAGGCCTTCTGGATGATACTGCTGGTAACTTTTCCTGGTTCAGGGCTCCTTGAGTGAACATGAAGGAGGAGCAACTCAGTGCTTTATCAGCTTTGCAGTGACTCGGAATTTTGCCTGTGGATATTAGGAAGGGCTGAAACTAGGATAAATGGCTCCAATAGCCTGACTTACAAATAACAAGCAGCTCCATGCTATTTAACATCAATTGGGCTAACATCCATCACCGGGAAATCAAAACTTTTTAGACAGCACAATCAACAACACAGTGAGACACACCTCTAGAAACTGGAGAACCAGGAGAGGGTGTTTTGTCATCCCCTGTGAGGATCTTCTGCAGGAGATAGCCAGAAGTGTGATATAATGAGGACAATGTGTTAGGGAGAAGAGGTGTAAAAACCCATTTTATATACATATAAATAGCCAGATACAATTTTATTTATTTATATATATATATATATATATACACACATATACACATACATGTATATGTATATATGTCTTTGGGTTGATGGACACAGATTCTTACTTACAGCAGATTGGCATTTGCATAAAATTTCTCGTGCAGATGTCACATAATCAAAAAAATCAACCCTGACAGGATTAAAAGGGCATTTCATCATCTTATTTCTGTAACTGCTGCACTCTCTGCTTTCTCTGCTTCCATGCCAGAAGGACAGGAGCTCACCCACCAGGAGAAGATTGTTTTGTCTCTTTGTGTCTATTACAGAACTTAAGCAACTGAGGGAATGGGGCCGGAGGGACTCAGCCTGGAGAAAAAGAGTCCATGGGAGGATTCCACTGCTCTCTGCCACTACCTGGTGTGAGATCCTAGCCAAGTGAGTGTTGATCTCTTCTCCTAGGTAATTAGCTAGAGGACAAGAGGAAATGGCCTCAAACTGCACTAGGGGAGTTCAGGTTGGGCATCAGGAAGAACTTCTTTCTTGAAAGGATGGTTAAGCATTGCTACAGACTGCCCAGGACATTGGTAGAGTCACCACGCCTGGAACTGTTAAAAAAATTACTCAGTGCTCTGGTCTGGGTGACGAGGTGGGGATGGGTCACAGGCTGGACCTGGTGGCCTTGAAGTTCTTTTCCAACATAAATAATTTTATGATTTTATGCTTACAAGGGGCACCTCTTTTCAAAGAACTGACTTGCATTTCATGGAGGTCACTGAGCAGCCCACATCTGGTCAACTGGCCCTCTGAAACAACTGATATGGGTGAGTTTTATCTGGCTGGAAGAAAAGATTTATCCCTGTAAAATCAGTCTCTGTAAAGAATTAACTCCATTTTTCATGTCTTTCACCTAGGATTCTCCTTTGCCCCCAAGCAATAGGGCTGCAGAAAATATCTGTGTTTATTTATTTTCTGTATTTTAATATTAGAAACAAACATTCTTTAGAGTGTTTTTCCTCCTATACAAAGCAATTACAGAAACCCACAGAGCCTAATGGAAGTGAGGTCATTCTTTAGGAATCTAGAAAAGACAATAAGTATAATCAAATTATTTTTTTTAAGAACTATGGAAATTGTAAACCTGCTTCTGACACAGCAGTAATGTGAGGTTCAGCCTTAGGCCCTCTTAACAACTCACACATGAGCAGCCTGAGCAAAGTCAGCAGGATGACCCATCTGCATAAAAGTTGTGTCTACTGAAAAATGTATTTGGGATAAATAAAAAGTTTGATAATCCTTTCAGTGATGTTTTCAATAACATTTCTGTCCAGCACTTCAAATTTTAGGGAAAAAAAAAGCCAAGAGAAATCTGGAGGTGAAGGGAGCCAACACTTTGTTTCATTCCAAAAGAAAATGGTTTAAACATTTCAAAAGTGAACTAAAAGGAAACAACATCTCTCTGGTTTTTAGCCAGTTCCAGTATTGCCCAGAGACCTTAACCAAGGAGCAGTACCATGCTGTGGCACCATATGCTGAAATTTGTAACAGACTTAAAAAGCTCATCATGTTACTATTGCAATTTACAAAGGATGTTTCTCCTAAAAAATATCCCAGATGTCCCAGTGGGATGCTTCTGTCCACCACTCTTGTTATAAGTGTTATTTTTTGGGGTTTTTTTTGCTTCAGCGTGGTCATATCATATTTCACTCCCCTGAAATGTGGTTGAGCCACAGCCCATGAGTGTTTCAGAGTCACACCACAATTGCAGGCCCACAGTGACCTTTGAGGATCACTTCTCTTAGCACATAGGGTGCCCCAGAGAAAATCAGGGTGATGCTATGAACCATGTCAAAACAAAACTGGTGATGTAGAAATGACTGGCGTGGGATGCTTCAAGCTCCCTAAGCCTCCCCTTCACCCAGAACCCTCAAGGGACTTGGGGTTACCTGTCCTTTGATGCAGATTCTTTTAAAATGGTCTGAAGAGGTGATTTTTAAAGTGGCTTGGAGGCTGGTTAACAGAGTTTCATGTATGTAGGAAGCAGTGACTATCTTTGTTAATAGGATCATTGCCCATATAACAGAAACATTCTCCATTACAATTATTTTTTCCCCCATTCAGCACCCCCTGCATTCTCCTCCAAGCCTAACTTACAGGAATTAGGCTCCCAAGCCTAATTTACAAGACTCCAACCATCAATGCAACTTAACTCCTTTAATCCCCTCCATACGGTCTATTTTCTTGCCTTTCGTGTTAGACAGATTTTTTTTTCTTCTAAAGATAAACAAACACTTTGCATGACACCAGGCAGTTTTGGATGGAAGAGGGCATGGAGAAAGCCTGAGCCCAATGCAGACTTCTGCCCAAGGTGGCTTCATTCTGATGCCTGCTTCGTTTGAATAACAATATCTTCTCAGTCACGGCGTTTTCCTTCCCCTTCTCCCCATTTTCTCCCCCATGCAGGCCTGAGTAAAGGGCTGTGTGAATTCAGGAGCCTGCTCATTAATGAGCTGGCATCTGATCCGTATTTACCGACGTTAATTTTTGGATGTAATGCGCTCCTGCCACTTCCCCACAGTTTGCCCTAAAAGGCTTTCTGAGGGGCACAAAAGCAGAGGGTCAAAAGTGAGTTGACCCCGGCCAGAATGTACAATTATTGCAAAGAGGTGGTACACCAGCAGCTGTCGAAACCCCACCGACGCGCTTCCAAAAGTTGGAGGATGACTAATATACGCCAGAGCCGCCGACTTTGGGCAGGAAGAATTATGGCCCTCCCGAGCAGCTGCAATAATTGTCTTCCCATTGTCCCCTGGCCCTCCCTCCGCCACCCCCTACAAGTGCCCATTGTGGCCATGGAGTCAAGTGATTTTATGCTCGGGCTGATGCTGTTTGCGCCCAGCTGCCCGAGCGCTGACACACGAGCCTGGAGAAGGGGGACCCGCGTCTGCTAGACGGGGCTGCGACATACCAGACCTTTTACATAAGTCAAACAGGAACAAATGAGTCTTTATCAGCCCCTTCTCCCTTTGAAGTGGCGGCTGCTTATAGGCCCTTACAGCTTTTCCTCCTTAGCCCGAGCAAACATCCTCCTTTTGATATGCTACATGCTCATTATCTCTGCCCCATTTAATGATTTTTGATTGAAGGGTGGCAGCGCAGTTGCCAAGAGGGTAGTTAAAGAGGCTCCACGCAGTCAGGACAACAAGAAAGGCTTTCCTTGTGCAGCAGCCTAAATTTGGAGTTTCTTAACAGTGTGTTCTTGTTCTTAGCAGCAGATAAGGGCTGAGCGTGAAATTCTTAATTAAGCAGTAAATAGAGAGTGGGGTGTCAGCAGATGCAGCCTGTAGCCATGGAGACCAAGTCTGATGAAGGAGGGAGGTAAGACTCAACGCCGGCCCTGGGCTCGGGCATGACTGACAGCTGAAGAATCCGACAAAGCTTGTAAACGGGATTAATTAGTTGGCTAATTATTTCATATATAGCTAAATGTAAATAAAATATAAAAAAAAAAAATAATCTAAAAGAGTCAACTTGCAGAGTTAGGCGGGGAGATGTTCTGAAGGCCAGACCTTCTAGCCCTGTCCTCTCTGGGTGGGTGGGTGGACTGGTGGGGTTTTAAGGCCAGAAGGGACTATTGTGGCAGCTTTCTCTGACCTCCTACAGAGCATGAATCTCGCCTCATGAGGTTTCTAATAGCTTCCCCCAGAGCTGGAGCATATTTCCCTGAAACGCAGCCAAGCATTCTAAGGACCTTGAGTGATGGAAAGTCCACCACATGCCATGAATCTGCTCTGCTGGCTAATTATCCTCACCTTCTCAGCCTGCACAGTGGAGAGAAGAAGAGAAATCCCACACCAGGGCCAGGAATCTGCTTTGTTTCAAACTTTTACCTTACACCGACAGCATAGATATTGGGTACCCAACACTGAATTATGGATCTCACTCCTATAAAAGTCCTCGCAGAAAATGTTCACAGCATGAATTATACATGTTAGGTGCTTT
Source organism: Passer montanus (assembly GCF_014805655.1). Taxonomy (NCBI): domain Eukaryota; kingdom Metazoa; phylum Chordata; class Aves; order Passeriformes; family Passeridae; genus Passer; species Passer montanus. Next base: position 306,172 of record NW_024374812.1, on the reverse strand, counting down.
CATAAATTTCCTCTCGTTGTGTTTATTGCTTCTCTAGTAAAATAAGGAACCACAACAAGCTCTTTGTGTAATAAAAATCAAGATGAAAGTAAGGCAAGAGAAGGACAGGAAAGTATCTGTGATGCAAGAGTGACATATACCAGCCAGACCACTTTTGTCCAAGTCTTCCCAAGACTCTCATCTCCTCTATTTTCAACAGCAGAGACCAAGCTACAAATGCCATTCTCTGAGCTTTCCTATACTGCTCTGACAGTGCAAAACAGGATATGCAAACTGAAATGCAATCACCGTTTATATTTGAAGGAACAAGTTTATGCTGTTAGTAAACAGAAATAATAAAACATTTTTCTTCTTTCAGTAAATACTTTACCTGATCTCTGGTAAGGCTTAGACAAAATAGCTAAATTTACAGTAGCCAATTTACACTTAAACTGTATCTAAATAGGGCCAGGATGCAGACCTAAGACCAGGACCCCAATAATCTACATGGTTGTAATGCTGGCCAAATTCCTGGCACAGCTTTGGCCTAGACCAGGCAGACTCCCAGATGGTGACCAGTACCCAAGTAGACTTTGGGATTTAGCAAGCACAGGAATCTTTTATAATTTGAAGCCTGGGTACATCCAGCCCATTTTTAGAGCTAAAATGTTAAACACAAGCTTTGCTGTGGCAGTGGCTGAAGGACCAGAGGGGGACACAGCAAATGTGATCCTCAGACTGAGATTAAGGTTTGGGCTTCCCCATTTCTCCACAAATGTGATTTTCCACACTGGTTGATTTTCACTGTTGCCAGACCAAGCTCAGTGGATTGCCTGCCCTCATTCCAGGTGTGTTTTCCTCTCCACTGTCACAATGATTGTTCTAAAGCTATCCTACATGAGAAAGCCATTTGCATGCCATCTCAGTAGTGTGAAATCAAGAGAATTTCATTACATTTAATGGAACAGAAGAAAAAAAATCTGTTAAGATGAAAATAATCTTTACTTTCCTTGTATGAGTCATGAAGGAGAAGATAATCTTCTCAAAGATACCAAAATATATTTGTGATTTCTAGTTCTGCTGCTGTTAACAAAGGCAATGATCATTACCTTGCCTTTGGCATATAAAGCTTAGATATTTATAAAATTATTTACTTGAGCAGGGGTATTATGGAAAATGTCAATTTCTTCAAAAAAAATTTCCACCACCTCTCCATGATCTCATGTACAAAGTCACATAGGCAAACATTTAAGATGTCTTTGGAAGTTTCCAGCCCTAGAAAAAATTCTCTCCCAGTAATCTTACCGCCTTCAATGGGCTCAGCCTAGCAAGATTACCATGTTTTTATTAATATCTGTGATGTAGGAGCAGCTGACAGCAGAGGTCATTGGTAGAATTTAATGCCTTTACCACTCAAAAAAAGCCAACTCAAATACAACTGATGTGACATTACCCACTATTTATGGTCCGTTCTTTTTGTTCCAGGTCAGGCATCAGACAGATCAGTTAGGGATGGACCTGATGTGCACTTACATATTTGATCAGCATTTTGAAGGACCTCTCTCTTATTGAAAGGCCATTGAAAGCTGGACTTGAGTAGATTTGGTGTTTAAATTAACGAGGCATCAGCTCTGTCACCATTCTTGATCACAAATGTAGATTGCAACCCCCACACTGCACTTACCCAGATAGGTGAACTTCCCCAGCTTGCTGTCAAGATGCCAATCACAGCTCCTGTGTTGTCCATACGAAGGCACCAACTGGAGTGGCTGTCCCCTCCTTGTCCCACAGGACACCACAGCCTCAAGATGGGCAGGAAGATCCCTGTGTTCCACCAGCAGGTAATTCCCAGCCTTGAAGTTGCTAAATGTCACTGAATACTGGAGAGAGGGAAACAAAAGAAACATGCCTGAGTCTGCAATTAGAGCTCCATGGAGTGCAGTATAAAGGGGTAAGGAAGATAATGCTCCTCACAGGAAACATGTGTTGGAAACAGGAAAAGAGATTAAAAATTAAGCAGGAGGTGATGGTAAATTTAGAAAAAAATCAATTCCCCTCATCACTTTTGAAAGGTGAGGAGAATCAATGTCTTCTGAAAATTGCTTCAACATTTAAGGCAGTAAAAAAACTGTTGGTTCCTAAGCACCACACTGAATTTTCACCTAAGACATCCAAAATCAAGTGTCCATGGCCAGGTGAGATGGGGCTTAGTGCAACCTGGTCTAGTGGAAGGTGTCCCTATCTATGGCAGGGGATGGAACTGGATGAGCTTTAAGGACTTTTCCAACCCAAACCATTCCATGATTCCATTACCTTTTTGTTCCAGGTGACTACTGAGAGTTTATCTAAGAGATAAGAGAGAGCTTATCAGTCATCTTATCTAAGCCTATAAATACAGAGACTTTCTCACTGCACTTAACTCTATTTTATTTCTCTCTGTTCGTCCAAAGAGATGAAAGCATGATTATCTCTTCCAGATATAATTTTGAAATTATAAAACCTTCCCGTGTTACCTGGAGCTGTTTGCTGACCGAAGGGTTGTCAAATGTCAGTGTGTAAGTCTCTTTATCCAAGAGAAGAACCATCCAGCCATACAGGTTTGATAAAGTATCAGGGACATAATTGACTGTGTTTGACTTTTTCCTACTGTCAGTCACAGTTAAATTATAGGGAATGTCAGGAGCCTCTTTCCTGCAGGAAAAAAAAAAAAAGAAAACAAAAAAAACCCCAACAAGTTATTACATTTTTGCATTGAACTCTGTTATTTTGCAACCTGTACAGTTCCATTTTTATTTGAATTACAGCAGCTGTGCTGGATCTCCCTTAGAATGTGTCTCCATTTTTGTAATTATTTATAAATACCATAAGAAACAATATTTTGTCCCAAGTGCTGTAAAAAGAGAAAGAGAAAAAGAGAGATGCAGCATGGAGGAGTAAAGGAAGAGGAAGAGAGCAGAGCAGATTTAACAGAGTACCAACTTCTAAATTGCCAGAATATTTTCCCTCTGCCAGACTCATGGGACTCAGGTTCAACTTTTAGGGTCTTCATGAAATTTGGTGGAGTCTTCTTATTAGCCTCAGCCCAGGCTGGGTGGGGTTTGGAGTAACCTGGTTCTGGTGGAAAGTGTCCCTGCCCATGGCAGGGGTTTGGAATAAGGTGATATTTAGGGACCCTTCCAACCCAAAGCATTCTGTGATTCTGTGATTATTCACTCCCATTTGAGTGGTCAAAAAGTTTCAAAAAAGTCCTGTGTAATTCAAAGAGCTGTTCTCTGCCTGCTCCTGTGGACTGTTTAAATCCTTCACAAAATTGGTGAACTTTTTGTACAGCAGTTCTTATGAGCAACCAAGTGAGAAGTCAACCCCCTTTTTCACTAGAACTTGGCACTCCTAATTTCTGACCAGTCTAGTCAGGAGAAAAAGCCCTTACTGAACAGATCAACATTAACACTGATACCATGAGGGGTCATAAACCCTTTAGATTTGAGGTTGCAGTAGACTCCTCTCAGTTCTGGCATTTAAGCTGACAATAAGCTTTAAAAATCCCCTCTTTTAAGCATCCCTTGAATAATTTTTCTTAATATTTGAAGCATTACCTTACAACTACACATCTCAGCATATTATCTAACCTCTCAGCCTGGATATGGCTTTATGGCTTACTAACCCAAACCGTGCTAAAACTCGCGTCGTCCTGAAATTTGCCTGTATTTGTAGTTTTTGGTTGGATTGTTGCTTTTTTTTTTTCCCAGGTGCTTTGGAGATGATGCAAAGTCACCAGAGCAGTCATCCCAGATGTATTTTTCTTTTAACTTTTAAAATCATTGGAGATGATGCAAAGTCACCAGAGCAGTCATCCCAGATGTATTTTTCTTTTAACTTAAAATCAGTGGGGTTTTTTTGTTTGTTTTTTTTTTTGTTTGTTTGTTTTGTTTTGTTTTGGTGGTTTGTTTTTTGTTTTTTTGGTTTGTTTTTTTTTTTTTTTTTTGTTATTCTAGTGTCTGTCACTTTGTCAAAGCACTTTCTGGTTAACCAGAAACATTCAGCTGAGAAGCAGCAGTGGTAAAGCAAAGTGTGAATCAGCAAAGGATCACTCAACCAGAAGATATTGGCAGACCAATGAAACTGGAAGGAGTTTATAAGGCTTAAACAGCTTTTGTACCACTAATAAACCTCCTGTTATGGGCATTAACTGGACCAGGATATTAGGCTGCTAATTAAGCAAGTAAATGACAACAAGCACATTATTGTCACAGCTATCAGCACCTGTACAGGTATTCTAGCAGCAGAAGAACACCACACATAATGCAAAACTCTCTTGCACATCAGAAGGAGCCTTACTGAGTTGTAAAGATGCCCAATGTCACAGCAAATGACAGAAATTGACTCATCCTCTCTACAGCATTAATTTACATGGTTTTACTCTTTATTTATTTTCATTTTCATCACCAGAGGATTCTGGAGAGAACAGCTTGAATCACTTTTACTGGGGGACTCTCCCCAGTACTTACAGGAGAAGTAAAGATAGAGAAGAAACCTTGGAAGGAACAGTCCTGCTGGGGTACAAGTCTGACCCGTTAAAAGTTTAGGTGGCAATTCCACACCAGCCATGTAGATCCAATAACTAGTAAATGGGAATGTGAATTCACTAGTTAGTGAATTAAACGTGAATCCATTTATGTTAGAGACCAATATTTAGAAGAGCCCAAATAAATATCTTAAAATGCATAGCAAACTTCCAGATGGCTACAGTTAAGTGAAATATCTTTTCCTGTGTGTCTACTTTTAACAGACAAGCTATAGAATCATAGAATCTTTTAAGTTTGAAAATATCTCTGAGATCATTGAGTCCAACCAGAAACCCAACACTGTCAAGGCCACCTCTAAACCATGTCCTGAAATGCCACATTTACATGTGTTTTAAATCCCTCCAGGCATGGAGACTTAACTCTATTTTTAGACAGTTATGAGCACCACTGCCCCACAAAGCCCATTTCAATGCCTGACCTCCTTTGCCATGAGGAAACTCTTTCTAATATTCAGTCCAAACTTCTCCTGGTGCATCTTGGGGCCATGTACTCTTGTCTCCTGCCTTGTTCTCTAGAAGCAAAGCTTGACCACATCCCCACACGCCATGGCTGCCCCTTCCTGTCAGGGAGTTGTGCAGAGCCAGAAGGTCCCCCCAGAGCCTCCTTTTCTCCAGGCTGAGCCCCTTTCCCAGCTCCCTCAGCCTCTCCTGGTCCTCCAGCCCCTTGCCCAGCTCTGTTCCTTTCCCTGGACACTCTCCAGCCCCTCAATGTCCCTCTTGTCCTGAGGGTCCCAGAGCTGTCCCCAGCACTGGAGGTGCCCCAGCAGTGCCAGCACAGGGGACAGCACTGCCCTGCTCCTGCTGCCACCCCAGAGCTGTGAAAACCCAGGTGCCTTTGGCCTCTTGCCCACCTGGGCACAGCTGGCTCCTGTTCAGCTGAAAGCCTGTTCATGACCCAGGAGGGAAAAGGAGCAAGAGATAACTTCTGGCCTGGAATCTCCAGTGTTTTTATGGCCTGGAATGTTGTGTCCTTGTCTTTTACATGTGTTGCTTGAGGTGTTGCCACCCATAAATTCATTTCCAACTCCTGACAGGCTGCCCACAGCTGAACCAAAATTTTGGGGAGCCCTTTACATGCATTGCTTGAGGTGTTGCCACCCATAAATTCATTTCCAACTCCTGACAGGCCATAAACCAAACCACAACCAAACCAAAAATTTGGGGAGCCTAGAAAGCTTCTCAGCTCAGTGTACAAGTTAACTGGTGCAAGGACACGATAAGCCTGAGATACACTCCCCTGAAAGAATGTCAGTGTGTTGCTTTTTCACCTCCATGCCAAAAAGGCACCAAAATGGAAGTACCCTACTAATGGAATTACCAGCCACAATTAGCACCATTTCCATTTGCCCTAAATAGCCAGTGATTTCACTGTGCCCTAAATAGCCACCAATCTACCTCTCTTTAATGCTAATGAAGTAGAAGAGCGCTGGCACACCACGAGTATTTCTAATTCAGAGGATCTGAGGGAGCCTGCACGCATCATTAACGTGGAGAGCTTCATTATCAGAGGAGAGCCTTCCCCTGAACTTCTCCTGGCTTTATTTGAAAGAAACTAGGAGGCAATGGTCTTAATGCAATATTAACCCTCCCTTTAAACTGCTGGAAGCCTTTACAAACTGTAAGGGGGAAAAAAAGGATGACTCATTGTAAAGGCTGTATTTTTTATATCGAAGCAGGTTTCAATTAAGGAGCAATTTGCTTTAGAAATATGGCAGGATTACAGGATAGGGCTTTACAGTCTGAGCCACAATTCACCAGTTGTGACTGTATAAACTGTTATATAATTTAGCTCAAATGCATTGTGTAGAACTGCTCGACAGATATGGGCCACAAAGGATTTGTTAAGCCAATCAACAACATGGAGTAGAACAAATATTAACTCTCCTGTTTATGTTTACCATTAACTTATTTATCCTAAGGGTCCATATCTGTGTGTATGAAGGCAGGCGCTCTGTTTAGCTCTAAATGCTTTCTGTTTGTGTAATAATCCATTATGATTATCCCTCTTCAAAAACAGGAAACAATTTAGCATTGAACTTCAAATGGGACACCAAATGTTTATACCAAAAGTCCATGTTTATTGTTGGCCAAAGGGAGGCTAATTCAAAATTATAACCATATCAAATACTTTACAGGTTTGATCTTGGGCCCCAGACCAGTTCACTTTATTTTAATTGCCAAGAACTAAGAATTTTCAGCTGTTTTCAGTAAATGTGTGTATCTTTGTTGAGACACCAAGCTCATTATTCAAATCTGTCTTTTATTATGAATCCTTAGTAGCAGTGATTTTTTTTCATGCATGAGTCTTTTAGGAAATAACCAGATCTTTGACCCTGATCCTGAGTCACCACCATGGGCTGAATTTTAAGTAAAAGAAGAATTGAAATGGTTTCCCAAGAATAGAAAGGGTTGTGACTGACAAGCCAAGATAGATTCATTCAGAGTAGAATTTCAGTTTGCTTCCCCTGACTTCCAAAATTCCTGGTGTTCTTAAAACATTTCCCCAGATCCTACAGTTTACAAGCTGGTATTTTCAGGAAAACTAAAATCAGACAGAAATCCTGAGCTGGAAAGTGGTTGGTAAACAAACAGTTCAAATGTCTGCAGTGCCAGCACAGCAAACACCAGAGGAGGACTGCTTGTTCACTCTGCTTTTCCCACATCAGGTAGAGCTCTGAACAGTCCCTGGAAGTGTCCAATACCAGGTTGGGCAGGGCTTGGAACAACCTGGGGTAGTGGAAGGTGTCCCTGCCCATAGCAGGGGGTGGAACAAAATTATCTTTAAGGTCCCTTCTAACCGAAACCATTCTTTGATTTTAGGATCAATATGTTGGTTATTACAGGGAGTCCCAGCTGATGAACCTGGCTCTGATCTATCCAGGCCATAAGAAGCATCCAACAGACTTGCCAGATTTCTCCTTGCCAGGAAAGAAAGCTTAGGGCCAGCAAACATTGCCTTAATATTAAATTTATCTCCCTGCACTTAGAAATACTTTAGATGATGGTCAAGCTGAAGGAGAAGTCTTGAAGAAATATCTTGTCTTGAATACTCATAACAATGTGCAGGACCTGGCTTTGCTAGCCATACCCCTGACTGCAGGGTGAATGGAAAGGTGTCCTCCACTGGGAAACAAATTTCTTTTGGTGGGATGTCTGAAATGCCAGAAATGCAGCAGAGTAAATGCTGAATCTCTAAAGATGAGCTGATGAATTTAACTGAGCAGTCAATAATTTAATATTTGCCTTCCATGTTACATCTCAGGAGCCCTCAGAGGATGGGATAAGTGACCATGTAAGCTGCCCCCTGTGTGGGGAGACACATGGCCAGAGACTGACTGAGGACATTGAGAGACGAATAGTGGTTTTTCATGGTTTTCAAGGGTGTTTCACAGCAGGGAGATGTTCAGCTGAAGGCACCACAGAGAGTAAATATCAAAGGAAAAGCAAAACTAGAGTAACCATCTGAACTTTCTTCATGATTCAAAGACACGGAGCTAGGGAGACACCAACCCATCAGCAGTGGCTGGGTTTGCAGCAGAAATGCATCACACAGAGAGGATCTTAGAGCTGATTTAGGAATGAAACCTAAAAAGTAAATTTTTTGCTCTGAAGAAGAAGAGGGAGACAATAAAAGGCTTGAACTGCAAGACTGATGCTGAGCAAGTCCAAGGCTTCCCCAGTGAGAAAAGGAAAGCAAATTAGAGGGACCAAGAGGGAAACTCCCTTTTGGCAGGCGCAGCCACCGATGTTTGGAGTCCCCTTCGCCGCAAGGTGCTGCCAGGCTGCAGATTATTCTAATGCTCTCCTCTTGTAAAAATTATGCATAATGTGAAGAAACTTTGAAAGTCACTTAATCATGTTATGACAATTTTTTAATGAACATTTGTTTTAATATTAATAGAGATTCATAGTTTCATGATAATATGGGTAGCGGTGGCATTTGGAGCAGCCGTTTCTAGCCTGCAGCCATGCTGTGCTGTGCCATAGCATAAGCTGTGCTTCAGACTACTCAATAACTTTCTCACATATAAATTTATAAAGACTTTTATAAGCTCCAATTACATTTTTAAAAGACATAAAACCCCTCTTTAAAGTGTGCTTACGTGACACATTAGTTTAACTTTCAACTGGACTTTGTGAAGAAGGGTTTTGTTACAGCAGTGGTAGTTTGGAAATGGATCCCCATTTCCCTGGAAGTTGTTGAGTGAGGTAGTTCAGAACAGAGAGTCACAAAATGCTAAAGATAGTAGTTCTCCTTTCCAGAAAAGAGCTTCCATACTTTAACAAAACACTTTTTTCTCCCAAATACATGGTTTATTTTGGGGAAAAGCGTCAATACAACACATGCATCCTGGTAAATTAAACAGCACAAAGATAAACAGTCAATTGCCTACATCGTATCATAAATAATTGAAATTGTTCCAGACATTCTTTTAGCTGGCACCAAACAGCCCCATCCCCGACAGCTCCCAGGCAGGGGGTCTTCCCTAAAGGTTAGTGCTGATGCAACATCCCTGATGTTTTGGAGACTGAGATGGTTAAAATATGGCCATGTCCATGTTCTTACCAGTTGCTCTCAGGGTCAGGGAATGATCCTGAGGTTTCTGAGACAGAGGGTACCATACTAGGTCTCCCCTCTTAAAATCCATTATTTGCCTCAACCTTCAAGATTTTTGGAACTGGAATCCCATCCCTGAAATTCAGGATAAGTGAAAACACCCACCATCTCAAGCATTTCATGCTTTTTTGTTTTGAGGAGCATAGAAAATTCATGTTGCAGACCTGACAGGTCTCATATTCTATGGCCTGGTACAGCACAATAGAAAGATTTCTTCCAGAGAGATTTTTAACCCTTTTCTTGTCAGAAACTAAAGACAGCCAAGCAACAGTGTTTTTGCCTTTTCATGAGGTGATATGGATCCAAGAGGAACTTGTTAGGAACTAGAAAGATTTCTTCCAGAGAGATTTTTAACCCTTTTCTTGTCAGAAACTAAAGAAAGCCAAGCAACAGTGCTTTTGTCTTTTCATTGAGGTGATATGGATCCAAGAGGAACTTCTTAGGAATTTTTTCCTGTCACTCACCTATCTTTATTCTCTTTACTCAACCTCTGCCAATTGCTTCTAGTCATGTTTTGCTGTATTAATCCCAAACTATTTCTTTTTTATTGCAAACACTCTCCAAATGCATCTGGATAAAATTCACCCATTCTCCTTCTCCCACCCCCTCATCCTCTGGTCATGCTGTAGATATTTTAATGACTTTTACTCTTCAGCCCCTCCAGCTCCTTTTACTCCCCATCCTGGTCCTCTCCCAGGTTTCTTTTGGAGCTCTATCTGAACAAAGCCTCCCTGACTCACCACCCTCACTTGGCTGGATCTGAAAGTCTTTCAGATTCACATGACGGTGATTTGGCTGCTGGGAGCTGCTGAGGAGAGAGGATCTGGAAGCAGCACAGAGAGGATGCTCAAGGTCCCTGGGGTTACTCTGCTGAGCACACAGTCCTCAGGAGGACAGGCTAACAGCTGGCTCCTTCTTCTGAGACTGCCAAGGACCTTTTAAGTAAATTGACTTCCAGCTCATGCCAGCTCATAATACAGATGCTAAATAAATACTTGCTTGAAATAAAACTTTAATTGAGAAGCCATTGATATGACTAATCATTGAATCCTGGAATTATTTTGATTGGAAGGGACCTTAAAGATCATTTAGTTCCAACCCCCTGCCATGGGGAGAGACTCCTTCTATTAGACCAGGTTGCTCCAATCCCTGTCTAACCTAGTCTTGAGCACTTCCAGGGAAATTCTCATGCAGTTTACTGGGAAGACAAAATTTAAGTCTGGTTAATTCTTCCAGAGTTAACAGCAATGGCACAGATGAACTGCTTGTGCTTGTTCCTTACCCACCTTTTGATGCCAGGAGAAACAAGGCGTATTCAATATCTTAACTACCATGAATTATTAACAATTGCATTGTGGCAGTATCCAAAAGGGCCCAAATCACTCTACAGGCAACATTTAGAGAAGCTACATCCACCCACACAGCATCAGCCCAAATATCTTGCAGTCCATTTCATCAAGGTAAACAGAGACTAGAAAGGAAATTAATTTCCCCAAGACTTCATAGTTAACTGCTTAGGAAAGACATCTTTTCTAAGGTGTCTTTTTTTTATTTTGCCTTCTACCCAGTATTCTTTTAGTTACATATGAATAACTCCAAGCTCTTAAATTTTTGTAGACTTTTGGTTTCATTATGAGACACAGTAATCACATGCAAAGCCTCCAGGTAACTCAAAGTCTTATAGTTTTCTCCTTCAATGGAAAAGCTGATTCGTTTTTTTTCTGTTTGGGAAGGGTTGGGGTTTTCCTCCTCCTACTTCTAAAACATTAATTATGAGGCAGACATGAATAATTAACAGCCCTCTGACAGAGCACTTCAGGATTTCTGCTTGTGTACTACTAACCTGAGACAGCAAAAAATGGATAATTGTTTAGATTTTTACTTCAACAGGAGAGTGAAATACTGAGCAGGGGACTGGGAAGGGAAGATGAGCATGGGAAGAAAAGCAGGAGTGATGTTTAGATCTCTAAAAGTATTTTTCACCCTTTTTCTTATGTCAGAAATTTGGAAGTGTGATAGAAATGTTGGCAGTTCTTGGCTGAACAGCATTCCTCCACTGGATCCCCTTAGCTGCCAGCTGGGGAAAGGCAGGGAAAATTCCAGCTTGGGGAGACATGTGAACTGGGAGAGAACTGGGAGTTGTACAACCACCAAAGCTGATGGGAATGACGTGGCTGTACCCCAGGACTGGATTATTATTAGAATTCTTTCCAATTTCCCATGCTATCAGTGTGAATGCCAGAGCTGACACAACATCTCCAGGAGATCCTTGTCCTTCTGCCATGGAGTGACAGGCCATGGGAGGCAGCACAGCAGATTCAGAGATGCCACTGCTCAGGCTTTAGACCTGGTTTAGGACCAAGCAAAGAGGCAGAATTCCTGGGACTGAGCTCAGACCAGCAGCAATCTCAGAACAACACACAAAAGCAAAATCCACATTTTGGGAGGTGGAACAATTACTTACAAATGAAGATCCATACGGTGGAAAACAAGGTCACTGTCACAGACACTGCCACCAGAAGCTTGGCTGAAGTTGGCACTGGCTGTGCAAGATGCTGCCAGGATATCTGTGGAAGGCAGGATGTGACTTCCCTTCTGTCCCGTGGTGGAGCCGTCAAGGTCCTCAAGGATGGCAGAGTGAGGGAAGGGGAAGGACACTTGGAAAGGGGAATTGGTGAACCTCAGATGTTCAGCTGTCACTGTAAAGCCACCTGTGGGTGACAAGTAGCAAAAAAAAAATAGCAAAATGGTCACCTCATGTAATGGGCCTGAAGACAACTCTCTGGAGGAAAAGAGGCCAACTTCATTCCACCTTGCCTTTGAAAAAATATCTGATGAGTCACAAAAATGGGGAGATCCAGGAAAATAAATGGAGATGGTTGTAGGAATAGCTATTGCTGTGCCAGACCAAACCTGCCCAGTACCCTGCTGTGACTGTGGTTCAGACTCATCTGATCCAGGTACTGCTTTTGGTCCTACCAGCAGCTACTCAGTGACTCCAAACATTTATTCACAGTCCCCACAGCCAAAATTACAGTGACTCTTACAGATCCTGTCTGCCTTTTTCTTTAGAGGTGAGTACATGGTGTAAATGCTCTTGACTCTTTTGCATATTTGCAGCACCTGGCAGAATAAAGCCTAGGCTGAATAGTGAGTCTGGAGGACTTTTTCACCACTGAAACATAGAAAGCTACAAAAAAGTTGAATACTCATGCAGCCTAAAATTTATGAGCACATTAATATTTACAAAAATGTCAGAAAATCATTGCCTCATGGACTGTAACAAGTCAGCTTTGGCAGGAGTGCCCTACAATATGGGTTACTATTTGACAGTCCTATTCCCAGTTTTTTCCCTGACTAAGCTGGATTTTACTATTCCTCCTGTCCTTTGATCTCATCTCCTAAAATCTTCTTCTCTTTTAATGTATTGTTATTATAGGGCAGTCTTTTATTTATATATAAATACATTTTATTACAATACAAAAGGCAACTGCATTTGGAACATTCTTCAAAGAGCCTTTGAGTACCTCTTCAAAGCTCAGAAGGATGCTTAGTTTACACATTATCTTAGGCAAATTCACCTCAGGTTTAGGCTGGTAAGCAGTTTGGTGAAATTCTGTGAGGTTGTGTCACAGCTTTTAAAGAAATCATCACTCTTGAAATTTTACCTCTCAAAATGAAGATGCAGAAACAAGGCAGTGCATAAAACCCGCTTCCACTGAGAAAACTGTATCAGTGCAGAAATCAGACTACGTTTGTCTTAAAATAAATGCAATACATGGCTTCAACTGAGTGATGAAGCCACATCCAGAAAGACTGGGGAGAACCTGAAATCTCAGCCCGTGCAGAGGAGTTATCAATGATCATCTGTGAAAACTATGAATAGGAGTAATGGGAGGGGAAGCTAGGGATTTGGGAATCCTGAGAAATAAATATAAATCAGACTCACCCTGCCCTTGGTAACAGCCAGAACAAGTCCTGATCGCTGTGCAAGTGTTCACATCAAAGTTCCTGAAAGCTGTGTTGGAGATGAGGAGCTGGTATCTTTTGGGAGTCCTTAGTCCTGCAGACATACAGGTCCTATCCTGAAATGAAGAAACGAAGGAAACATCACCATGTGAATCACAGAGTCTTAGAATGGTCTGGGTTGGAAAGGACTTTAAAAGTCACCTCATTCCAACTGCCTGCCATGGCAGGAACATCTTCCAAAAGACCAGGTTGCTTCAAGTCCTGCCTAACCTGGCCATGAATATTTCCAGAAATGGAGAATCCAGGATGCAGCAGCTGGGAATGCAAGAGTGTGACTGCCCATAATTGTGGAGTTTAAAGGACAGGTGTAAGCTATTGTTTGGAAAATTCTCACAACATCCATCTAATTCCCCACTTTTAGCAGCTTGTTGCCCTTTGTTGAGTTGTTGCATAGTAGTTATGATTGGACTTTCCCTGGGGAGAAATCAGAAATGGAGAATCCAGGATGCAGCAGCTGGGAATGCAAGAGTGTGACTGCCCATAATTGTGGAGTTTAAAGGACAGATGTAAGCTATTGTTTGGAAAATTCTGAAAACATCCATCTAATTCCCCACTTGAAGCAGGTGATAGCATCATTTTTAAGGGCAGCTTGTTGCCCTTTGTTAAGTTGATGCATAGTAGTTATGATTGGACGTTCCCTGGGGAGAAAGAATCCACCAAAAAGCCACAGTGAGTGGATTTTTACATCCTCATTTCACTTTACCTTTTTTGTCCAGCAAGTGGGAATTTTTCCTTCTCTGCAAACATGACTATTCTTATTTCTGTTCTAAGAAAAATCTGAGCACTGAAATTTGAAGGGATTTTGTGTGATTTGGCATGGGGACACACTCAAGCCAGGCTCTCTGAAAAGCTCTAGAGGACTTCAGGGTCTATTAGAACTTAAAAAGACAGAAAGCAAGAACAAAAGCCACGGGAGATGAAAAACACAATCAACAAACTGGATTTTGGAGTGATTGTAGTCCACAGCACAGTGGAAGTGTACACTCTCTGCCCAACTGTCTTGGAAACAGGCTGGAAATAAAGATGTACTTAGAGTTAGTGAGCAGCCTGGAGGAAGAAGGGCTGGCAGGAGTCTGTGATACTGTTTCTGAGGCCAATGAATACTTGTAGAATATATCTCAAAAGCCATAGTAAAGAATCAATCAAGAAATCCACTCTGTGTGGAAACACCTGCAATTGAAAGGAAAGAATGTAATGGACTCTTATAAGTAGATTATTACTTCAAAGAGAAGGTGCTATCTTCAGTCTTTGTAAGACACAGTAGTTTCATCAGCTGTTTTATTCTGAGGCCAAAACATCAGGAGTGATAGTCCTGGTCCTTGGGCCATCCTATTCCAAGTCACTGCTAAGCAGAAATCCCTGGTTTCTGGTAATAAATTGCTCAGAAAGTCACTATTGGCTTTTTTCTTACTTCTGATTCTTCCACCCCACCTAATTTTCTATATTTTAAAATTAATTAATTTTATTTAAACAAATAGCAAATAGACCAGTGTGAGACAATAATTCCTCCCTTGTGTGTCTCAGAACTCTTGCTGTTTCCAGGAAGAAAGGCTTCTCCTTAAACGGTCCCACAAACACAATGAGTTGCTTAATGAGAACATGGAGGAAGCTTTCTGAATGTCTTGGAAGTTAAAAAAAAACCTTTAACTTGGCTTTTGCTAGTCCTGGATTTAGCCCTGTCACTAATGGTTCAATGGGTCAAAGCCCCAACCTTTCAATCTTGTTTTAAAAAACACTTTTTTCCAAAAAGTGGAAGGGCTAACAGAGAGGAATATCAAGGTTCACATTAAAATAATGTAACAATGTTTTAATTTATATTAGAGACATCATTATTAAAGGGAGAATTACATACATTAAGATGTAAATTATGACAAGGAGGCTCTTATCATGAGATAATCAAAGATAATCCCTTCCCTGAGGTACTGCAAGAAACAAGGCACAGCATGAGCCCCTCTAAATCTCTCAGCAAGTACTACACTGGAGTTTTTCCATGGATCCTGCAAAGCAAAAGCAAAGACATCCACCCCCTGGTGTCAGAGAAACTCACTGGGACATCACTGGGACACTGCAAGGTTGGACAGGTGAAGACAGAATTTTATCTGAACTATCTACTTAGAACAGACCTGCCAAGGAGGTTCCTTTCTATGAGCTTCTAAAAACTCATTTAAAATACTTTTATTTCTGCCAGTCAGAGAGAAAATTAATTTAATGAACAATAGAGAACTGAGCAGGGAAAAAAAAAGGACTTTAAAATCATGAACAAGCAGCTGCGGCCAGTTGTAACTAAAATTCCATTGTTATCCATGTTATTAATCTGTTAACAACCTGGTAGCACCCAAAGGACTTCGTCCAGCTGCCTAAAGAAATAGTGGAAGAAGAACATATTTACTGCATAAATAAAATTACATTTTGTTGGTATTTTTCATTCTCAAGTAAAAAAAAAAATAACACTCTGTGTTCCAGGTAGACCAATAATAATGAGAGAGAGCTGAGGAAACCAAAGTGTTAACAAGGATAGAAACCAAAGCTGATGTTCTCCCTCAGTATTCTCAAATCACTAAACTAAATCCACTTGTGCATAGTTAAATGGTGCTAAATGCAAAAGGCGTATAGGAATTTGTGTTAGAAAAGTTTGGTTAAAGAAAAATTATTATTTCTCTCAAAAAGTCAGGTTTGGTGAAATTCCAAGCTTTTTCTGAGACCATATCAATCCTGGAAAAAAATATGAGTAGGAAAAAAATTTGCACTTGTCGTGCTAAGATCCTTCAGCTTTTTGTGTTTGTGATTTTGCGTTCATTTTTTGAATGTTATTTTAGAAAGAATATATAGGATTATGCCTTATAGTGGAAAATTTTATAGTAGTTTCTAATGAAAATAGAAAAACCAGAGACCTTGTTTCAAATTTGCTTAAAAATCTTAAAATCTTCCATGCTGAAAGGAAAAGATATTGGGAAAAAACACCAAAAACCTGTAGAACTGTTTTGGTTGGAAAAGCCCTGTAAGAACATGGAGCCCAACCATCAACCCAACACTGCCAAGGCCAACACTAAACAATGTCCCGAAGTGCCAGCATCTTCATGGCTTTAAAAACCCTCCAAGTGATTCCACTACTGCCCTAGGCAGTCTGTCCCAACACTTGAAAACATTTCAGTGAAGATATTTTCCCCAAATTCCAGTCTAAACTTTACTGGTGCAACATGAGGGCATTCCCTTATAACCTGTTTAAAATCCAAGCTTTTCCCAAGCTGCCATGGGGCGGGGGCTGTTCTCCAGGTTCCTTTCTTATTTATCCAAATTCTAATTGAAACATTGCTGTGAGACTTAAGAGACTTTGAAATTCCTTGGATTTCTTACCTTTTGCCCAAGGTCTCCATTTAAAACACTCTCAGACACAGAAGTGTTTCCCAGGCTTTCCACAATATCAATGCCAAAATCTTTGCAAGCAGAAATCCAGAAATGCTGGAGCTCAAGGTTCCTGCTACTGAAAATCTACATGAGAGGAAAATAAAATAATAAAAATGCATATCATCATGAAATAATGTAATGGTTTAGGTTAGAAGGAGCCTTAAAGACTATTTCATTCCAACCCCTGCCATGGGCACTGACACTTTCCACTATCCCAGTTTGCTCCAAGCCCCATCCAATCTAGCCTTGAACAATTTTGGAATGGGGTACCTAAAAGAAAGAATATTGTTTCTAAAGGGAGCTCATGGAAAAAAAGCAGAATATACTTAGTTATTTGTGTCTTCTAGGTCAGTCACATACAAAGAAATTACAAGTTATGCAGAGAAAACCAACAACAACAACAACAAAGCTGCAAATCATCCTTTTACTTCTTTTCATACAAATAACCTTTTCATAAAGAGAATGCAGACACCAATTACAAGTTATGCAGAGAAAACCAACAACAACAACAACAAAGCTGCAAATCATCCTTTTACTTCTTTCATACAAATATCCTTTCCATAAAGAGAATGCAGACACTGAAAAATCTCGCTGAAAAATTGGACACCTTCAGAGGAAGAGTCATAGGGATGGGTGAGGCTATAAAACCTTACAGAGAAACACATATAAACTGTTCAGGTCAACAGACAGGAAATAATAAGATCACAGGCTCCAAAACGTGAGTATGGGAAAAATATGACATAATAAAGGGTGGCGTGGCTTTTAAAAATCAGATTAATTGAGAGTCATATTAGCTGGAGAACAAAGCTAGACAAATTTGAATAAATAAAAAGTGCAAAATTTTAAGAATAATATTTTTTTTAAAAATCCCATGGAAACCATCTGTTCTATAAAGGTAATATATCTACCTATTGCAATCTTCATGAACAGCTCAGATATACTTGGAGAATTTTTTATTTGGCAACATGGTCTAATGGAAGGTGTCCCTGCCTATGGCAGGGAGGTTGGAATTAGATGGATTTTAAGGTCCCTTCCAACCCAAACCATTCTAAAATTCAGTTATTACAGTGGCAGACAGATGCTAGATGATTACAGAGAAGACCAGCCAGTGAAAGTAGCACTGATTCTGCAGCAAAAAGAATTCACACAAATCAAGTTTCTCATTCATTAAAACAGGAGCCTCCAGGTGAGAAACATGGAAATAGAAGCACAAGAGCTTTTAGTCAGTGTGGAGGTGAGATACTTGGAAAGATCCTGAGCATCACAGAAGGCAGAGGGGACAAACATACCTGTGCTCCCCCTTGGCAGCTCCAGGCTATGAAGTTGTTGAATTGAACACGAATGTCTGGCAAATACTCTGGGTATACCAACAACCCATGCCTGTTTAGAGAGAAAGCCATGGAGACTGTTCCTTTACATAGCATGTACTGGTGAGAAGATTTTTCTGGTCATCATTTTGATATCTTAAATCTGTAACAGTTTTCTGCATGAGACTTGATTTCTTTAAAGTCAAAAGTTTTCAGTGTTAGACCTATCAGAGCTAAAAAGGAGTGTGCAGTGCCACTGAGAGGTTCTCACTACAAAACTATCTCCCCATCCTCATGAGTTTTCAGTCAGTGTCACCTTCAGGTAAGCCTGACATGAATCTGGACAGATAAGACTCTTCTTTATCTTGGATTCAGCTAACTTGGAATACAGCCCAAACGTGTGCATTCCTAAATGTAAGACTTGGTTTGACCTTCTCAGAGATTTAAAATCCAGATTAATACCCAGATTAACTCAAAATTCAGGTCACCTCAACCACTGATTTTCAGTACAATGTCATTTTTTTAATATTCTTTCTCCAATACACTTTCTGTTTTAGGGAAGTACTGGTTAAAACTTTTGTCAATAGCTGTTCCTGGATGCTAAAGGAAGAATTGTTGAATGAAACATCACAGAATCATGGAATCAGGGAGTGTTGGAATGGATCATCTTAGAGATCATCTCATTCTACCACCCTGCCAGGGACAGGGACACCTCCCACACCAATTCTGCCCTGCTCCAGACAACTCTGCTTGCAAGAGACAAGGACCTCAAAGGGTGCAAAACTTGGGGGGGGGAACATCCTCAAAAGAGGGGCAAAGCCTTTTCTGCCCAGCACTGCAATTATAGATGGCATAACCATTCACTGAAGTAAAATCTCCTTAACCAAACTCCCCAAGTACCTTGTGCAGGAGTGAGCTGTGTTCTCACTGAAGGACAGGAGAGGCACTTTGGATGGTCCCTCAGGGGAGAGATGAAAGAAATAGCCATACCCAGCACCACACACTGTGTTCCCCTGTAGAGAGGAACACGTGACTATGAAAATAATATTAGCACAGATTTCTGGAAATGAAAACCAATTTAAGAAGCACACAAATTAAAATCCCAGCTGTAGTCAATTCAGATTCTGGTAAACTGGCTGGTGGAGACTTGTACCTCATTTCTGTGTCCCCTGTCTTGTTCTGTTTTCACTTTGACCTTGGGCCAGTTGTAAACATACTTGTTTTCAAACCAGACAAGGAGGATTGGCCAAGCAATAGAGACAAACAGTAGAACAATGGTGTAGTGAAAAGTCTTCAAGAAGTAGGTAAGAAAAAAAATGTGTTGAAAACTTACATCTATAAACTCCTTTCAATATGAGAAAATGTCAGGAAGAAAAAGTAAATCACAAATTAATCCCAAAGGTAAATCACAAACTAATCAAGTTTATTGGTTTCCTTCTCAGTCTTGATGTTTCTCTTATCTCCCAAAGCAAACACGGAATAAGGAAATATAGGAAATATTTGCATTGAAAAAGTGAGACTCCAAAAAGTCAAGAGAAAGCAAAGAACAACATCTTCAGGATATGTCAGTGACTGAACAATTAAACTTCCTTAGATCTGTGGTAAATTATATAGTTTGGATCATTTTTACAGGATAAATTAATAACCATAGAAAGATGTGCTGTAAGTTATTGTAATTTAATATTTCTTAAATAAATTGCATTCTAAATTCTAAATTCTGCAATTGTTGTGTTGTTAGTAATAAAACAATAAAAATAAGTGGACATAAGACCTGACTGGCCTTAAAATTAGGAGTTTGATACTTACAGAATCTGCATTAAGTAGGTTATATGAGTTGTATTGGGTGTGTTCTGAATTTCTCTACTCTAGGACAAAACCCCTGTTCTTGCCAGCTTAGTTTGGAGAGCAGCCAAGCCTAGTTGTGTTTGGGTTGTGTCCACATAGCAGTGTCTTCATATGTGCACCTGTGCATGATCCCTCTCAACTGCCTTAGGTGTGTGAAATCTACCTTAGGCTGGTAGACTTTAGCTCCCTTTTGAAGAAAAAAAATAATAATAAAACATAGGCATGTGCAGAAGGCAATGCTTTTGGTCTGTCCTTAGACAAAATTAATTGCTCTCTAGAGGTATGTGGCTCTCAGAGGGGGGGTCTAAGATGGCTTTTCTTCCAGCTCTAAGGAGGGCTTGTTCTCTAAGATCAGGTCTGACACCACCACTCCCATTCATAGGCCACTGGACAGTGTTAAAATACTAATGACTTTTTGGTCCCTGATGGTCCAAATCAAAGCTGAGCCTGGTGACCTCGAGGTGAAACCCTCCATATACCAATTACTTTCTTCTGACCCATCCAAGTGTGCTCCCTGCAGTCCTGATCTCTGACATCTGTCAAAGAATAAAGTACTGAGACCCA
Organism: Passer montanus; assembly: GCF_014805655.1. Taxonomy (NCBI): domain Eukaryota; kingdom Metazoa; phylum Chordata; class Aves; order Passeriformes; family Passeridae; genus Passer; species Passer montanus. Next base: position 285,840 of record NW_024374812.1, on the reverse strand, counting down.
GAGCTCTGCTTTCTCTATCCCCTGGTAAAACTGCTGCTTTTTCTGAAAGTGCAGCCACAGACCCTTTTTCTTTAACAAAACACTTCTGCAGTCCAGTCACATCATTTCCAGGATATTTTACTTGCGACTCCAATCGTGCGTTCTACAGATGATTCATAAGGAAAAAAAAAAAAATTCCCTGCATATTTATTCAGCCAGCTCGTGGCTGGAGGGCAGGGGTTTTAGGCAAGCAGGGAATTTTGTGTGGAAATCAATTCTTTGTGGAAGTCAGTATATTACGAATGTCCATGCAACCAAAATTCCAGAGAGAAATTACCTCCCTGAGCATGCCAAAAACCTGGAGGTATGCACTGCAAGTCACTAAAATCAAGTGGCTGATGGTTTAAGTGTCTCTTAACTGTTACAACTCTGCTGGTGTAAATATTTCATGAATTTCTTTTAGATAGCTGGGACTCAAACTGTTGACCTTAAAAATGACATTAAAGCTCTCCCAGCACTGCTCCCACAGTTTCAGAGCTGGGCAGGATGTGAGTAGTACTTACAATGTGCCTGCTTTGGTGTGGGCCCACTTTGCAGGAAAGGGTTTGGAAAAGATCTCAGCAGGGATGGAACAGTAGGAAAACAGTGGCAAACAGATGCAGCCTCACCTCTTTGTTGCTGTGGAGAATGGCTGGATGGGGTGACACCAGGAAACAAATGCATTCACCAACAGTGTGACAATCAGTCACTCCTCTGACATGGAGACACCAGCTGAGCTCCACCCCATTCATTCATCTGAGCTGTTCCCCAGCCCTCAACACCAAGGCAAGAAAGGAGAGGGAGGTTCTTGCTGGATTTTTTAAACCCAGTCCATATGTTGTTATGCATGAGCACTGCATGTTGGCTCTGGCATTTCAGGGCATTGAATGTTTATGGGTTGGAACAACAAAAAGGCCAAAACTCACCAGGCCCAAGAGAGAAAAAATAAAAATATAGAAACCTACTTTTAAAATTATTTTTTCTGTACACAAAAAGAAATCCAAGGACATAGGGTGCATGTTTCAGTGAGAAAAAAGCCAATATAACAGAGGAGCATCTTCACTTCCTTGCACTGATAGTATCTAAAAAGCAAAAAATCAGCCTGCTAATGAGATTGTCCATGACTCTAAAAAGTGATAACCTGAACTTACACACTGTGTTTTAAAAAAATTACACTAACCTTGCAATAATCAGTTTGCACTCATACTGTCCAAGTATAAAATTTTGTCTAACAGCCTGATTCACCAGTGCACTTAAGAGCTTAAGTCAAATGGAAGGCAGTGGGAATTGGGTCTCCAAATGTCTTTGTAGGCTCAGGTTTGAGTGACTGCTCTGTCCCAATTTCCACACCTTTTAGGCCACTACTGAATTTCAAGGAAATTTAAGCTCTTCAGCCACCGATGCAAATTTAAGCTCCCAAGTAAATTGACTAGTTATAAAAACATTACTGCAGGTCTGACTGTGGAAAGGCTTAACCCATCATGCACAGAAGGTGTTACACAGCTTGGACCTAGAGCTGTCTGCAGTCCCTGCCTTAAAGATTGCAGCCAATAAGTTAAAACCAATCATCAAAAGATGGAAATCTGAAAATAAACAAAAACAAACCTAAACCAATGAACAAAAAGACTGACAAACACCTAAAATTAAATTCTAAACTGGGAAAGTTTCTATTGCCTGAGAACCAGGCAGGTGGAAGATGAGCCTTTCCTATTACATTCTTCAAATGGAAGTTTGAAGATAAATAAACTAGGATTATAAATACCTAAAAAGTTTGAATCACATGATCTGAGAATTTTCATGAGAGAAAAGATGCTAAGACTACAGCATCATAATGCTGCTGCACCAGCACCCCCGAAATTTAGTGATTATTATCGCACTTAGAAAAAGTCCACAGTTCTTTTGCCAGGGAGAAATGTGACTTTTTCTCTTAATATCCCTGTGCTTTGCTGCTTTCCTGAGCACTGCTTGGTCCTGTTGTAGAGTAAGCACAGTTAATAACAATTTTAAGCTGGGCAATTTCTTCGAGTTTTCCTTTTGCTGCTGCAACTCCTCAAATATTTCACTCCTCAAGATGGTGAAGGTCATCAGCAACCATTTGAGGGCCATCTGTTACCCTGCCTGGAGCAGCACATCTCTGGAGAGCAGGAAGGACCCCCTGATATTGGGGTACACAGCCAACGCTGTAGCTTTATATCTGCAAACTCACGTGAGCAGAGAGGGATGAATAAATGTGCTGAAAACCCAGCACAGCCAGTTCCCAGGAACCCGTGGAGGTAATTGCAGCAAACCTTTTCAAAAGCTGAGCCACTGGCGATGGAGTGAACAGCTCCAGGGTAAGTCAGTGCATGGCAGTACAAAACTCTGTGCTTAGTGGAGCTGAAATTCTCATGATTCTGCCTGGTTGTTGTATTTTAAAACTATATTTGATGGCCTTAAAAATGATAAATATGGCCTCGAGGGAATTGCAGAAAAGTTCTCTCCTCCTTCCTCAGTGCTCCTGTCTTCATAAAAACATAGGAAATGTGCTGGTCTCTTTTTCACCTTCAAATTTAGGTGTAAATCTTCCCTCATGGAGCAGAAGCCCCGGGGGTGATTAGGTCTTCACAAACAGTAATTGGTTTGGTTACTGAGGGTTAACAATAGAACATGTCAGGAATATATTTTAAATGAAAATATGCATTTTTCACTACTGAAAGTGTGGTAAGAAAGGTCTGTTTCAACGTAATTCTTTAAAATAGTTGGGAAAGAAAAGTGGTTTGGGGTTGATGAAAATCATATTTGTCCACTAAACACACAAAAGTGACTCTATTCTGAAATGTAAGACCAAAAAAAGAAAATTAACTAAGAGAAAGCATCAGAGAATTAGTAAATAAAAGTATTTTTTCTGAGCTCAGCTTTTTGATGTGTGGCTGTTAAGCTGTTAGCTCTTTAAAAACCTAGTGATTTATAACCATTTAGAATAACAAAACTTCATTTCTTTCAAAATCAATGTCATTTTCATAGGACAGGAAACACTTTCTCACCCCAGAATGCAAATCTTCAGCTGTGTGGTCAGTGTGATTTTAAATCCAGACAGAGGTGTTGCTGAATTTTAGTGTTTTTGTAGTCAGTCCATTAAAATTGAGGGTTTTGGGGTTTTTTTAATAATGGCAGAAATTCTAGAGAAGCTGAGACTAAACTTCTTCCAAGTTTTCTGAATGTGTGAACATTATAAAATAAAACAACATTTCAAAGTACCTCAGGATGAATTCTCTCACTGTAATATTTCATTCCACTCAAACACAGCAAAATTCTCAGTAATAAATTTACCCAGGAACATAATTTATTTTGTAATATGCACTTGTTTCAATATCCCATCACAAGCACAGGAACTGACAGCTCAGCCAAGAAACAAATATTGTGTATGTGATCGCCCAGATAAATGAAGCTCTGTGTCTTTCTGATACCTTTGACTAGAAAAGAAATGTTATATTTTATACCAGAACTTCTTACCCTGATGTGGCTGGCAGGAGCCCTGATGTAGATCCCTGCTGGTGACAGTGTCTCAATATTGGATAAACCATCAGTTACAGAAAGGCCAATCACTATGTTGTTACTGATTTTGTTCTCCTCTTCCAGTCCCTCACCTTTAAAAGAAAAAGATACAAAGAAAAGGAAGACAAATATTTTAAAAAGTAAAACATAAGAGGAAGAAAAAAGAAAAATAAACATAAATGTATTTATAGCTGGGAACCCTCTATTATCATTCTCATTTCAATATACAAAAGTCCAGATGTTATATTCACATATATTTCCCTGTACAGGGTATTATATGTGACTATACCAAAAGTCATACATTCTGAACTGAAAATTTATGGTAAAAATAAATAAAATATGTATTATAAAACAGATTTACAGTTGAGAAAAGAGACTCAGAGTGGTTCAGAGTGGGAGAGAGGCTCACCTATGCACACACAGGCATGCTCCTGGCAGTACTAGAATTCAAAGTCTTCTTTATCTCCTATCTCCATTCACTGCCCTACTTACATGCAAGAAAATTTCTAAACAGGCTGAAAAACACTGATGGACTTCTCCATAAAAGTGGGGGGTTGCCCCCCTAAGCAATAAAAATAGGAGAGGAGAAAGGGAAAAATCAATCAAGCAATTGATCAGACAACACAGACCTTTGGGGTGCTCCAGATCTAGCTGCAGTATAGAAAATGGAAAAAGAAAACAGAATAAATTTTTTTTAAGCTACATTGTAAAGAAATTGGCCACCCAGTGGCAAGGAGTGGACAATCCCATGCCAATGAAAAGTCCAAATAAGGATACATGGAGAGGATAAGGGGAAATGGCCTTAAGTTGCTCTGGGGGAGATTTAGTTTGGATATCAGGAAAGATTCCTCACCTAAAGGGTGGTCAGGCATTGGAACAGGCCAGGCCACACAGGGAAGTGATGGAGTCACCATCCCTGGGAGTGTTTGCAGCCATGGAGATATGGCACTTGAGGACAAGGTTTAGTGGTGGGGTTGGCAGGGTCAGTTTAATGGTTGAACTTCCAGAACCAGAAAGACCTTGAAGGTCTTTTCCAACCTTAATGACTCCTTGATTCTGTGATCGGCACTGCTGCTCTTTTGGAAGCAGAATACAAAGTGGAATCCTGTGTGGAGTCTATGCATAGGCCATTGTCTCCGGCCTACCCTATCACATCCATCTAGTTTTGTTTATCCGGCAGAAGTCATTATCTTCAAATACACCTGCTCAAGTTCTATTCATAATACAGATCCCAAATCATTACCACCCCAAATATAAGCCACTTCACAAGAAAACCTGTGTCCTTTGGCTTTGGGGATAGCAATAAATACTCTTAGTCTTCCCTCAGTCTCTTGAGGGAATCAGCTTTCTCACTTTTTTCCAGTCTTTATGTACTACAAACAATGATGCTACCAGAGCATGAACAAGATCCTAAAGAAGTCCCTTTGACAGCCATACATGATTTTGAGGTTTTGGCTTTCAAGCTCAGACCTTGTGTGTCAATAATTTTGAACTCAGAGTGATATTTTGTGATGGCCTTGCAAAACCTCTGAAAATAAGGATTTTAGGTGAAATCACTGAGGGAATCCAATTCCAGAGCCGCAAAGAGCCTGCTGTAATAAATATTCCTTCACAGGCAGCAGAATTATATATAAATTAATCCATCAGACCCTCTGGAGCTGCTGACAGTGAAGCCATTAAAAGCATCTTGAGGGTGAGGTGTATTCAGGCTGAAACTTCAGCTCAGCTCAGAGTCCTTTAACTCAGACACAGATCCCAACACAAATGAGCCAAGGGATGCCAGAAGCATGGAGGTCCTGCTCTGCTTCCCCATGGCTGCAAGGGCTCTGTACATCAGCTTGGGCAAGTCCTTGCAACTCTCTAAACCAGCTTTCTTCTTCTGCAAGGTGTGTGTAACCACATTGGGTTTATAATCTTTGCTGTTCAAATCATGATATATCACTCCTCATTTTGTTTATACACAGCACCCAACACAGGAACTTGCTGTGTGTGGGGAACTGCAGGATCAGCACTGAAGGCTTTCTTTTTCTCCCCTCTGTTTATCTCGTAATTGGTCATTTTTATCCCATCTCTTATGGAAAATAAAAATCAAGCTATATCTTTAGGTATTCAGGAAACATGAGATCCCAGCAGAAGATGCTTGAAATCAGTCTCCTGATGGTTAGTTAGGAAAAATATTTTGTTGTTTAACATTTTGTTGCTCAAAGCTCCAATTTATTTAAGTGCTAAATCCTCTGGTTAACTTTTAACATACGCTTTCATTCCATTATCTTCGACATCAAATGAGTGAAGTTAAAGGCAATGTGCTCTTAAATGCTTCACTGAGTTGTGGTCTTAAATATTGCATAATGACACTTTACCAAGGACAGATTAATCAATCCCCTAAAAAATCTACTATTTTTGCATTGAAAAATAACTGATCTCTATTGAGTGAAGACTGCCCTGAAGAAAGAGAGCTGGTCAAATGGAAGTAGGTGCTAGAAGTTGTATGTGGAATTATGGGAGCTTTATTCCAGATTCACTTACACTAGAAATTGCAGAAGGTGTGATTAAAGTTCTCAGAGTACAATTAAGGATCTGCCATTCTTTCCTCCAAAGCATTTTCATGCAAATGCAACCAGCACAAGCTGCTGTTGTACATAGTGTGGGTATTTGCCTGCTTCACTTACCCAGGAGAAGCCCATGGCCTGAAATGTTGTAGAAAACATTGCTGTCCACAGTGAGGTTGGAGATCCCTCTCAGATGGAGGCCTTGGCCGAAGGAGCCCAGAACACAACACCCACGGATGTAAGAGTCTGGAAGGAAGTGAGTGGTGTGAGCACAAATCCCTCTGAAGATTGAGGGCAGGTATTTTACACCCCTTCCCTAGCCAGGCATGCTGACCTTCCCATCATCTACATCCTGGCCAGTGCTGCCAGGGAGCCCTGACCCTCACTAGGTGAAGAAGATGGCACAGGTCCCTTCCAAACCAAACCATTTTATGACTCTGTGAGAGGTGCAAATGTACCTTAGGAAGGGAAAATCCATTCAGCACCCTTAAAACATTGTTTGAGCCACCAAACTTTCCCCTACCACCACCAGTCTTCAGAACCCTCACTCCAAACCAAACCATTTTATGACTCTGTGAGAGGTGCAAATGTACCTTAGGAAGGGAAAATCCATTCAGCACCCTTAAAACATTCTTTGAGCCCACCAAACTTGCCCCTACCACCACCAGCCTTCAGAACCCTCATTGCCATTTCCACAGAGATGAATTTGGCACTTAACAGTGACAAAGTCAAAAGAACTTAATGTGTTCCTTAAGTTCTGGGTGATAAAATTAAATGTTGGCCCCGGCAAGTAGCCAGCCCTGAGCCGTTTTTGGGCTCCCTCACAGTGTTTTAGTGCATTCATTTCCAGAGCTACTCTCTTCTACATCAAAAGAGCAGTGTAGCATAAAAAAACCTATTGTTTTAGGAAGAAGCAGAGATACAAAGGAAGTGAAGCAGGTGAAACCACTCTGTCACTTGAGCTTAGACTAGAGGTGAGGGGTTTTTTTCACATTTAACCATCCAAGTTGCCAACTGACTCAAGAGCCAAGCAGGTTTTGAGGGTGCCTGTCCCAGCTTTGGGCAGGAGAATGGGGGTATCTCCAGTGCAGGTAACTCACCCGCCATCCAGGTGTTGCCAGTAACAGTCAGGGCACTATGGTGGTGCCGGAACCTTTGGCCCACGTGGCGGAATTGGACCCCCTCCAGCTGGAGCCGGCTCGCCTGGCCCTGGAAGGCCTCCACAACCAGCACGGCTCCCAGGTCCCGAGAGCCCAGCTGCCTCTCACTTCTCCTGTACAAACACCCAGAGCGCCCTAGGACACAACACAGGGACAGCTGTGAGTGGCACCTTCTCCGTGGGGTGGGATGAGCAGGGGGAGATCCTCTGGCCTACATTACGACCAAATCACAGCCATCTAGCTGTTTTTATCCAACAGAAGTCATTACTTTCAAATACACCTGCTCAAGTTTCTATTCATAACACAGATCCCTTCCCAAATCATTACTACTACAAATATAAGCCACTTCACAAGAAAACCTGTGCCCTTTGGTTTTGGGGATAGCAATAAATACTTTTAGCCTTTCCTCAATATTTTGAGGGAATCAGCTTTCTCACTTTTTTCCAGTCTCTATGTACTACAAACAATGCTGCTACCAGAGCAGGAACAAGAACCTAAAGAAGCTAGGGGACAACCCAGGGACACAACCCAGGGACAGCTGTGAGTGGCACCTTCTCCGTGGGGTGGGATGTGCAGGGGGGAGATCCTTGCCACTGACCCAGTGAGACTCCAGCTCCAGCAGGGATATGAAACATGGGCCCAAAAGCAACACAGGCAAACATTTTTGATGTCCTTCAAAATAGGTGTGGTTCTTTCCCTAAAAGTCTGGACATTTTGGAGGGAAATGCATTAAAACAAGCAGGAAGCTGTAGTTTTATGTCTCGGACAGCTCCTTGGAGTTAATTTTGGATAATTGTATGCATGAGGAAGAGGGATTTGATTTCCCTTAAATTAGGTTCTTAAAAAGGAGATTGAGCATGGATGTATAGAATTAAACTGAAATGAGCCTTTTTCTTTTTCTTTTTCTTTTTTTTTTTAAACTCTGCTTTCCTGACTCTCCCTGCAGATGCATGGGGAACTGTTACTACCCACAGTTTTAAGACAAGAATAGAGATCAGGGAGAAATTCTTCCTTGTGGGGATGGTGAGGATCTGGCACAGGTTGTCCAGAGAAGCTGTGCTACCTCTGTATCCCTGTAAGTGTCCAAGGCCAGGTTAGAGAGAGCTTGGAACAACCTGGGATAGTGGAAAATGTCCCTGCCCATGGCAGGAGGGTGGAACGAGATGATCTTTAACTTCCCTTCCAACCCAACCATTATTGGATTCCATGATATGACAAAAAATTAAATCGTAGGGCTGGATAAAGTTCCTGAAAGACCCTTCCATGGGTGTGAGATATTTTGGTATGAGATTCAGACTATGAATGTTTTACTTGGGCTTGTTCAGTGGAAGAGCAGAGAGGATCTCAAATTCCAGCACTGCCTGCTGATGCCCAGTAATGCTCATTTTTCTTTAAAAGAAGATAAATTAACCGCAAAAAACACTGCTCACTCCTCTTCTGGTGACTCCTCTGAGAAATCCTCCTATCCTTTAACTCAAATAAAAACCTCAAATGGTTAGTGCATTTCAGAGCCTATATTTATGAGTTCCACACAAAATGGACCATAAATCCATGAGTAATATAAGCAGCTGGCTGCTGGATATCAAATGAAGTCTTGTGTCACAGTCTGAAAGCCCAAGGCACTTTTTTTTTAAAGGAAACCTTACACCTGGGTTGCCAGATAACCTAACTCTCCTCACATTATAATCACTGTGTCTGATTCTGCTTCTTGAATAGATGGTGTAAATCAGGAATCCACCTGTCAAACTTCACGGCATTTCATACAGGTAAAACTAAAGGAGAACTGAGATATTTAACGTTTTTTCACCAGTGATACTTTATGCATCACCTGTTATTTTTTTTCCTTGGCAACCCTAAACACTAAACAATGTCTCAATATTTTACGCTAACAGCATTGGGCTGTTTTGTTTTTCCTTCTTCTTAAAGTGACTAAATAGTAAACACAATTAAAAATTTAATATATTATGTACACTGAAACATGTTTTCAGAAGATACTTTCTTTTCTACACCCTTAGGCTCAGGCAAAACTAAAGGGTCTTTCCCAAGATGGCTTGAAACAACAATGTGAAAATAATACATCTGAGATATTACAATGAAGCGCAGTTCAACTCCCAAGACTTCACACTTCAATGTCAAACAATGTTTGGAAAGACAAACTCCCTTTCCTGGCATTGGAATTATCTCAAAGTTATCCTAGGAAGAAAGAGTTCTAATACACAGTGAGGCTGCCACAATGGGATTTTAATGGAGCAGTTTTCCTCCCCAGTACATTTCTGTGAGAAAAGACCTCCTCACCTGCATTTGCACACTGCCTGAGGTGGGACATCCTCTCCAGTGTGACATTTCCTTGAACAACAACCCTTCTGCTGATCAGTGCCACCACAGCACTCAAAGGCAGACCTTGGCCATTGCCCCATTCCTCTCCAACACTGTGGGGGTACCTAACAAAAGACAAAAAATATCATCTACACCTTTCAGATGGAGAGAATTCTGTTTATGATTTCTTGTTATTTATGTTTATGACCATAACTTCCCAAATTCTGAGCTAGTTTCAGTCCTTTTCTCAGTAGGGACAGTGGCACAATTAGTGCTAGATAGGCTTTTCCTTGTCTGATGTTTGCTTTAATCTTTTTTTTTTTTTTTCCCAAGCTCTCAACCCTTCTTTAGATTATATATATAATATTATACTGTGTTGTTGTATTAGGAAAAGGCTTTTCATCCAGAGGGTGGTTGAGCACTGGAAAAGGCCCCTCAGGGAAGTGGTTACAGCCCCAAGGCTGCCAGAGCTCAAAAACACATTTAGATGACACTTCCAGGCACATGGTGGAGATTTTGGAATTTCCCTGTGCAGGGCAAATAACTCCATTCAATGACTGTTGTGGGTCCCTTCCAGTTTAGGATGTTCTGTGATTCTACAAGACTTACAACAATATATTTCAGCCGTTGAATTCAACCTGAAGGTGAAAACCATCAGGATTTTTCTTCCTCAAACCCAAATTATTTCTGAAAATAATACCCTAAATCTTCCTGGGCATTGGAGTTAGGTTGCCTCTAGATAATGTAAGAAGTGCAGTTTTCAGTCTGTCCAAGATCTCTATGAACAATAGATTAAGAAAGTGTAGGGCAGTGAAATTTACACTCACTGGAAATATAGAAGCAGATTTCCATAGTGAAAAAATTCACTTTGAGTGTATTACTTAAAAAAATCAAGAACAGAGGATTTTTTTTTTGACACAAGTCATACATTTCTTATGAAAAATAGGCACTTTCTCAAGGAATTGAATATGCAGGAAATTTCTTTGTCATTCCTACACTGACACCACTGGACTTTTTTGGCCATCAGTGTTTTCTGCTTCAAAGGTTTTCTGAGTTCAAGGGGATAATACAGAATTTAAACATAGAATTTAAACATTCAGGATTGAACGTCCACTACCTTTAGGGGGAGTGAGGAAGTGAAATATCACTGGCCGCCTTTATTAAAGGGATTTATATAGTTATTATGTCCCACAGGGAATGGCAAATCCTGACTTTGATCAAATTTTCTCCTTGTTTAGCTCTCTGCTAGAAAAATCTCCTGAAAGGATACCTGAGTGGTGATCTGAGGTGCAGCTCTGTTTTGTTCACAGACTGGATAACAGCCACTTCCTCCTGCTGCTCCGCATCTCCAAGGCCTGAACTTCCCACCAGGATTTCATCACCAGGTTGCCAATCAACAGGTTCCTGGAGCACCAATCGTGTGTCACTGGCATTAGCTGATGATTTCAAGTGTGTGAAAACTACTTTGGGCATCCAGCCTGAAAAGAACAAGGGGAAAAAAAAAAGTTAAAAAGCAAGTCAATTAACTTAAAAAACAAACAAACAAACAAAGAGGAGTAGCATTCTCCTGGTTCAAGGCTGGGTTGGACAGGGCTCAGAGCAACCTGTTCTGATGGGAGGTGTCTGTTGATCACAGGGGGGTGGAATGTGATGGTCTTTAAGGTTCCTTCCAACCAAAACCATTCAATAATTCAATGATTCTATGAAATCTGTCTGTAACAAGCCCCAGCAATGAAAAGTCTTGCCCTATACCTCTCCTTTCTTCACTTAATGAAGTTTGCTTTAACTTTTGACATTTCCCTCTCAGGCTTTGGAAAAGATTGGTCCAGTGAGGTCCAACACACTCAGGGGAGAGCGTGTGCCTCACACATCCACCTTTAGAATACTTTTCTTCCCTCCCTTGCAATAGATCATCATTTACCTTTAGCCCACAGCAAGTTACTGTCCTCCTTGGCTGTACTGCAGGAAAGTAATAATAGCAGAAATCACTGAGTGTAGAGGTTGCATCCAATAAATCATTTTCAAATTATTTTAAGCAAACTTCTCTGCCCATATCCTGTTTCATTTTCTTGTTCTTTATACCCCAATGTCTTCATTACTTATATAATAGTGTCTCAACTATTTTCTTAATGAAGATGGAAATAAGAAGTAGCACCTCCAAGACAGTAAATTCACAACAGAATCACAAAAGAATAAAATCTTTATACTCTTTTATCTTGAAGTATATGTGAGCACTTGCTCTGTGTGTCAATGATGGCATCTAAACCTGAGATACTTCTGTATTATTACATTTTCTTAAATCAAACTTGAAATTTCCCAACTTCCAGCTAAGAAAATCTCCCAGACATCCTTCATTTAAGGTATTTCAAACACTTTTGGAAGGTATCAAAAACCTCCTGCTGTTCAGCTCAGCCCTGGGAGGTGCATCTGGCTTTCTGTGTCCTATTCTGGGCTCCTCAGGTCAAGAGAGACATGGAGCTCCTGGAGTGGGTCCAGTGGAGGGTGATGAAGATGATGAAGATGATGGAGGGGCTGGAGCATCTCCCTGAGGAGGAAAGGCTGAGGGAGCTGGGGGTGTTCAGCCTGGAGAGGAGACACAGCTGAGAGGGGCCCTCAGCCCTGGGTGTCCCTGTGTGCAGGGAGGGCTCCGAGCAGGGCCCAGGCTCTGCTCCAGGGCCCAGCAATGGCACCAGAGGAACGGGCAGGGACTGATCCCAGTGAGTTCCACCTGGACACGAGGAAGAACTTCCTTACTGTGCAGTGACCGAGTCCTGAAGAGATTGTCCAGAGTGGGTTTGGAGTCTCCCTCACTGGGGATATTCCAGAACTGTCTGGACACAATCCTGTGCCCTGTGCTCTGGGATGGCCCTGCTGGAGCAGCGAGGTGGGACAGAGGAGCCACTGTGGTCTCTTCTAACCTGACCCATCCTGGGATTCTGTGAAAACGGTGGAGAAGCTGAAATGCAGTAGGACACATAGGACACTGTAGGCGCCAAGGGAACCAGGCTGAAATGACTCTGTAGTAGCCCCCAGAACATGTGGACCCTGCATCCTCAGCACAAACATCATTCACCCTACAGCTCTGCTTCTATAGGGCCACGCTGTTTTCTAATACATAGACAAAACCCACCTTCCACCATTCACAGGCACTGACATCAAAGACTTCATCCTCAACACAGCTCAAAAAACCCCTGTTAATATCATTCTATGTAACAGCAGCACTCTCTTCATTTTTATTCATTTGCCTTCTTCCACCAAGCGACTCTTGTGAATTTTTAGATCTGGCATAAAAGACAACAACTGGCAGCAGCCATCTGCGTGTGGAGCACTGCACATTTCTCTCCAGCTCTGGACATTTTGTTTCTGGTGTTGATTTGTGTGCCTGTGTTAATGTGTGTTCTCATGCATCTGTGTCCAGACACACAACTGACCCCTGTGGAGTTCATCTGTCACACACACTCTACAGCAGCACTGCTGGGCAACAATTCTTGTCACTGAGGAGTGGGAAACACCATTCTGCATTCAAAACATGCTCCAATAGAAAAGGCTTTTTTCAGGCTTTTTTCCACTTTCGAGCTCTGACTCAAAAATTTTTTACCAAAAATGTTCTCAATTTTTGGGTGTTTTTCTTCTAAAAGAATATTCAAGACATCCAAACATTCCCCCATTTCCTTTATTTTCTTTTTCTTGTTTTCATCTCTTACTGTGTTCAGCTACCTGTCTCCCATGCCACAGTTTGTTGTACCTTTTTTCCTGATGATCTAGGTGGGGCAGGATATTTCTCTGCTTGTTCAAAATCTACTTCCATTTTCCAATAAGTTCAGTACATTTTTGTTAGGGAAAACTAAACCAAACAAACCAACATGTCTAGTAGATTCCCCTTTCATAGAATCATAAAATCATTAAGATTAAAAAAGACCTGTGAGATCATCAAGTCCAGCCATTAACTCAACCCTTTCATATCTGCCACCAAACCATGTCCCTAAGCACCACATTTATCCATTTCCTTGCTTCCCATTTGTACTCCCACGTACAACACCTCCAGGTCAGAATCTCCTCTACTTCCAGCAGCCCAAGTGACACACAGGATATGGTCAGTGACACCTTTCTGGTGTCAATGAGGGACCATAACTGAGGCTTCTTTGCCTTAATTATAATATACTCCCTGTGAAAACAAACTCTATTTTGAATAAAACATGCAAAGTTCATAAAACAAACTTCAGTGCCTGGATTTGGGCTGTGCAACAGGTAAATAAATTACCTGTTTGAGGGGAAAATGTTTAATAGATCAACAGTTGTGGTTTATTTAAATTATTTCTTCCCCCAAAATGTACTGCAAGCAGAAACACTCCAAATGTTGAAAAATAGATGAATCTGTATAACTCCTTAATTATTGAACTCATTTTTAATAATTAACTAAGCATGAATTGGAAAAAAAACCCCATCTTGAGATCTAAAGCAGAAGTGACTTCATGTTAAAGGTACAGGACAGAGCCTTCAAACACAAAAAGCTGTTGCAGGCAATACAAGAATTAAACACTTTACTAAATGACTTAACAGAACACCCTTAAATATGGAGCAGAGAAGAATGGTGCAACCTAGAAATGCAAGAATTTGAAAATTAATTCCAAATTAATTAATCACAACTCTTCAGACTGGGAATATATTGGCATCAGGACTCTGGATATGCTTCCTGTTAGAAGCATAATGTGAAGTTGCAGTCTTGTATCGACCTGGTAAAATTATTAAAAATTAAACTATTCTGATGTGTACAATGCCACTCTCAAGGAAAAAGAGTATAAATTTAACTTTTTATGGCCTCTAACACAAAACATTTCATAAATCAGTCTGGGATGCTATGTCGCTTACCTATCTGGTTTCACCCAGTCCTAAATAGTGATAGAATACCAATAGTTAGTGATAGAACAAGGAGAAATGGCTTTAAACTGTGAGAGGAGACATTTAAATTGGATATTAGGAAGAAATTCCCAAGTCAGAGGTGGTCGGGCCCTGGCACAGGTTGCTCAGAGAAGCTGTGGCTGTCCCTGATCCAAGGCCAGGTTGGATAAGGCTTGGAGAAACCTGGGATATTGGAAGGTGTTCCTGCCCATGGCAGAGGGTTGGAATTAAATGAGTTTTGAGATTCTTTCCAACTCAAACCATTCCATGATTCTAAGTAGCTCAACAGGAGATGTGAATTCGACATTTACAGAAATATCTCCAAGTCACATCAAAACTGAGCCAACCAGCAAAGTGTGTCTGGGCACACACCTCCAGGGTCAGAGGAAAATCTGTCCACGGAATGCAAAACATGCATTGTACTGGGTGTTGTAAGTGTAAACAAATTTTTTTTGTTTACCAAAAAACAATTTATATATTACAATATTTACAATCCTGTGATTACAAAAGACATGAGCATCATTTCCTCTTCCAGGGGTACAGTGGTTGACTCAAAGGGCACTGAAAACTTTAACTGGGTGCTTGATATTCATCTCTGGTCACCCAGCTTTGAAGGCTGAAGCTGCTGCAGTTGGAATCACTGAAATAAAGGAGTTTGAAAGGAATTACTACAGAGCAAGAGAGGATGCTGCAAATTTATTAGGAAACAAGTCCTGTAGTCAGTGGGGAAAATGAGCTCCTGGGGATCCTACACAATCTGAATCACTTAGAGGAGTTTCTCTGTCCCACTGCAGGCACAGGAAAGTTATCCCCTCATTCAGACCAGAGGATTGACACAAAGTGGCTCAGAAAACACCTGAGAGGCCAAGGAGCCTTGGAAACTCCATCTGCCCTCACTTGTGGCTGTCCCTAAAAAGGTACAGGTGTCCTTGGACCTGAAGGGATGCACAGACCTGGGCTCCCTTTAATTGATTCCCTCCCTAAGTACAAGTTCGGCTTCTCTGCCAAACTTCAGCACTCCAGAGCAGAAAGGGAGGGAGACGTCAAAAAGCAGCACTACTGATCTCAGCTGAGAAAGGCACCCCCACATCCCACTCCTCATCACAGTGGGAAATTTTGCTTCAGACAATGCATCTTTAAAGTCTCTCTTTGCCAGACCATCTACAAAGTACTTAAGTAATTATTTTTCCCATTCTTTGCACATTTAGAAAATACCACCTCTTGCCCACTGCCTTAAAATGTGTTCCAGCTTTCACTAGAAGAGAAACTTGGATTGATGCTGATCACCAAACGAGGTGTCTAATTTTTAATTTATTTTTTGTATTAAACCAAGGCCTACCATGCTGGAGGGGTTGGAACTTGACTTTATGGTCCTCTCCAATCCAAACCATTCCATGTTTTGGATTAGGCACTCCACACATGCAGATACTTAAGGCCAGACCTAATGGGAATCTCTCCTCTGGACACAGACAAGTCCTACCACAGCAGTCATAAAGAGCCCATGGCTGAGTCTTTATGCCATGGAAACACAGTTAAGACCTCCCAAGATAAAAGTATTAAACTCATTGTACACAAGGCAAGGTGTGGATGAGATGAAAAAGGGTTAAGAGGCTTGTTTGGGGTAACACAGGAATCTGGTAATAAAGCTGGGAAGGGAGTTTCCACTGAGCCAGACAAGTTTTTCAAAAATAAAATCTGTATTCCATCTAGGAACAGTCCAATACATCTGAAAATCAACACTTAGACTCTTCCAACAACTATTCCAACAATTCCAACAACTTAGACTCTTGTTGGAATTTCTACTTGTTCCTCACTCCTCAGGTATAAACTCCAGTGGCAGGATTCCTGCAGCTACTGGAATGCTTTCTCACTGGAAAGGGAAACTGAATCAGTTTAAACAGATAAACTCAAAAGCAGATAATTTGTCCTAGTCCAAGAGACAGACCAAAACCAAAAGAGGATGTCAGAGCTCTGAGTCACCTCCAGCTTTGTGTCAGAATACGAGGTGTTGATACCTCAGTTACCTTTTATTACCAATCCCCCTCCTTCCAGGGAATAACTTTCCAGGCAACGACTCTCCTTCTAACTGAGACTTATCCATTAAATTCCAGCTTGTCTCCAGCCTTCAACAGTCACAGCCTGCACATTCTGTTCCTGTTGAAAGGTACTTCTGCCTTTCATACATTTCTATGTGGTTACATGAATTTCACTTTAAATCTATAGGGGGGCTTCTGAGAATTTGCATGAGAAGACGACAAGCTGCTTTCATGGAAAACAGATGTCCCTGATCTGAGAACAAGACTTTTTGCAGTACATGTTGTTACCTAACTTTAGACACCCAGGGAACCTCCTAACCAAGCCTGACAGCAAGCAGTAAAGTGAGCCAAATCCAGAGTCAGGCAGAGATGGAGAGTAGGGTTTACACATGGGAGTGTTGGTAAAAATTGAAATCTTTTAATAGGTTTTAAGAGAAATAGTTCCAGTTCTCTTAAAGCCTGCCATGGTTCTGTTGGTCTTTCTCCCAAAAGTTGTTTTAATAAACTTCAAAACTTAATTTTTTTTAAAAAAAACTTCCCCTTTTTGTCATAGGGCAGCAGGGTTTGAACCCTTCTCCTCTGACACCCAAGACCCTACTGCATCTCATTTTCGCTTCTATTTACCACAAATTAATTAACTCAGTTGTGAACATGCAGTTGTTTGCAGTGTTGACAAACTATAAAGCTCTTTTACACCTCTTGACTCTTTATTGGCGTTTTAAAGTTGAGGTAATGAGATCCCTTTATTCCACAAAAGGAATTTACGAGAACTGCAGGGCGCAGACACAAAATCTACTTACTGGGAATGTACAAATTACACTGCAGATAATTTGTCAATCTGTTGCAGCTATACTGTAAATCTTTAGTGTAAATTGGAATAGGAGCTTTCAGTTTCCAGGAACAAAGTGAAAAGAAACCTATTTTCCTACCCCCAAAAAAAAAAAAAAAACAACAAAAAACAAACAAAAACACAAACAAACAAAAAACCAAACCAAAACAAAACAAACAAAAAACCAAAAAAACTTTCAAGAGACATAAGAGACATTAATAATATAATTCAATAGACTATAACTGTTTTTTGAGGCCTTTTTTTAAATACAAAAAAAACTGTCACCTATGTCAGGGAGTTGAAACTAGAAGACCTTTAAGGTCTCTTCCAGCCCAAACCATTCTGTGACTCTATGATTGTCTCTGGTAATAAAACACAACACACTTTCCTGCAGCATTTCTGGTGTCAGACTATCATAGGAATATAGCTTCCTTTCCATTGTCATAATCCCTTATTATTGTTCCCTTTTCCTGACCAAAAATCTACTTCCTAATCCAATTTAGCTTGGCCATTCCTAAAATATTCGTAAAATTTTCAAATGTCAAAGTGATAACTGGCAGTTCTGCCATTGGCAATTGGTGCTTCAGGAAAAAGATGAGATTTTTAAAATATATTTTTGATCCATGACAAAGACATTTTGCTGCTTTTGCTTCAGTTAATAAAACAAACCATAAGAATAATAATGGACTAAATTCTTCAACTTAAAAGGAATAGAAAATCTTTTCCAGAAAGCCTCTTTAGTCAGGATAGCACACAGATGTGCTGCTACAGCTCTCTATGGCCAAATGGATCTTCAAGTGACAGATCCTTAATTAAGGACTAGGAAAAAATATTTTATGAACCTGGATTTTATAATTTTAATTTTTTTTTAAATGTCACAGCTACCTCAGCTCCTGCAGTGACTTCTCCAGTCACTGGGCATAAAGGGTTTGTTTCAAAGAGGGAATCAAAAAAGGCGGAGAGCTGCTTTCCTATAATTTCAAATGTGTTAAAAAACACTTGCCTGAACTGTGAGCTGTCAACCCTCTGGATTTGAATGTTTCCAGCTATTTTTTGCTGTCTGTTAGTTCCAGTCCTAGGTATATTCCATAAGCATTTGTATGTTTTTAGATTATTTTGCAATGAGAGGAGTTTGTTAGGGTTTGGGGTTTTTTGGGTTTTTTTGTGGGTTTTTTTTTTTTTTTTTTTTTTTTTGGTTTTTTGGTTTTTTTACCTGCTACACATCTTAGAAAGGCAGGGACATCTCTGCCAGGAACTGGGAGCTGCTCCCACCCCTGTGCAGTCCTGCAGGACTCTCTGCTGTGTGTGGGAAGCTCCTGGGGAGATGCAGAGCAGCTCTCCTGCCACAGCCACTGCACTGAGCTTTTCATCCCCATCCCGAGGTGAAATAGGGGCATCCTATAAATCCTTTCTGATTTATAACTGCTTGTTAACCCTTAGGACACCCAAGAGTTTATCAGCTCTTTGACAAGAAGCTGCAGCAGGACCACACTGGGTATTTTAGGTGGGTTCAAATTGTAGTTTGGAATCAGAGTCAGAGAATGGTTTGGGTTGGAGGGGACCATTAAAGGTTGTCTAGTCCAGCTGCCCTCCTCCTGTTGAAGGAGCAGGAACACCAGCTGGATCAGGTTGCTCAGAGCCCTGTCCAACCTGATCTTGGATCTTCTCTCAGTGAGCAAAAATAAAAAATCTGACATCATCCGGACAAGAGGACAAACTGAATAATTTTATGTTCTCCACTGGGAGATATCCTTGAAAGTGACCTAGTCCTGCTGAATGTTTCCTGTTCATGAAACTGCAGTTTTCACTTAAAGCATTTCCACCTGAATATGTTTCAACAGCACCCTGGAGAAAGCAAGGATTATCATGTTCTTTTCCTGGAAGTGTTCAGGATGAGGCTGGATGGAGCTTGGAGCAACCTGGTCTAGTGGTAAATGTCCCTGCCGTGTCAGGAATTTGGAATTAAATGGGTTTAAGGACCCTTTCAAAACAAACTATTCCATGATAACAGGATCTTACAGAGGACTGTTGCCCTTTTCTGACAATTTACACTGTAAAAAATGTAAATGTAAATGTACCTTCCCTGCATGCTGTCCTATAAATGCACAAATTTCCAAACATTCCCTTTAATCAGAGATCCCCCAGTCACTTTGCTAAGTCACATCAGTCCTGAAAACAAGGGGAAGGACATTCCTGTAATGCCATTGTATAAACCAAAATCCATGCTCCACACCTAGAACGAGCTCACAACCAAAGATGCTGTGGAGGAAAAGGTCTTTAGGCAGATCCCAGGAACAAAGAGCTCCAGCAGTGGCAGCCAAGGACAGAGGATCCTGCAGGGAGCTGCAGACAGCTGGTGCCACTTTGTGTGATTGCCACATCATCTCCCGTGCTGCTGTGGAGTGACACAGGGCATATCTCCCTGCAGGAGTGGGAATGTGGGGCAGCACAACCATTGCCAGGCTAGGATCAGCTTCTTGTGTCCCCAAAACGTGATGGAGGAGAGTTCAGCACCAGGAAAAGTGAGGGTGAGCCCAAAGGGAGGGTCCCTGCCTGGCTCAGCCCACAGCTCTGGGGAAAGCCAGGGCTGGGTCCAGGCCCCTCAATTTGACAAAATTCTCAGAATCACTCAGGTTTGAAAATATCACCAAGGCTGAGTCCAACCTGTGACCAACCCCTGCCTTGTCAACTAAACAGGAGCACTGAGTGCCACGTCCAGTTTTTTCTTGAACACCTCCACCACCCACCTGGGAAGCCCAGACTTCTCAGCCTTTCTCCTGTTTAGGGTGGAAATTAACCCTGAATTTGATGCTGGGTGTTCTCTTACTCCAGCCAATAACAACTGGGTTTTGTTGGCATCAGAATTGGAAGCAGTATTTTGATGTTATATTTGAAAGTTTGAAGGAGGAAATTATTTAATATGTAATATGCCTCCACATTTGTAACAATCCAGACCTGCACCTTGTCAGGAATCACAAGGCAATATATTAGCTATGGTGTATTTATATATTCTATCATATCCTATTTTTTCTATTCTCTTTCAATATATGGTGTGTATTGTATTATATTGTATTAATATCTTTACTATCTATATTATATGTGTAATATAATGTATATTAGTTTACATGTCTCTGTCCCCTTTGCATCATGTTTTTCCCAGTAAGATCAGCACCAAAACACAAATCAACTGATTTAAGCTTAAATCAAAAATAATAGATGCATTTCTGTTAGAAAGAAGGGCAAACTGTGAAAGACACAGCAGCTTGCCCTGAACCCAACTCTTTTTTTCCTCCCCCATCTGCTAGGTCTTTAAAATCTAATGGTCATCTTATATTTGTGAATAAGAAAGTGAAGGCACAAGTCATTGTACATTAGTTACTCCATGGGAAGTGCCTAAGTGCAGTTTCTTACCCCTGGTGAACATGAGGGGATTCAAGGCAGCTCAGCCTTCTGTTCCAGAGCCATCTGCTTTAATGCATCATGTTAAAGTCAAGGTCTTGGAAAGGAAAAACACTGTCACAGGAGGAAAAAAGACTCCTGCAACCCCCACACAGAGTAACTGGCACCTAAGGAAAACCAACCTATGGAAGCAAGCTCAGGAAATCAGGAAGTTCAGCAGTGAAAAATAACATTTACTGAATAGATGCATTTCAGTACATTAAAAAAATATATTTTCTCTAACAGATCTCTGCACCCTATCTTGAATCCCCCTGCTACAGATTTTTTCCCCCTATTTTTTTCCCCTGGGAAGCTTTTCTTTTTAATATGTGAGTAAAGCAGAACAAATTCTCTCATGTTGTCTATGATCTCTTAATCTCAAACTCAGCACAGATACATAACAGTGCCTAATGGAGGCAAAGCAAGAGGCATTTGATTAAATGTTTGATCTCTGGAGGAATGCACAGGCTTTGTAGAGCACAGTGAACAGCTCACAAATATTTTGTGTTTTATTATTGATTAAAAGCAATTAAAATTAATAATTGGTTCAGCTGATAAAAAATACTTTTTTTTCTTTTTTTCCTGAGATAACCCTGAAAAAGTATTAGATGGCTTTGGCTGCAGAGAAATCTGGGATAGAAGTAATGCAGATTTACTTCTAAATTGTAATTTTCATCATTGCAAATGCAGGGACATTCGTTGCAGTAGGA
Source organism: Passer montanus (assembly GCF_014805655.1). Lineage (NCBI taxonomy): Eukaryota > Metazoa > Chordata > Aves > Passeriformes > Passeridae > Passer > Passer montanus. The sequence continues at coordinate 264,351 of NW_024374812.1, read as the reverse complement.
CTGGCCATGATTTTACAGCACTGAAGTGACTACTGACACCTCTGTTTAAAGTATCCTGATTATAAATAAGTTATTAAACCAAAACTCTCAGGACACTTTTTTTTTCTTTATCACATATCTTTCATAGTTTGGACAACATGAATGCAAACATTTTTAATCTGAAGTGTAACATTTTTCATCTAACTGAGGGGATACATATTATAGTCAAAATTCAGGGAACGGGCTCATGGAACCACAGAATCACAGGAGGTTTTGTTTTGGAAGAGACCTTAAAGATCATCCAATTCCAACCCCCTGCCACAGGAGGAACACCTTCCACTAGAATAGGTTGTTCACAGCTCATATTCTTTCCCACTAGAGTGCTCACACAAAGTTTTAGATAAATGCCTGACAAAGGAATGCTGGTCTTTTTTTGGAAAGACTCACAACCTGTTTCATGGGGACACAATGGAATAACAAGATCACCTTCACAGGACTGCTGAAAATAAAAAAGATCTTTAAAAATTTTCAGTATGTGGCAATATCTCTGCTCTGGAGCCAGGCTGGGAGAGCTGGGAGCATTCACCTGGAGAAGAGAAGGCTCCAGGGAGACCTCACAGCCCCTTCCAGGGACTAAAGGGACTCCAGGACAGCTGGAGAGGGATTTTAAACAAGGGCCTGGAAGGACAGGACAAGAATAAATGGTCTTAAGCGGAAGGAGGGTGGGTTTAGATGGAATATTGGGAAGAAATTCTTCCCTGTGAGGGTGGTGAGGCCCTGGCACAGGTTGCCCAGAGAAGCTGTGGCTGCCCCTGGACACCTGGAAATGTCCAAGGCCAGGCTGGATGGGGCTTGGAGCAACTGGAATAGTGGAAGGTGTCCCTGCCCATGGTTGGAGGTGGAACTGGATGGTCTTTAAGGTCTCTTCCAACCCAAACCATTCTGGGATTCTGTGATAAGGGTTAGGACCACAAGACCAGGCTGTCACAAGGACAGGTTGGGTGTTCTTTGTTCTGATGCAGCATCTCCACTCTGCCCCCAGCTCCTGCCCCCACTCAGCATCCACTGGTGTCTCCAGTTTCCCTGGGAAGGACAAAGGCACAAGAACAGCCAAGGCCACCACACTGAACTTCTCTCCCGAAGCTTGTCAGGAGAGTTTCTCAGGGAATAGAGCACGAATGGAGCTGGAGACAGTGATAAATTTCCCTTCTGAACAATCAATAAAACTCTCCCAGCCCGGCTCAGGCCCCTACTGCGGATGCAAGGGCCATAATTACATTGTCAAAAAGTCGAGTTGCCCTGGCTGGCTGAAGCCCCCTCTCAAAGTGACGGGTGAGTGACAGGCAGTTTATGGGTGGCACGCTCTGACTGGCAGGGGAGTTGGCTAAAGCCAAAGGCAACAGTGAAATTTCCCAGTCTGCTACAACTACCGGAGCAAAGGACTGCCACTCATGAGGGAATTGTGGGAAACCCTTAGTCATATTAACATATCAAAGTGAGGAGCTGACAGCGCTTACTAAACAATCTGAACTCAGCCAGAGCTGCAGAGCATCATCCCCCAACATTCATTCCCAGCCTGAAAGAGAAAAGGAATTAAAATGCACTCAGTCCTGTCTTGGCCAAAACAGCCGAGAATTTGGAAACCTGCTTATTTAATGATTTTGATCTGAGATAACATATATATTTGTGTGTATAAATGTATCTCACAAATGTATATTGCAGAGCATGTCACTTTCTTTCACATATATATATATGAAAGGGGCTGTCATGCTCCACAATTTGTTCTATACCACAGAGCAGACTGATGCTAAATTAAAGACAGAACAGCAGATTTTTTTTCCATGTAAGCAATATGAACCCAGTAAAAGACCCCACTACTTTCTGTCATGTTTTCTAGCAGGCTTCTACTGCTTCAATGTAAAATTGCAGATTACATGGTTTGAATGAGCAATAATTGCAGCCATGCACAGGGCTGTGTGTTGTGCAGAGCTTAAAAGTGACTTCAGAGCTACACTGGATATGTTGAATAAGAAACTGATATGATTTCTTGAATAAGAATTGGTTTTGAATAATAATAATAAAATAACAGTTAGCATTGCTCAGCCTGAAGAAGAGAAGGATCAGGGAGGCCTCAAAGCCCCTTCCAGTGCCTAAAGGAGCTCCAGGAGAGCTGGAGAAGGACTTGGGACAAGAGATGGAGGGACAGTACCAGGGAAATGGCTTCAAACTGCCAGAGCGCAGAGTTAGATGGGATATTCGGAATAATTTCTTCCCTGTGAGGGTTGGGACATGGAGGGACAGTACCAGGGAAATGGCTTCAAACTGCCAGAGCGCAGAGTTAGATGGGATATTCGGAATAATTTTTATCTTGTGAGGGTGGTGAGGCCCTGGAATAGGGTGCCCAGAGAAGCTGTGGGTGCCCCTGAATCCTTGGAAGGGTCGAAGGACAGTTTGGATGGGACCCCAAGCAACCTGGAATAGTGGAAGGCATCCCTGCCTATAGAATGGGTGAGGCCCTGGAATAGGGTGCCCAGAGAAGCTGTGGGTGCCCCTGAATCCTTGGAAGTGTCTAAGGACAGTTTGGATGGGACCCCAAGCAACCTGAGATAATGAAAGGTATCTCTGCCTATGGAATAAGGGTGGACTACATGGTCTTTAACATCCCTTCCCACACAAGCCTTTCAATAATCCAATAATTTATGAAAAAATTAAACCAAGAGTTTTTTCCACTAAGGGTCAAGCCACTTTTGACTCTGTATGTCTCCATTCAGGTAATGCTTGGATTGCAGACCTCATCCTCTTGTTTTCCTAGGGAATGAGGATTGACTGAGAATTATGGCACTGAGTAAAATGGAAAAATTACCATTGAGAAAAGACTCAAAGGTACTGATGTGGATGCCTGGGTTTACCTCCCTCCATCACAATGTCAAGGCAAGACTGCAAAATGTGCTCTGCCCTGTTTGTCTTCAATTTTGTGGGTGATGGAGTCACCAAGGCAGAGTTGATACAGGCTTGGAATAGAAAGCAGAAGCAGCAGAGGAGGCACAGCTGCCAAGAGTTGCTACTGGCTTTTTTGCTAGAAAACAAAAAGCATGGAAAAGTGAAGGCTCATGCTGTAAATTGCTGACAATCTAAGGACAAAATCGTGACTTACAGGGGTCAAACCAAGAATAGAAGGACACTTTAAAGTGGCAGAAGACAAAGACAGTGAAGCAGCAAAAGCTGCTATGAGGCAAATTCAAATCTCAATACTTTTCTTTAAAAAGGGGGGGGGGGGGGGGGAAATGGATGATTAACCAAATTAATCCCCTGGAAAAAGCCTCTAAGGAAGAAGCTGGTTTCTGTCTCCCTTGACATCCTCAAAGACCAAGCCTTTCTGGAAGGCAAGCTTTAATCTAACGGGTGTTACTGAGCTCAGGGCTGGGATAACTGTGTGAAGCTCAATGGCCAGTAACAGACAGTGAATTCAGCCAAGATGCTCTAATAGCCCTCCTTCACAGAGACCCTCCAGGAAATGGGGCAGAAACGCTCTGCGAAGCCACTTCACTGAAATTGCTGAAGCCTTTCACAGGCAGTAAATAATTGAGCCTTGCTGTGTCTCAATGAAGGGATCAAGAGCACCTGACATGGTGCTGAGGTGCAGCCCCACCTCTCCTGCCCTGCCAGGATCTCCTTCCTCAGCCCCTGATCATATCTCCTGATTCAGAAAAGGATCTGCTCACTGACTCCCCTCCAAGCCTGACCTCTCCCAACCTTGCTCAGCTCCTGTGAGCTGGCAGGATGATGGCACAGAGGCACAACTCACTCCCTGCCTGTGCTCAGATGGTACCTTTGGTGCCTGACATCATTTTTGTCCGAAAGCCACATGTCTCTGTGCAGAGACAGCAACATTTCCTCCTGTAGGGCACAGGGTGGAAGTTCAAGACCTGCTGGAGGGTGTGAACACCCACCAGCAGGAAGACTGACACACAAGAACAGGAGGAAGGGGGATGAGACATTCAGATGTTTTTTTCTTTTTCCCCTTTTTCCTCCTCCTCCTCTATGAGACATAGAGCTTTTAAAAAGAGCCCAGCAGAGAAGAACTTGAGAAATGTTCTGAATCATGCTGAGTTTGGACTTGAATTCCATGTCCAAAATCCTTCATCAACAAATGGCCATTTTATACCCATATTCCATAGTCTTCAAGCTCCACACCTACATTCTTCTATGCCACACTATAAGAATGGTGTGGAGTTGTTGGAATGGGTCCAGAAGTGGCCATGATGATGTTTTGAGGGCTGGAGCCCCTCTGCTCTGGAGCCAGGCTGGGGGAGCTGGGGATGTTCTCCTGGAGAAGAGAAGGATCCAGGGAGAGCTCAGAGCCCCTTCCAGAGCCTAAAGGGGCTCCAGGAGAGCTGGAGAGGGACTTGGGACAAGGCATGGAGGGACAGGACACAGGGAATGGCTTCCCATTGCCATCAGGCAGGGATAAATGGGAATTTGGGAAAGAATTCTTGGATGTGAGGGTAGTGAGGCCCTGGCACAGGGTGCCCCGAGAAGCTGTGGCTGCCCCTGGATCCCTGGAAGTGTCCAAGGCCAGGCTGGATGGAGTTTGGAGCACCCTGGGATAGTGAAAGATATCCCTGTCCATGGAATGGCTGCTGGAACTAAATGGTATTTAAGGCCTCTTCCAACCCAACCAATTTCATGATTCCATGAGAATCATGACCAAAGTTTTGTCAATTTTTTTTTTCTTCCAAACCCATTATTTTGTGTTTTCTTTGTTTTCTTTTTGTTATTCATTTGTCCTTTTCTTTTGACAACAAAAGAAATGTACTCACCATGAATGGAAAGGGTCCCATTCCTCACTGCCAGGAATTTGACTCCATATGGAAATAATGGTGGAGAGTGGAGGCTTCCATAGAGATAGATGTGTGCTTTGTGATGGAAAGGGGCCTCAGGGGATCCCACCTGGAGCTCTCCTCCATCAGACACCAGGATGTAATGAGCATGCAGTTCTACAGGTCCTGGTCCAGTAAACAGGAGTTTGCCACCTGAAGACAAGAGAAGAAGAAAATATAATCATATATTCAGTCAGTCACTCTCTCACAGACAAAGGAACTGGAAGAGGTAGGTAAACAAAGGGGTTTGCAATAAAATTACAAAATAAAGCTAAAATGTTATTGCATTCTGTGAAATTTCCACCTTGTTCTTTATTTCTCCATATGGAGAATTATCAAACCTTTAAAGATCTGATTAATACAGTCCATTTTTTGGTTTGTCAACAGTCTGCATTTCTAGACTTGAGCAAGGCCAGTCAGCCTGGGCAGACTCTCCAGCCACAGTTAAAGGAAGCTGTGTTTGGAAAAACCCAATTTTAACCAACTAAGTCACTTAATGTTGAAAAGGGATATTCCTACTTAATTTGTATTATGTTACTTTTTAGATTACAAACTACTTGTGACTGAGAGAGGGGAGAGGAAAACTGCTTTGGAACATAAGAACTGGCAACTTGTTTAGATCAGTGCTTGATTTAATCCTGCAAACTCCCCCAGCTGCTGTTCAAAACCAGATGCTTCCAAATACAGTGTGAGACACGTCTCCCTCTTAGCTGGCTGTGGGGTGATCTCCCCATCCCATAAAAATCTCATTTTAATCCCTAATTAGAGGTTAGCTTCACCTCAAAGCATAAGGTTTCAACTCCTTGCCAACATTTTCCTCCTACTGCTTGTTAGTATAACTGGATAAGATTTGCCAGTAATAAAGAACTGGTCTTTGGAATCTTTGTGATATTTGGTCTCAACGACTTCTTGAAGCAATGAATTCTGTGGGTTAAATGCATAGTGCATGAAAAACCATTTCCATCCCCTTTTTTTCTGACTCAAGCTCTTTAGTTCTGTCAAATGCCTCCCTTGTTCTTGCCTCTCATGAGCTGAAAATCCCAATCTGTCACTTCAGGATGGTTTATTCCATGATCTCCTTCCATATTTGCTCTCCTGTGACAGATGCTGTCACTTCCTGTACAATGGATGTGGACAGAGTGGAATCTCATCCATTTTGTCATACTGCACATGGGATGTGCCTTCCTGGGTCAAGCTGTGTTTCCCAGGAGAGAGTAGGGAAATTCCCAAAGTCTGGAAGCTTCACACCTCTTCCAAAGGCTCCACCCCGATCCCTTTGTGTGAAGTAGCTGACAACTGTACCAGCTCATCCCACAGCCAGTTCGCTACTGGTGGAAGCAGTTTTTAATGGTGATCTCTCTATCTACCACCCAGCTGCCTCTCCTGCCTCACAAATTCTTTCCCTGTGAGGGTGGGGAGGCCCTGGCACAAGTTGTCCGGAAAAGCTGTGGCTGCCCAACTCTGGAAGTGCTAAAGACCAGGATGGATGGGAGCTGGAGCAACCTGGGGTAGTGGAAAGTGTCTGTGCCTGTGGCAGGGGGTGCAACCAGATGATCAGATGATCTTTAAGGTTCCTTCCAACCCAAACCATTCCATGATTCCATGATAACGCTGCCAATCCTTAGCAAGAAGAAGCGAGATCAGACATCTGGGTTAATTGAAGTATTTAAAAAATAAAAAAATATATATATATATAAAACAGATTAAGTACTATCTTGATCATTGCTCATATTCTGCTTATGCTGATTTCATTTTTTATTCTGTCATGGAGGGGCTTACCTTGTTTCATTGATTTCATTGATTTCTTGAGTTTATAACAAAATCTTATAACTTAGTCCTAATTTCGTACACTTATAAAAAATAATATTTGAATAGGGACTACCTATTAAATATTTTCTTTCCAGAATTCATTACTTTCCACATTTTTTTACATAATTTTCTACAAAATATGCTTAATCGAAGCAAGAGATAAATCTCACATTTTCTTGTTTATAACCACTGGGAACCACAGGTTTGCTCTCAAAAGCACCAACTGTCCTATGTGTAAATTGTCTTTTTCCCTAGATATACTTTTTCTATCTACAAATGTATTAGTGTTGAGCCTTTATATAGAGTCTTTGCGAATTATACTGCGTGGATTGTGAAGAACCAGAAGAAATTTCAGCTTGTTTCATGTAAAACAACACAAGATATCTGACTCCAGCAGCAGTTTTAAAGCTCTTGAATGAGATTGGACCTGTTGATTTTAAGAATGTGTATTCTGGAAGAATATTTAATGTTTTCATTCTATTAGCATTATTTGGCAATAAATGGACTGCTGGTCCTCTTGATATAATTTACCATCCTGTTTCTTCCCATGCTGAGGACAGAAATATTTATTAAATACTTTTGCTTTATAGCAGCAGTGTTAATAATTTTATCACCACAATCTATAAATGGAACTGTAAATCACTGTGATTTATTTCACTCCTAACGTAAAAAAGACATCTTCCCTAAGGTCTTTATTGACTTCCTATGCTCTATTCTCAATGAAATACAGTAATTTCTGTTTCCTCTTCTCCTCATACAATTTTTAATGAGTATTTTAATTGCTGCCATGCTGTACCAGTCAACCAGTAGGGCTGGTAGACAGTTGTCCTATCCTTTGATTGCAAAAATCACAATTCTGTCTCAAACAAGATTTCCCAAGTGTCAGTCACATATTGCCCATTCAAAATTTTTAAGCTGTTAATTGAAGATTTTCCATATATTTTGTGGATTTCTGAGTGTCTGAGAAGTCTGGATGCTGCTGACTCCTCTGGGTGCAAGTAGGACCAATATTCCCACCTCATCCCAGGAGCAGCAGGAGTTCCAGCAGGAGCTGTGCACACCTGGCCTGTAAGTTTGACCTTTTCAAAGGGAAATCAGAGTCACTGAGGTTGGAAAAGACCTCTAAGATCACAGAGTCCAACCATTAACTCAGCACTGCCAGCTCCACCACTAAACCATGTCTCCAAGCATCAGGTCCATGCATTTTTGGAACACTTCCAGGGTGGTGAGTCAGCCACTGCCCTGAGAAGTCTATTACACTCTAGGCCCTCCCTTTCAGTAAGGAAATTCTTCCTAATATCCAATTTAAACCTTCCCTGGTGCAGCTTGAACACCAGAAGCCCTCATTTTAGGAAGAAATTCTTCCCTGTGAGGGCGGTGAGGAATTAGAACAGGTTGCCCAGGGAAGCTGTGGCTGTCCCATCCTTGGCAGTGTTCAAGACCAGCTTGGATGCAGCTTTAAGCAAGCTGGTCCAGCTTAAGTTGTCCTGTCCACAGCAGGGAGGTTGGAACAAGATGGTTTTTAAAGTTCCTTCCAACCAAACCCGTCTATGATTTTGGGACTTGCTGTATGTGACTCTTTTGCTTTCTGTTAGAAGCAGCAGTCAGACACAAAATTTAACCCTAGAGAAGGGGCAGATCAGCTTAACTCATGGTCACTCCACAATGCTGTTGTCCCCTGGATTTTTGCAAATCTTCTGAAAACCTCCCAGGACAAATCCAAATGGTGCTCAGTCTTTGGGAGAAAATATAGTGGAAAAATAAAGTTCCGCTGCTGAGGATGAAAGAAGAGCAGGACCACAGAACAGAAAAGAAAACATTAGGAAGGACTCATTTAACCATTTATCAAGTCTGTGTGTAAAACAAACTCTGGCCAAACTTACAAATTCTTCTGTCCAAAAATTGCATATTGTCCCTCTACACCTCTGTGTTTTCTGTTGGGTTAGAATAAATATACAGCTGCTGCTTTACAAGGTTGTCTTCTCCTTTTTTTAAAAAGAAAATAAAAGTTGTGCTTCCTTCTTTTATTGCACTTGACCCCTTCCCTGAAAGCAGAAAGCAGGAATATTGCTCAACGGAGCCTTTGGCTGTGACCCTCAAATTGTTTGTTATGGCTGCACAGGAAAGCAAAGTCCTACACATGACCTTGAGGGTGATTTTATAAAAATCAATCAACCACTGTTATGATGGCCTCCCCACCAAGCAAAATAAATACAATTAAGCCCATAATCACTTCTGTACAGTAATGTGCAAATTCAATGGGTCTCTTTAGGTGGAGTGAGGGAGAGAGGGGAGAAATATGTTGAGGCTATTTGATACTTTGTGAGAACATCAGAAGCACCATTCTTCTCAATTAACCCAGCAATTAGCCTCCACCTCTGCACAAACAGAAAAGAAATCTTTCTTTATCTGTCTTTACCAAAGGGGGAAATGAAAGAATAAAAACAACAAGGCAACTCCATATGTCCCACAGGAGGGGAGAAGCAGCCAGACCAAATAATTAAAAAAAAAAAAAATTAAAGAAAACAAACCTAATAATAAGGTGGGAGGTTTAATCTACTGAAAGAATAATTAATTACAGCACCACTGGTTTTGTGAAAAGAGATTTACCTCCTGAAGTCCCTGGGAATGGTGGAGGACATGCTCCAAACTAAAGGATTTGGAAAGGGAATGTATTAACAATTCTCTCTGTCAGGTGTCCTGGACTGACTCAAGCAATACCACAGCCCAGGTATCCAAAATATTAAGTATGAAAAGAGCCTGCAATGTGCACTTCAGGCAAAAAAAAAAAATTAAATAAAGAAAAAAAATAAATAAATTAAGTAGAAGATTGGGAAGACTGGTGCAGGGAGTTTCTCCTTGCCCCTGTGAAGAAGCTTCACACTTGCAGACATAGCAGTTTATATCACTCCTCTAAAACCTCATTTTAAATTTAAAAAAAAAATTTCTAAACCAGATATTCTCATAATAAATAAAAGCAATGTTACTAACTTTCATTTAGGTTGTGATATAGACCGTTTTAGAGATTTCCTGAAATTGGAGGGAAGCAAAGTCCCCATTCCAAAGTACACCTTTTGCATGGAGACATTTTTGAGACCACACTTTGCATTCACAGTCAATGTAAGATATTTTTCCTAATGAACAGCTCATTAGGGAGCTGGGATAAAAGTAACATATTTGTATTTAGTTCAACTTCAGCTATTCATTGCCACTTCAAATTTTATTTAATTCTACTTTTTTATGTAAAGCTGAGTACAGTGTTAAAGCCTGCAAACTACGAGAAGAGTGCTGGATAATCTCAGGACTTTTTTTTTTTAATAATCACGTGGTAGAAGAGTATCAACAAAATGGTCTTATTATATCACTACTGTGTCATAACCTTCAACTAGGGAACTTCCTCTGCATGGAAGGGGACTTGGAGATTGAAATCTCATCCTTTCACCCAGACTACCTCTTCCCATTAGTGCAGGGGAGACCTGCTCTGCTTCTCCATGACCAGGAATAACTCAGCCCCACAGCCTTCAGCTTGCTCTTACCAGCTCTTCTCACTTGGTGTTTCACATGACAAAGCCACAGGATTCCCCACGAGAATTCCCCAGGCTCAGTTCTGTTCCTGGCCAGCATCCCTGAGTGGCAAACAGCAGGATGCCACTGCCAGGGTTGGAATAGCTTTGCTTGATCCTGTGTAACCACAAGGCTTTAGTGTGCTGCCAGGCCCCTTACTGCTCATTCTTCTGCTCCAAGGGGGTCACTAGTAGGGCCTCCAAGCAGGAAAAAAATACAACCAAACAAACAAACAAAAAAAAGCAACTAAAATCTTGTTGCATACAAAAAGAAAAATACAAACTTCATGAGCTTTAGAAAAGACAATTAATTATTTCATGGGTCTGTCACCTGCACCCTGTTGACATGCTCACAGGACATTCTAATGAACCATGAAAGTTGTTTGCAGCTTGAACCATGTCTAAACAAGATGCAAAGGGGAATTTTGTTATTTTGGCCCCATCCAAAAGGCTGCTTAAACCAAGAGTCCAAAATTCATCCTGCATCTCCCTCAAAATGTTCCTTCATGTTCACAGCACAGAGATACAGATCCCAGATTAGCTCTGAATTCAAATGCCTGTGTATTTCCACCAGGACATCACTAACACACTCAAAAGTTAAGCTTGTATTCCAGCACTTTGTTGGATGGACGCCTTAATCCATCCCTGGGAGAGGAATCAGCAGCTGCTTCACTACTCTCAGACAGAATTCATTTTCCCAGCCTGACAAGCCTTTGTTTTTTGGCTTGCTGTGCTCACAGCCATCTGTTCAGATGGCACGTGCTCCCTTGGAAACTGATCAGGCTCTTCCCTTAGAGCTCAGGAGACAAGTAAAAGGCAATTCCAATCAGCATCCCAGAAGATGCTGCCATAGATATATCTCCTTCAAAGAAACCTTTCTATTTCTTCAGCTCTTAAGGGACCTGTGAGATACTTAACAACACCTGGATGGATTTGGAAGAGAAGAGATGACTTGGTGGGGAAGAGGTGCAGACACTCCAGGGTGTCTTCTACCATGTCTGACATCATCTGGGATCTATTGAGGAACTTCCAAGTGAGCCTTGTGAAGGCCTCAGGTAACACCACCCACAGGGATGTGATGAAAACAAAGGTCCTTGGGCTGTCATTTCAAGTCCCCAATTGACAGACTTTCATTAGGTGCACATTTGGAAGAAATTCCCTCTGAGGTGGAGAGGCCCTGGCAGAGATTGCCCAGAGAAGCTGTGGCTGCCCCTGGATCCCTGGAAGTGTCCAAGGCCAGGCTGGATTGGGCTTGGAGCAGCCTGGGACAGTGGGAGGTGTCCCTGGGGGGTAGAATGAGATGAGATTTAGGGTCCATTCCAGCCCAAAACCTTCTGTGATTCTGTAATTCCCTCTTTCCATGCCAGTGATTAGAGGAAAGAGATGGTGCTGCCCAGGGTTTCTGCTCAGTCTCTGCCAAAGCTGTGTTCAGTTCTTTGGCCAGGATTAACTTCCACAGATCTGCTCATCATGAAATGTCCCACAGGAGTCTCAAGAGCTGCTGAAGTTGCAGTAAATCAATTTAATTGGCAAGTGGGAGTCCAACATGCATCCTGTAAATCCCGTATGCCCATATGAAACATGATGGCAAAAGAAACCTGCAGTCCACACCCAAACATGAACCAGGGTTTGCAGCTGGGGGAGGATCTGAAAAGACCCACACCTTAAACTGCTACACATTCAGGGCCTTAAAACCCTTCCTCCAGGAATGCCCACATCTGCAAGTTGTACTCTACTAGATAACACTGAATCCCTGCAGAAAAACATACTGAGAAATAGAAAACTGATGCCTTTTACAGTTTTTCATGAAAACAGAGAGGATTCTAAAGCTCTGAGACTAATTATTGAAGGCTCACCATAACAATGTAGGAAAATATCACACAGTGACAGAGAGAAATAGAGCTGACTTTTCTTCCTTTTAAATCTCAATTAAAAAATACATTGGATGAAATTTCCCATTAGCTGGTACTATTTGTACATCCCATGTTCTTTCTTTAATTAAAAAACATGCTTATTGCAATACTGCCAGAATCACTTTTATGGTATTTTAATTGTAATGTCTCTGCCTGATTAAAAAAAGAAAATATTATCTGGAAACTGCCTGGAAAAAAAAAAAAAAAAGAAGATGACAATGCTTATCCCAAACGGATTGATCAAAAGGGCACAGAAAACACCATGACAGGAACAGGTTCTTACTGTGCCTACTGACAAGGGATTTAAAAATTACTTTAAGGACTGGTTGATGCCACAGAGAAGAAGACAGAGGGAAACACTTTTTCCTTCTTTCAGAGAATTAAAATGCAGTCTTTCTCAGCAGTGGCTGAAGCACTTTATTTGACTACTATTGAAGGTGGTGTATCAGAGAATATGTGATGCTTGTTGCTAATAGCATCAAAGAGGAGGAAAAGACAAGCAAAATCAATATCTTTGTTTTCCCTACTCCCAGATTTACTCACAGGATCCATTCTGGCCAAAGTATGATCAAAATGTGGATTATAAGGAATTCAAAATATTCACAGAGTCAGAGAATCAAATAAAAACAGCACGTGGCACTCAGTGCTCTGTTCTAATTCACATGTTGCTATTTGGTCAAAGGTTGGACTCCGTGATCTTGGAGGTCTTTTCCAACCTAAATGATTCTTTAAGTGAAAATGAGTCTTTTCCAGTACAAGGATCAAAGCAATTTTCTCCCTTATGCCTGCAAGTGTGGCTACCCCAAAATTGCCTTTGCAAGAGCAACTGTCCAGGTGGGGATCTTCAATTCCACTGGGGTGTAACTGGGAGTTTCACCCCAAAATTCATCTCCAAGGAGCTCCTGAAAGACAAGACAGTTTTGGGTGGTGTTTTTTTTGGTTTTTTGTTTTTTTTTTTGGTTTGGTTTTTTTTGGTTTTTTTTGTCTCCAGACCTCCCTAGACCACTGTAATTTCAGACAAAGGCAACAACACATGTCTGAGTTATCAACCCATCAAACACAAAGTTCCTTCACTGTAAGCCCTGTGCAAAGGAAATTTCCATCTGTCCTGGGTTATCATAAATATTTCCATGCTTGTGATGTTGGGATTACAAAAATAACTGCAATCTGCTGAACATACAGAATTATCTACAGTCTGTCTATCTTGTATCTCTTCTCCAATCAGTCTTGTCTGAGCCATTTCACAGCCTGACTAAAGTTTCCACTCTCAATATCCAAGTGCTCATGCTCTGCTTGTTGAGGAGGAGAGAGAAACTGCTGAGCCCTCATGGCAGTGAGCAGAATTCAGCTGCCTAATCCTATTTTGCTGTTGTTTTGACCTCCAGATCTTCTGTCCAGACAGTTTGGTCATTCCCAGAATCTCTATATATTTGGGGCTATATGTTAATGTGGCTAAAGGAGGGTCAGTTTAAGGCTGGATGTGAAGTTGATGTTCTTGTTCTAACACTCTTTAAATAATTCCTGCAATGTTGAAATCATCAAAAGGGGACAACACAGGACCAGTATTCAAAATCCTCATGGTGTCTTAAAAAAGGGGGAATTTCAAGAAATGGGACTGTTAACATATGTTGAGTTTGCTGGACACAGCACCAGAAAATGGGCAGTGTAGCACCAGTGTATTCAGTAGTGTTACATCATTTTTCCATCCACAAAACCTTGTATTTTCAGCTTCAGAGTGCACAGCCAGCCTGATGCTGAGTCATGAAAGCCAAAGGGAGCAGAGCTACAATTTAATCCCATTCTCCAGCTCCAGCCAAGAAAAACTCTCCAGGTAAAATAGGAATGGGATGTTTCAATCGAAGCACATATTGACACCTACCTGAGGGGTTAGGGGTTTACTGCCATGCCCATCTGGCACCTGGGGGAAGTGCTTGATTATTTGATGTGCTCATGGGGTTGGTAGTTGCTGCTCTGAGGGATCACCTGTGATTCAGTTTGAGATGGGTGTCTGTAATTCCTAAGATGAAGAGGTTTTTGTTGATGTGTGTTTCTATCAATACAGGAGCCTAAAAAACTCCCCTGAGCTGGACAGTTTTAAAAAAGGGAAGATAAGATAAACCTCAGCCTCATTTCAGAATAGATCTCAGCATGTCTTCATTCCAAATCTAACCAAGGCTACACAGCCAGAGAACCTATGGCAGTGGCAGTGGATGCAACAGGCAACTTCACAAAGCTCAGACAAAGAAATTCCTGCAGGTTATAATTCTAAAATGTTTTATCCTTCTGTTTGGCATGTAACAATGGAGAAAATAATCACATCTAGAATATTCTAATGCTGCTTTTCTAACTGAATTGACTTTATAAACCAGGCTTCTTGGAAAACACGATAAAGATGAGGAATGATTTGAATGTCAGATGAGCCAAAGACATAAAGATACTACTCCAGACTTCATTAAATTCAATCAGAGCTCCAGTAGCTTCATGAGGGCTGACTCATAGATCAAATGAGCCTTTGAATAGGTCCAAAGCTCAGAAGGTTTCTGTTCCAATATTTTGCCCCAATTCTTCACAAAGTCAGTGACTGAGCCGCAAAATCTTCATCCAGATTTGCAGCCAAAAGAAATCTGGTGTTCTGACCTGTCTCCTCTAAGGCATGGCATAATCACAATGAGGTTAAGAATAATCTTGAACCACAGATTTAGAATCTGAGGAATTTCGCTGGGGAAAAGGATTGTACCAAAGTGTTTTGCCCATTTTTAATCTTAAAATCTCGGTTGATTTTTAATTTTGCGTTTAAATGAGAGTGATGTCTGGTGTAGCAATTCTTGAAATCCTCTGAGCTTAGACTGAGCAAGTTCAGTTTTGAAAATGTTCTCATGATAGGGATAAACTTGCAAACTTTTTTCTTTATCGAATTATCATTCAAATTTAAAATAAAATAAAATTGTCAAATGCATTACTTTCACCATCATCTTAATGAAAAACTAGTACCTTTAGTATCATTTTAGTATAGAAGCAATTTTACCAGCAATGATCCTGGTCTTTAAACATATAAAAACTTCTGCTTTCATTTTTTTGAGCTCTATTTCAGCAAAAGCTTAACTTTGAACAAACAATTTCACCAGCACAACTCATTCTCATAATACCAGGCAGGTATACAGCAGATTCCACAACCAGGATATAACTTCCGGGGGAAAGATTTCTGGCAAGAAATTACAAGTCCTTTCAATACTTACTTTGACACCCACAGAGATATGCCAGTCTCATTCTTATTCTGGGTTGATGTACGGGTACATAAATCCAGCAAATCCAGGGTTTCCCATCATA
This sequence comes from Passer montanus, assembly GCF_014805655.1. Classification (NCBI taxonomy): domain Eukaryota; kingdom Metazoa; phylum Chordata; class Aves; order Passeriformes; family Passeridae; genus Passer; species Passer montanus. Next base: position 248,880 of record NW_024374812.1, on the reverse strand, counting down.
ACTGTGCTCAGTTATTTACTTACTGCCCACCAGCTGGGCTCTAGGATTTGGGATTATTTACTGCATTTGATTGTTGTGACCTGCAACTCTATAATGTCAATAATTTTGTGAAGGTGTTTGTGACACACCTGCCTCAAAGACGCCAAACAGAACAGAGCAGATTTTTGTTATCAGCAGTGCCATTACCACTGAACACCGCTCAGGACAGCAGAAATTTGGTAGACTGGGGAAAGAGAAAAAGGGGGAAAAGGCCTTTTTGCTTATATTGTCATTATGCCTCAAGGAGCATAAACAATTCCTTCTGTTTTAATTCTTGCCCTGTCCCCCATCACTCCCCCCTTGCATCTACTGAGGGCAGGCTCAGCCTGCACAACCATCTGCCTAATGCTGGAGCTGGGGAGTGGAAGGAGAGATCAGAGCCATGGAAATCCCCATCCCTGGAGGAGGAAGAGCACCGAACCCCCCTCGTGCGGACCTCTGAGCTGCAGCAGGTTGAGGACATTGGTGGCGGTCCCCAGGAGCAGGGTCCGGCCGCCTTCTATCGTGACATTATCGCCATCTCGCGGCTGGTGGCCAGCAGGCCAGCTGGAGTCCTCGTCCCACCGGCCGCACAACTGGAGGGCAAGCTGGAAAGAGAAAGACCCAGAGAAGTTCAAAGCTCGCCCCTTTCCATCTTTCAAGAAGGGAGTTTGCTCAGAGAGCAGCGGAGGAGATGCCAAAGACGCGCCCGGAAAGACCCAGAGAAGTTCAAAGCTCGCCCCTTTCCATCTTTCAAGAAGGCAGCTTGCTCAGAGAACAGCGGAGGACGTGGCATTGGCATCTCCTCTGCCGTGCTCTGGGCAAGATGACTTCCAAGGGACCCTGTGAAAGGCAAAGGAATAGATGGTATTGGCACTGGAGAGGTGCTTGGCCTTCAGGAATGCCTGTCACAATTTGGGGGTCGCCCCTTGTCTCGTTCTGGTCTGGAGAATGAGGGATTTGCACCGGGACCGACCACAGGTTTCCTGGTGTGTGTCTCTCTCTGCCTCCCGAGAGGAAGAACTGCACTGTTGTTTCCTGGCAATGTCATAAAATAGCCTGAAGAGCTTAGAATTAAAGCGTCCTGCTGGATGGGCAGTATTTTGCTTCAGAGGTTTTTGATTTATTTTTTTTTTCCCTAAAGGCTCTCCTGCCACTCATCCTCATTTAGACAGATATTCCTCTTCTCAAATACCTTTTTAGCTTTCTCTCTTTTAGCTAATCCGGTGTTGTTATTGCCTCTGCTTTGAGAGTGAGTACGGCAGCTCCAAATAAGGCCCTGAATAACTTGAAAACTGATAATAGACTGACTCATGATGTGCAATGGTAAAGTGATCCCGGAGCTCAAAGGTTTCTCCTCATCTCTATACTTCTATGTACATTGCAGTGAAGGTTTTATAGAATCACAGAATTGTTTGGGTTGGAAAGACCTGAAAGGTTATTTCCTTCCAATCCCCCTGCCATGGGCAGTGACACCTCCCACTAGATCAGGTTGTTTAGGGCCCTGATGGTAAATTTCTTGAAGAAGCAGTGAATATTTTTGCCTGGACACATGTGCACATGTGTGGACATAGACATCCAAAACATATTATTTGGTCTCATACGTGAACCAGCAAGAACATCTTCGGCTCATCTGAGGTGGTGGGGGGATGAAACCAGACACAGAAATATTTGTGGTCCTCACTGGGCTGTGCTAATCCAAAACAGCAGTGGAAAGAATAACCTCAAGACAAAAGCAAAAGAGAGTTACTCCATTTTCAAATGGAGCACATCGAGTGCATTAAAGCTTTTGCTCGGGAGCTGCAGTTGAGGTGAATCAATAATGGGAGTGTTATGATCGTTATTCTCTTTTACTCTGCTGTTTTCAGGTTTAGTTTTATGTGCCTGATGTTTTATAGAATATTTCCCACAGTGCTGTCCCTGGGCAAACTGGTCCAGTAAAAGGTGTCCCTGTCCATGGACTTTCAGATGAGCTTTAAGGTCTTTCTAACCCAAACCACACTAATTATTTAAACTATTATAAACTGTTTTAATCATTTACACCAGGGAATGAGTGATGGTTCCCAGGCTAAATGATACAACAGGTTGATATCCACCCTGGCTGGATGCTGGGATTTTCTACAATCCATTTTATGATTTCTCTACAAAGGGAATTGATTCAGTTCAGAGTGAAGCCTGGGACTGCATTAACACACAAGGCAGTAGAAAATTCTTGGGAGTTAAAACTCTGGTGTCAGAGGGAGTGAACCACTTCATCATTACCAAAGTAAGATTATTGCATAGTTCTAGGTGTAGTAAGACAAGTTAAATTTTCATTAGTTTATATACTTCAGAGATTTAAGACAAATTTGCAGCTAAAAGGATAGATGCCTTTACCCATTATCTTTCCAGAGAGGAGGTGAATTACTCTTCATTGACAATGCTATGAAGCAGATTGCAGAAAATATACAACAGATCCACTGAAAAACAGCTAATTAAACTTGTTTTCATCTCAGAGGAGGGGACAGTTCACAGAAAGGTGCATACACTGCTTATTAAGCCAACTGTAGCAAAAAATTACAAATTCCCTAAATTCCTGTCTGGTACAAATGCTGCCAGTGCTATCAGTATGACACTGGAGGAGGCAGCTGTGAAATGGTGGGATCCACAGGAACATTTGGTTGAGAAGGTTTGCTGAGTGCCTTTAAGTCACTCTGATGTCACTCTGACCCTCTGAAATCACTCAGAACCTTTAACTAACTCTCATGGGCAAGCAAGGATGTAAGGAATGGACCAGACCTTGCTAGCACCACTTGCTAGCACTTAGTCAGCTGTTGACAGAAGCCCTGCAAGAGTTAAGAATAAATTCCTCTTCTGAATTTGACTTTTTTTTTTTATATTTTAAGATGGCAACGAGAAAATTTCTAACTAGAAAACACTCTAGTTCTTCATTTAAGCTTCTCTCTACCTAACATCAGTGTTTGAGCTTGATTGGCTTCTGCTGACTCCTCTTAGAAGACTCAGTATCTGTTCAGTTCTCCCAACACCATCTGACACAAAAATCTCAGTGTTCATACATGACAGTGGAATTACAGAATTCCAGAATGGTTTGAGTTGTAAAGGACTTGAAAGGACCTCATTTCACCCCTTTGTCACAGGCAGGGACGCCTCCCACTATCCCAGATTGCTCCAAGCCCATCTAACCTGGCCTTGGACACTTCCAGGGATTGGCCAACCACAGCTTCTCTTGGCAACCTGTCCCAGGGCATCCCCACCCTCACAGAGGGAGAAAATGAGTTAAACAAGGTCATTAAATTCTCTGTTTTTTCCACCCAGTCCATACCTAAAAGTTTCCAGTGAGAAAATGCCTGGCTTAATCCACTGTCATGTGCACCATCTGCCTGTGTGTCTTTCAAGTGATTTCTGATTTGTAAAATCAATATTTTTTAAATATCGTAAAATCACTTTTTCTTCTTTATAAATAAAATTAAACAGATGAACATCAGCCAAATAATACAAGACCAAGAGCTGTTTATAACCACTTGTAGTATCTTTGCATTACCACAGAGAGAATAAATCCAAAGAATCTGTTTTAGGAGGAGAAAAGGGGGTTTGTTTAAGGAAAACACTTGAAATTACCAGAGCACAGAGCAGGGTTAGAGGGAAGGCAGCTCTGTAGGAATTGAGGAAAGACATCAAACAATTTGTTTGGTGACTCTTCTCTTGCAGTCCTGCACCCTTCCCTAAGATGAAAGAGCACCTCCTTAAGATCTTTGAAAGAAGAGGGTGTGGTCTAATGCAAGTTTAGTGAAACAGACACCTGCCCTAAACCACCAGTACATTTTCCTCAACTTTGTGAATCCCATGTGATTATGTTCCCTAATTCTGGGAGAAAAGCACAGTGCAATCTCCAGCTGCAACAGAATTCTTAAGATCCTTTCCAGAAGGGTGGTGGTGTTTATATCCAGTTCCACTTAAGCAGCCCATGGTAAAATAACATCAACTAATACACAAATTAATTGCACATCTCTCATTAAGCAGGGCTGCTGTCAGAGTCACAATATCCTTCTCACTATATTTTTTTTCAGACAAGAAAAACTCTTTCTTTTTTGTCCCCTGCCTGGCACCCTGTATTTGACCTCTGGTGTTTAATTGAAATACTTCTCAGCCTGAAGAGCAGCAGCAGCTGCAGGTGCCAGGGTTGTGGCTGAGTGCCCACCCCACGTGGGCTTGGTGAATGAACCAGAAGGAACCTGCAGAGCCAGGGAAAGCTGTGTCTCAGCCACTGGTGCTGGGCATTTTACTCCTGTGCTTTTTCCAGCTTCAGGAAAAATGGCAGGGAGCTGGAAAATCAAAATTGGACAAAGAGGAGCTGGCATAAAACAAGCCCTGAGCTGTGAAGCTGAAGCTGCTGGCAGCAGCTGCTGCAGTGGGGTGGCAGCTCCATGCTCTGGCTTCAGTGTGTACCAGAGTTGGAAAGATGATTTGGAGGAAACAGAGCTTATGAGACCACAACATCTCTGCAGCCATCTGTGTCACTGTCAGAGCTCACATTTGAATGTGGCCAATTTCAACGAGGTTTAACAGGAGAAGCAAGACAACAAGGATGCTGCAATCCTGCAGGGTTTGTGACAATCAGTAGATAAACTGAGGCATGAGTCTCTCCTGGCTGTGTGTTTTATACAATGTAATGGGTTAAATAAACAATTATAACCTGAACTGAACACGTAAAATCATCCCCCAAACTGATGCAGGATGTGCCCTCACATCACACATCCACAGAAAACCCACACTGCCAACGTTTCACATTTTGAATCCAGCACAGCAGATGGCATTAACCCAGTAGGGAGCCAAACCTGCAAAATATGGGCAGAAACCTCCTTGGGGTGGGAAATCACCAGCATTGGGAATCCCTAAGAAACCCCAGTTGTGCTTCCTGAGGCACCAAAAAACAGAAGGAGCTGGGAAGGGATTTGACCTGACAATTCAATGAATAGAGTCCTGCAGGTGCTTTCCAGCTCTGACATCCATTTGGAATGTGTCATGCACACAGGAAATTTTATTTGCTAGGGAAAGGTTTTTTACCCAGAAGGAGTTTGGGCACTGGAACAGGCTGCCCAGATCAGAGTCCCAAGCTGGATGGAGCTCAGAAGCATTGGGACAAACCTCTCAGGAACATGATGGGATTTTTGGGGTGTCTTGTGAGGGCCAGGAGCTGTGCTCAATGATCCTTGCAGGCCCTTTTCCACTCAGAATACTCAGGGATTCTATGCACAACTCATATCAAGCCCAAACCTTGTGTAGCAGGCCCATAGCTTGTTATAACACAGGTTAATTTTTCCTTCCCAATCATATCTTCAAAATAATTATGTAAAAGTAAAATAACATTTTTGTAACATTCAATAAAATACACACAATCTCTTTGCAGTTCAGCACCTTACCCCCCCTTTCCTGCCTACTGCACCTTCTTTTTTTCATTTTCCAGGCAGATTTCTTTCCATTTTATGTTTTTTTAGCTGCTGCAGTTGTCAACCAGGCTGTGGTTGCCTTTCTGTCAGCCTTTAGGGACACATCTCAGGATCAGTTTGTCAGCTTGTGCCTGTGACTACCAGGGCTCAGAAACAGCAGCAACAACTGAATAAATAACAGTGAAAAACTTACATTCCCACTCAGGCTGGTAAAAAATTCACAAACGGGAAGGATACCAAAATGCAAGGTTTGGGCTTCAAAGGGTTGAGAAACTCCTGTTTAGATACAGAATAGATCATTTGATCACAGTTTGGGATAACTGCAATTTCTTTAGTTAAGTGGGGTTTTTTAAGAGTACACTCCCAAAAAAAGACTAGAGTAACAATTATAGGCACAAAGAGCTTTCAGCCTCTCATCAGAAAATCACTTATAAAACGAAACCAAGAAGCAGTGATGTAGTTAAACAACAACCCTGCTTCCTGCTGTGCTCACTGTTCTCCCTTCTTTCCTAGATTTTAAGGACAAATTATTTATTGTGAGGCCCTGGCACAGGTTTCCCAGAGGATTTGTGGCTTCCCCATCCCTGGAAGTGTCCAAGGCCAGGCTGGACAGGGCTTGGAGCAACCTGGGATAGTGGAAGGTGTCCCTGCCCATGGCAGGGTTTTTGAAAGAATATGTTCTTTGATGTCACACCCAACCCAAACCATTCCATGATTCCAGGCTGTGGGTTCCAGCTGAGGGTTGGAGAAACCTGGAAGCAGGAGGCTTTTCCCACCAACTCCAGCCCCAGCAGGCAGTTTTATCCTTTCCCCCAGACCCAGCTGGTGGGACACAGAGCACAGTGTGGTTCCTGCAATCTTTAGCAGGAGGAAGTTTCCCCTGTCCCAGTGAGCACGTCCACGAATGAACAAAAGTTTGGAATGCTGCCCACACAGCAGAGATTGACACCCAGGAGAGCAGCCTTTCCTTGGTGCTGACAGATTGCCATTTAACTAGCGAGTACGGAGAGCAAGTGTTCCTGTCCTCAGTCACCACGGAGAGACAAGGTTAACATTCCAAGTGATGGAGTGCAGCGCAGATTTCCCCACGCCACACACCCAGGACTCCACACCACATTTGAAAACACTTTAATTTCAGTGATGGATGCAGGGAGCTCACTTTCCAGGCTGTGAACTCTTAACAGCTCCTCAGTTTAATACATCAGGAAAAGATTTACACCCCCTCACCCAACTCCCATCCACCTGAAGGAAAGAAAAACGTATATTTGGAGGAGACAAAAGAGAAGGGGAGGTATTTTATTATACTAGATGTCTTTTACAAGGGAAGTATTTTCAGCCATCTGCTCTAATTATTCCTCCTGTATTGGCCACCATCTTCATGCAACAATAGAAATAATTATCTCCTCAAGGGCAGAAAAAAAATATTTACAGAAACAAACAAAAGTTGATTATCTTTAGCTCCTAGGGAAAAAAAAGAAACAAGCTACTTCTTAATGAAGGAGCAATTAGGAAGGTGGGTAGAACATCTATAATTAAACCAGACAAATTGGTGCAGGCTCCTCCCTCCTACACATACTTGAAAGGGATGCAAATGCAAGTTATTTGCTACAGTCAGTAGAATTAACAAGGAAAATGCTGCCCAGTGCCTGAAGAAGCTGAACCTGTCTCTTGGCATCATTCCCTGTCTCTCCTGCTTATCACACCTCTAACCCTTTGCCAAATTAACTGGAAAAAGCTCACCACAACTGAAAAGCTATGGAATTTAAATTGGCATGGGGAGGGCTTCCTCTGTATAACAGCATCCCCAAGACAATTACAGGATTCTCATCATCCTGTTCTTTAAGAACAGCCTCTTGCCTGCACTTCATCCCTCAGTGTAAAAGAAAGTAGCTCTTTCTATATAAACCAAACCTAGAGGATTTCTGCAATTGTGTTTTCAATCCCTGCAATGTGTAAGAATTTTGCTCACTGAGAGAATGAAGGTATATCCACAGTTCTGTGGGAAAGATGGAATGGGGCCATCCAAAGAGAACAGAAAATATTTTATACTGTGCGCAAAAAAGTATAAAGCTAAAAAAAAAATTCTCTCTACTAAGAGCAAAGCACAATGCCTCATTTTATGGACAAATACATGGATTTTGGCTTCCAAAAAGAATTTAGTTGAATTTAAGTGTCTGTGCTATGAAATCAATGAATGGCCAGACTGAAGCTGGTCAAGGAACGGCTGATCAGGGAAGTGGTGGGATCATCATCCCTGGAAGTGTTCAGAAAACACATAGATGTGGCACTTGGGGACACAGCTTGGTGGTGGCCCTGGCAGTGCTAGGGGAGTGGTTTGACCTGATGATCTTGGAGATCTTTCCTAGCGTAAATTATTCTATGATTTTTAAGGCTGGATTTCCCACAGTTTCTCCAAGAAGTCTCAGGACAGAAGGTATCACCTAATGCTCATTACAGGTGCAAACACCAACCAGGAAAGAGCTGTAAACCAGCACACTGGGAACACTTCTTTAAGTAAACCCTGCCCATTCCAAAAAGGCCAATTTTCACCAAAAAAATAGAGAAAATATCATTAAAAAAAAAAAAAACAACAAGCCAGAGATTAAGAATTACCAGTATTTGTAGTGCTTCTCTTGCACATCCACCCAGCAATTCCAGAGAAGCTGCCTTCAAATATTTAAGTAGCCTGTACTGAGTTCTTAGGAAATCAGAGTGCCAAAGGAGTCTAGTGGATTCTACAATGTGCTCAGCAACACCATAAAGGACTTTTATCCATGTGCACATCACTACAGTTTTCCAAATTTGCCATTGATTGAGGTATTTCCAAGCTGGATGTGAGGGAGAAGAAAGTAAGAGTGAGAAGAGAACCCCTGGAAAAGTTTGGAATGGAAAATCTACTTCCATCTTCCCAGTGAAAGTACCACATTCACCTTTATCACTTTCCTTTCACGGAATCATGGCATATCCAGAGTTGGAAGGATCCCACAAGGATCATTGAGTCCAACTCCTGACCCTGCTGCTGAGGATGTCCCAAAAATATCCATGGGTAACCTGAGCAGCCACTGGTATCCAAGCTGGGCAACAAAGGTAGAGAGGTAATGGGATCATCTTCTTGTGGTTTGTGAAATAAATGTTTCCAAAAATGGCAGAAATTGTTGTGCTTAAATCACAAATCACTAAGGAAGTAGCCTTAGACACAATCAAAAACCAAACAAACAAATAAAAATAAACAATAACCAAACCAAACAAAAACAAAGAACATAAAAAGAAAGAAAAAAAAAAAAAAAAAAGAAGGCAAGATACCTAGAGAACTATACACTGTGAAAAAATTAATCATTTATCCCCAAGAAGCCTGGAATGATCTGTAGCTATGAATAAACCAAGCATGGAAATGAGCAGAATGCTTCTGAATATACCTGCATGGAGAGGCTGGAACAGGTTTGCAGAGAGAGTAGGAGACCAAGCTCAGTTTTCCCTTATGACTTAGCATTCTTGACATGACAGCCTGGAACATAACCCAACAAACCATTTCCAAGGCCACAATATGATATTTTTATCACTGTCTGCATCATCTTCTGCTGTGTAACTTCACTTTACCCACTACTCCACCTTTACAATGCAGGTGGGATTATCCCACCAGGTCTCTCTTTAATTACTCCCAAAGCATTGATACAGCAAGGATCAGGGCTGGGTTCATGGCTGGACATGTGATGCACTATCCAATATCTTTATTTTAAACTGAGAGTGCTTGTACCCTGAGTTAAAAAGAAATAATTATTTTTCAGTTTTTCTTATTTATTTTCAGCTGTCCTGCAGAAATCCTTCTGACTTCTGCTGAGTTGCACAGGCACAAGAAGGGAAGAATCTGGCTGGGCATGTTCTCTATGGGACTGATGAATGACTCTAGTCTCTCCCAAACTATTAGAGGATAAATCTGTTTACACACAAAAAATTGACCTGGGCTGGTGAGGTGGGACTAGAACCAGGAAACTGGCACGTCCCAGAGGTAAAAATGCATTTGCAGCCAAGAGCATTAGTAACTCAAGACCATAAACAAGCCACAGCATCATTAATTACTCAGACAGGGGCAGCCACAGAAGCAGTGAGAAGACCCAAAAGCCAACTGTAAATAGTTCATCGAGCTGATTAGTTCAGGAAAAAAATGAGTGGGCAGTTTTAGAGGTCAGAGGCCATGGCACAAGTCAGTCTCAAGCCAGTTTGCAACTGGACAATGGCATGAGAAACAGCTTAATTCCTGTTTAAAAAAATCCTAAACAAAACCAGCAAAGCCACTTAAAAAACAACCACAAAAAAAAAGGTTTATTCAGCAGGGGAGTAATCACAGCAATTTTGAAGCACAGAAGGTAAGGCTCCTTGCTCCAGAAGTATTTAATTAAGGACACGGAGGATTAGTTAAATCTAATGGTGCTTTTACAGGAAGGGTACTGAAAAGACATCACTGTTGTCAGGGGGCATATCCCAGGTATAGATGAGCCATCTTTGTACATACAGGCAACAAAACTCACCCAAATTCAATGTGAAATACCAAATAATGCAGGGATATGAACACTATTAATCCACTCCATAATTAAACAAACCATGAGAACTCTGGGAAGGTCCCTGTCTCTTTACCACACTCACATGAGAACAAAGTGCTGTTCTTGGGTCTCTCAGGGTCATGGTGGGAGGAAAAGCCTAAAATCAGAAATCTCAGTTTCAAATATTAAAGAAGACACCCTGGGAAGAAGAGGAACTGTCTTGGAGCACATGAAGAGCCTTGTTTCACAGAATGTGTGTTTTCTTACAACTCCTTGTTAATTCACAGGAATCTTCACAATGTTAATTTACAGCATGATATTCAGAGATTGATTATTTATTACAGTGGAAACTATACTAGTGCAGAGTTTTAAGCCCAACTTGCTGAAAATCCTCAGTGTAAACACATCGAGGAATTCAGTGCTACCTTCCAGTTTAGCTGCAACAGGACTGAGTTTTCCTTTCCATAGCACTGTTAAAGGGCACACATAATCTACACATCTCTCTAAACAAGCCATTTCTCAAACTATGGAGGCTTCTGAGACAAATTATAAACAGCAATTTAATGGTAATGAGAAAATTACAGCACCAAGTTGTTTACACAAGCAGGATAGCCAAGCCTGGTGACTGTGTCAGCCTTTGCACTGTGCAAATATTGTCTCCCAATCGAATGAGCTTGAGTTACACTAACTAATCTTAGAGCAAATATTGCAAATGCAAAGATTAGCTCCACAATTTGCTGACCACCTGCAGGAAAAGTAATCAAATTATGTCCTTATGTGTCAGCAAGGAGGATTTCTGAATGGATGCTATGCTAAATGGGGAGGGAGGAGTGTGGCTCATCCACCCAACAGTGCCAGGGAGAGCTGATGATTTTTTTTTGATCAGGCAGGAAGATAAACAGAATCCCAGAGATGTTTGGGATGGAAGGCACCCTCTGGAGATCATCTAGTCCTACCCCCTGCCAAGGCAGGGTCACCCAGAGCAGGTGACAGAGTATGGTTGCGTTTGAGGGTCCCAGGATGAGGGAAGAGATGAGAATCTTGATTCCATGTTTCAGAAGGCTGATTTATTATATTATGATATTATATTATATACTAAAACTATACTAAAAAGAATAGAGAGAACGGATCCATCAGAAGGTTGGAAAGGAATAGAAAAGAATGATAACAAAATCTTGTGACTGCTCACAGCCTTGACACAGGTGGCTGTCATTGGTCATCAAGTAAAAACAATTTCACATGCTGGGTAAACAATTTTCCAAATCACATTCTAAAGCAACAAAACATGGAGAAGCTGAAGCTTCCCAGCTCCTCAGGAGAAAAGATCCTGGCAAAAGGATTTTTCATAAAATATGTCAGTGACAGCACAGGAACACCTCCAGGTGGGTTTGGAATGTCTCCAGAGAGGGAACTCCACATCCTCCTGAGCAGCTGTTCCAGTGCCCTGACATCCTCAGTGTAAAGTTCTTCCTCAGTTTGAGGTGGAATTCCTTGTGTTTTAGAAGCCCTTGCAAGAGTCCAAAGTCAGCTGTGAAGGTCAGAGCACCAGTGTGAGATCCAGCCTTGGAGTTTCCCACAGTTCCCATGGAAGCATTGGGAATACAGGTGAGTTTATACACAAACCATCTCCACAACAAACCTGGCTTGCAGGGGGTTCAGAGTGATTTACCAGGCAAAGACTGAAAAGTGCATGGAAGAGGGCAAACTGTGTTTGGGCTACAGCTTGGTCTGTCCTATGCATAAAATACAGCAACCAGACAGCAAAACCATACAATCCAAGGACAAATGTTGATTCTGCCTTAATTGCATCCACATCTCCTCAGCCCAAGAGTCAGGGCCATTGATTATTACTGGGCATGACCATCTACCCCAAGTAGGATCTGATGCAGAGCAGCAGCATTTGTAATTATCACTGCATCTCAGGGATGACTGCAGCTGTAATGAGGTGCAAAGGGCTTGGCCAGCAGCAGAGGCACAGTTACTTCTCAAAGGTTCATCATAAAATTGGAAAGGTTTGAGTTGGAAAGGTCCTTAAAGCTCATCCTGTTCCACTCCTTGCCATGGGCAAGGACACCTTCCACCATCCCAAATTGCTCCAAGCCCTGTCCAGCCCAGCCTTGGACACTGTCAGGGATTGAGCACTGACAGATACTCCGGGAAACTTGTGCCAGGACCTCACCATCCTTTAGCAAAGAATTTTTTCACAATATCTAATTTTAAAAAAGCTTCTAGCTTAAGGCAATTACCCCTTGTCCTATTACTCCATGCCCTTGTGAACATTCCTCCCCAGCCCTCCTCTAAGCTTCCTTTAAATCTTGAAGGAATCATTTCCTCTCACGTTGTGTTACAGGGATGCAGGATTTGGGATTCCCAGCAGCCACCAAGAGTTTCCTGCTCCAGCAGAAGTTGTGGCACTGACCAACAGTGCTGGTGTCTGACTTCTGCAATGGAAACAATCCTGCACCTGCCCCTCAGGTAGAGAATCTCACCCTGTTATTTCAGTAATGTGAGCTTGTGGAACAGCTCCTCCCAAGCTGCAAGCTTTCAGAGCCCACTTTCAAACTCGGTGTCCTGTTTAGCTTTAGCACATCAACAACATGCTGCCCTCAGCCTATCTGTGTGCATTATCTGCTGCTCTAATGTACCGTGCACCGAGCCACAGCATCATTACAGGTAAGTGCTCAGGTTTAAATGCAAACATAATTGCATAATGTGGTACAGCCAGGAAGAATAATGCAGGAAATAGAGCCAGCTCCATCTGATAGTGCAATCTGACTGGAACGCCGGCCCTTTGGATCAAACGCGCAGCCCAGATGGGGCAACCAAGAATAAAAGTGCTTTGTGGTATCTTTATTGTCATCATCAAAAACACTTATCTGCCACAAAGGTAAAAAGGTGAAGATGGGACTGCTACAGAAAAGGTCACAGAAGCAACAGGGTATCACTGGGTTATGGGGGCAAGGACTATGCCATACCAGCATCGCCACCTTTGCCCTGTCACTCCAAGCTGAATTTGCCAGTTCCTAATGGGAATCTGAGCACTGAGTGGCATTTACAACACTGGGAACACCCATACCATTTTCCTTCACCAAAGAGTGTCTCTTTAACTGTGATAAATCCAGATAAAACCTCCCACCCTACCCCATAAGGAGCTGCACAAAGTGGGGAGAAAATTCACAACATTAGACGCCTTTGAAATGAGAACCTGTCTGGAGCAGATATGTACACTTTAATACGTTTATTTTATGTAGCTAAAATTAGAACTGATTCTCGATGGAACAGTGCTTCTATCTACTTAATTTTAATTTTTTTCAGTAGTTTGAGCTTACAGTAGCACACGATAGATGATTTCAGGGGTGCAGACAGCCCCACAACAGAAGCCAGAAGGCAGCAGAAGTTAATTTAGTGCACTTTGAACCATTTGCCCTGAATGACAACTCCTCTACTGAAGAGAACATCACACATGTCATGGGACAGCAACTGCTCTTGTCATTTCAGGAGATTTTAGCCCAAACTTCATTCAAATCAGACAAGATGAGAGCCTATCGTGAGAAAGAACCTCCCCATCAACACACTGCCCTGTGAACTGAGAAGCCTTTGAGTTGAAAGCACAAACTGCTGCTGTTTGAGCTGTAAAGAAATCCCTCTGTCTGGAACAGGGCTGTAACAGCTCATCTTTGTTGGGAATACAGATCTCCTGCAATAATAGACTCCACGGCCTTCACTCTCTGCCTCCCACACACACAAACTTGTCTGCCTGTAAATCATTTGGCAGGATATGAAACCAGGGTCCTTCTACCCAAGGATCCCTGCTGGCTCATCCTTACCCCAGTATCTGAATGCATTCAAGTGCTAAAGGATGCAGATGTGTGCTGACTAATATTCCAAGGGTGAAATTTGTTTTGGAGAGAGTTGGATACCAGCCTAATGCACACACAGAAAAGAGGATGTAGGTAAAATTAGAAATGCCACCTGGAGAAACTCACCCAGAATTGTTACCCATGACGCCTGTATTCAAATCCTTCATGTACCTAACCAGAAATTCCCTCCTCCAGACCTGAAATTGAGCACTGGCTTGGGGCCATGCCAGTGGCCAGCATCTGCAGTCCTTTCAGCATGGAAAAAACTCAGTTTCTGCAACACTGTCTGGGCCATCTCAGCTTTGAAGCCACATTTTTAGCTCAGTGGCTCCATTCCCTGACTCACCCCAACAGGGTTCCCAAAAAGCCACTGCAGAACAACACTGACTGCCCAACTTCTTCTGAGCCAATTCATTTCAGGGAATCATGTAATCACAGACTGGTTTGGGCAAGAAAGGGCCTTAAAGAGCATTTAGATCTAACTCTCTGCCAAAGGAAAGGACACCTTTGACTAGACCAGGTTGCTTCAAGTCCCATTCAATCTGGTGTTGAACACTTACAGGGACAGAGTAGCCAAAACTTCTCTAAGAACCTGTGCCAGGGTCTCCTCACCCTCACAGGGAAGGGCTTCTCCCAAATATCTTACCTAAATCTACCACAGAATGGTCTGTGCTGCCTTCCTGTGCCTGTCCTACTGGGTTTACTGGTGAGCTCAGGGAAAACTCCCCTCAATGCTGAATGCAAAAAATTACATCTTCTATCACCAAACATAGGTGAAGGAAGGAAGAAAACTGCAAATAAAGATGAATTTGAGAATGAAAAAGCAAGAAAGTGTGTGTGAAAGAGGGAGCATTGTGACCCCTAAGTGGGTGAAGCTGAGCCTGATCCTTGATCAGAATCCCAGACCCAGAGAAGATGTGTGAAAGCAGGAAAATAAATCAATAAGCAAAACAGCAATCTCTTTCCTCAATTTTATATGAGGAAGTTCAAATTTACCCAGCCCCTCACAAACTGTCTTTGGCTAAAATCACCACTAACAAGCTCTGACATTTGAAATTTAACTGAATATGAGCTAACAGCTCCCAGCCCTCCACCACCCAGGGAGCTGACCAGGAATATTTTGTTTAAGTCATAGACGGGGCTAAACTGAGCTTTATTGAGAAGACCCAGCGTTCAGGGGCAAGTGTTTATGGCACCCACTTCACCTGATGCTTCCCTGCCCTGGCAGTCTGCTTTTCTTCACACAGAGCTCTCAGTCTCCTCCTCTCCTCCCCAGTGCAATTATTTGCTGGTTTTTAGGAGGTCCCCTCACGATCCCTTAATGAAGTCCCTCGCTCTGCAGCAATTCACGAGGACAGATTGGACACGAGGGGCTTCCACTTAGGGAGTGCCATTCAGGGGTGGTACCCAGCATTTAACAGCAGTTGTTAAGCCAGTCTATCACCGAGCTATTACAGGCTCATCACGAAAACAGCTTGCTTTTACTGGCAACCACATCAAATTAACCCTTTCCTTAGAGACGAGGGAAGCCTCGAGTACATTCATCATGCCAAAGAGCTCTTTTTTCACTCCTGCTACAGCAAGTTTTTAAGTTATTAATAAATGCTCTCTGAACTGAAATCTCCCTACTTTAAATATTTTTTTTTCTCTAGCTGTACACCTAGTTCACATTTTAGTCTGTGCTAAATGTAATTATAGCATCAACAGTTACAAAATCAGAAAAAAAAATCTTTTAAAAATCCCTGAACAACAAATATTATTTGTCCTTTCTCTATTCCTCACTCTAAACTCTATGCACAGAACAAATCATGATTCAAGATCATCGTGTCTCCATCACTACCAGCGGTTTGCTACAAGACCTAATTTTCAGGTTTTTGTTATCCTCAGGATTGGTTTTTTTTCCCCCAAAGAAGAAAATCATAACTGTGTTCCTCTCCCTCACATTTTATCCAAGGCTTCTTCTCACTTCTTGTGGGTGGGGTGGGACACCTGATCTGGCCCTCATGGGCCGAGGACAGGCCAGGCACCAGACTCAGAACTTTAGAGCTACACCCATGGCCCAACAACATCAAGAATCCCTTCAATGATCCCACTCTGGCCAAGACTATGCCACTGAAATCTCCCAGATTTCAGTAGAGGGTCCCCCACATGCCCAGTCCTTGCTGGGTGCTGAGCCAGACCCCAGAAATATTTGGGAGGGGTTGTAGGTGAGCCAATGCCTCTGGTACACAGAAAACACCATGTGGAGCATCCAGCCCACAGTGCTGCTCTGGGTGGGACTGGGGAGGGGACATAAGTCAGAGGGTGACAGAGTTCTCTGTTAGTGACAGAAAGCAACATCTTTATCCCAGGTCACACCATATGAAGGACAAGACTGTGGAAGAGGTTTTACAGCAACTTCTGTGAGCCAGAGAGAAGTTTGATAAGAAAATCCATGTTTACCCCAAAATAATTTTCTACCAAGGTCATTGACATAGAAATCAAGCAGGAAAGAAGGACAGATAAGAGAAACCTGCAACTGCCTATTCCAATTAGCACTTTGTCTTTCATGACCAATGAGTAAAGTGAAAACTTATGAGTTTTGTAAGGATGTATAAAAAACACGCATGCTATAATAAAAACTGTTTGAAGCCTTCTGAAAATGGAGTGTGCTGCTTTGTATTGTCTCTGTCTCAACTATGACACAAGACCATCAGATATGTTAAGTCTTGCTCCAATGCAGAACAAGCCTGGGCTAGGTGTGTCTCCAAGTTGCTCAGCCCTTTTCCCATTAAATTCAAGATGGGCAACTGGAGAAGGCACAGGGCTTCCTCCAATTTCACCCAGAGCCCAAGGCTGGACACCCAGAACAGTCACAGGCATTCAAAATTCCACTCCCTTCCCCCAGGGAGACAAAGCCAGGTTGAAGAGGGCTTTGAGACACCCAATCTGGTGGAAGGACCTTTCCAACCCAAACCATTCTGTGACACCAAGTCCTACAGATGGAGAGCCAAAGCCATGGTTCCAAACACAGACAATCCTTCCCCCTCCAAAATGCTGAATTGCTGAAGGAGTCAATTAGAGTTTCTATCATAATTAAACTGAAAAGTGGCAGCAACACTCTGTGCAAGCACCTGGGAGCAAGAGGAGAATACACGAGCCCACAGTCACTCAGGAGCTTCCCCACGCCCTCCTGACCCATATTGGATCCTTCTTTTTGTACAAGAAGGGAAAGATTTGCTTTCTGCTCCTTGGAGCAGCACTTCCAAAATGGTTCTTTTCACTCCAAACCTGTTTCTGTTAAAGCTTGGGAGCAGGGATAAATGGAAGTGGGAAAAGGAAAACAGCTGTCATTAAACTATACAGTGTTCAGTTCTGATTTCACACAGGTTTGTTTAAATGCATATGGAAAAGCTTTGAGGTGCTTTGGATTACAGGGACTGGCATCCCATCCTGGGGATAATGGCATTCCATCCTAGGATATCCTGGGGATAGCTTCCAATGCACCTCTCAGTGCAGCTCTATGAGTGGTGGCTTTCCTTCTCCTGGAAAGCCACTTACAGTTCAGGAAGTAATCTCCTCAGAGACATTAGAATGATGGTGAGATTTAAAATAAAAAGAAGAGGCTTTTCACAATGTGGGGGGGGGGAAGAGAAAGTTACAGTTCAGTCTTCCATTTTTCATCTGACATCAGAAGAGGAAACAGTTAAACCTCAAATCAGGAAGCAAAAAGTTAAAGGAAAATAAAACACCACAAGCCCAACTCCTAAATTTCCCATTGCAGCCCAAGACTGAACCCATTAAAAGGAAGGGGGGGGGGAAGAAAAATAAAAGAAGAAAGAATTAAAAAAAAAAAAAGGAAAACAGAGAAGAGAAGCAATTTTGCTTATCCTTTTCTCACACACCTAGCAGCCCCTTTTTTCCTATTATTTATTTATTTATTTATTTATCTTCCCCTTCCAGAGCAAGGCCCTTATTTTCTCATTTAGTCCAACAGAGATTGTCCTCCCGGAGTGACCTTTTTTTTTTATTTCTCTCTCTCTCTCTCTCTCTCCTCCTTTCCTTCTTCCTCCCCCCCTCCTCCCTGCTGCCTCCAGGCCATTGCCCTCGTGCCAGTAACTAGATAACACACTCTATCAGAGATTTTTTAAAAAATCATTGCAAAGGCACTGGGGCTGATAGTGGCATCAATCCTTGCCTGACACAGGCTCGGGTCAACCATTTATCTCTTCACATTGCCTGTGGTTACTGGGGAGCCCATCTTGGTTCTCTGCAACTTAACAGCCTTGCAGATGGTACCTCTCTGCTCCAGCAGCCTCCACACCCCAAGACTGGGTTTGTGGGGTTTTTTTAATTAGGTTTTGGTTTTTTAATGGACTGTTCAACTTCTTTTCTGTGAGAGTCTGGTGAGTTTTATTGCACTCCTCACCTCCTTCTGAAAATAACACTGTGACCAAGATATCAAGTTAAGAAAACTTGGAGATGAAAGGGTGGGCTTGCTGGGCTGTTAAAAGTGGATATTTATGAAAATTCACACAAAATAACGTAGAAGATTTCATCTAGTCCAACTCCTGATGTCCCATCCTGTGTGACATGGCTATTTTTGGCTGATTGCACTGCCAAAGGACCCAGCAAATCTACTCACAGCCCACGACAACATAAAGTCAGGTTCTATCAGGATACTTGCTAATAAATCCAATGAAACTATTCCCAAGCCTCAGCAAGCTGTGATCCCCATGGCCAGATAAAGGGTTCTGGGTTTGCACTCTCCAAATGGATACACAGGAATTAAATATCTATTGCACCATAATTCTTCTTCAAGTGGAAAAGACAATAAAACAGAACAGTGGTTTCATTAGCCCACTGCAAACAAAATCCATATCAAACTGGAATCTGCTCTGTTCTTTCCTCATTCCTGGCAGTGTTCAAGTCCAGGCTGGATGGGGCTTGGAGCAGCCTGGTTTAGTGGAAGGTGCCTCTGCCCATGGCAGGGGGATTTGGACTAGATGATGTTTTTAAGATGCTTTCCAACCCAAACCTTTCTGTGACTCTAAGATCCCTGCCTAACTACCCTCAGCCTGCTGTGGTGGTTTTCCTCATGGACTGTCAAATATGAGCCCTTCATCCCCAAAAATGCACCCATCAAACATCCACACAACATGAGGACAGCTCTAAAATGAGAGTAAAAGAGAAGAGTCATTTCCCATCACTTTTAACCCTCACAGATAGAAAACATGCTCAAGAGCTGTCCCTGCCCATGGCAGGGGGCTGGAATGAGAGGATCTTTAATGCCCCTTCCAACCCAAACCAGTCTGTGACCTTGCATCAGTCCTGCTGTGAGTAATAAAGTAACAGTCCTTTATGCCCAGAGTGCCCTGGGCTTCCAGGGACCCTTCCATGCCCCCTGAAAGCTGCCCAGGTTTTGCCACCTTTGTAAACTACCCAATTTCACCACCAGTTGAAACCATTTCATTGCTTCCCTCACTTCCAAATACTTTGGATGGTAAGCAGGAGAAAAAAGCTAAACAAGGAAGGAAATGAATTATTCTAAGATCTGCTGAGGAATCCAAGGGATTTGAAGATCTAGTCCTGATTTTATTAAGTGAAAGCTGAACAGAAAGGGTTTCTGAGGTGACTGTACACATATCAGACACAGATTTGTGGGGGTTTATATTTTTTTCTTTCACAAGAAGTGAACAAAGCATTTATCCCTGTATCAGTCACCAAGCTAAGAATTCACAGATTCTCAACATTCTAAGCCACCCCTTAAATCTCAAGACCTGTTAAAAACAAACTCAAGTCAGCGCAGCACACCCAGGCAGAGCCATAATCCAGCATGGCATTTTTATCTGGCAAGTTATTTTTTATTAACCTCCTACCCCTCAACAGGGACCCCTTGAGGGTTGGGTTGCAGGGAATTCACTGGGATACCAGTTCAGCTTCCCTAGGGCTGACTTAATATGTGGCATCGGCCCTCTGCCAAATATTCCATCAGCCATGCGGGCCAGCAGAGGAGGGGGAGTGGGAGCAGGGAAGAGCTGCTCCAGCAGCATGTTTGCATCATGATTAGGTCTGGTCCAGCGATCTGGAATAATAATGGGAAGGCTCACTAAGCATAATGGGTTCAGAGCCATCCCAGACTGGTCAAACCCTCCCACGAGCATCCTCTCCTTGTGTTTTTGGGGTGTTTTGCACATCTCATCAGTGTCTCACCAGAGCTGACGTCTCATTATGCAGCCAAGGTGGAAGTGGACAGGTACTGAGTGAGCATTAGAACTTTTCTTTTCCCTTTTATTATTTAATTCATGTCTTCCCATTATCCAGTGCATTCTTGAAGCTGTGAACTAATTAAGTCCTGTGGGATATACAATCAGTGCTGGGGTTTTTTTTTGCCCTCCCTCTCTTTTCAGTAGGCTAAATTGCATTATATACTGGAATAAAAATAATTGTGCAACTCTTCTTAGATAATAACTGAGCAAGTTACAAACACTAATGATGCTGAATGCAACAGTGGGGCAGAGGCCTGCTGCTTATTTCTTGTGACCTAATTAAGTCATACAGGGCAAAATACTTCAAACACAAAGTGAGGCAAGAGCTTAAATCAGTTTCTAATGAAAATCATAAAAATTATTCTCTGGGGAGGTCGTGGGACACAGACCAGACATCATGAAAACCCAAATTGAACTGAAATTTCATTAAGTCTGCTGTGAAAATCACAGATCTCCTGGTAGCCCCTTGAAACTCCCATGAAATTCTGGGAGTCCTCTAGATTCATATCTGAGCCCATCCCTGACTGTAACCATGCACCCAATGTTTCTGGAGGGTTTTTCCAACATTTAGGATTCTATGATTCATGCAAGCAACAGCTCAGAGACCAAAGTTGAAAGGACAAAAATTGAGCTGTGGATTTTGCAGCACCTACCAGAAAATGCAGTTGTTTAAATAATACAACTGGTGAAAAAATACCCTAAAAACTGTGTCATAGAATAATGGGCATATCATAGAATATCCTGAGTTTCTAGAAACCCACAAGGATCATCAGGGGCAGCTCCTGGCTCTGCAGAGAACAACCATAAGAACCCTAATCTGCGCCTAAGAATGTTGTCCAAATATTGCTTGAACTCTGGCAGGTTTGGTGGTGTCACCATTTGTATTCTCAGGCTCAAGTTCCCAGAACCAATATTTTACATTTTTATTTCTTTATTTATTATTCTCTGCTCTCAAGCAAGGCTGTTCTCTCTTGTTGCCAGTGCCCATTCATTCTGTGCCATAAGCCTCTCTACATTTTCACTTCCAATGCCATCCTGGAGCTAATTCTGCTCCACCATCATCACCAAATCACCTCTGAGCCAACCCTCCCACAGCACCCAAGAACTGGGCTGAGCTCTTGGCCTGAGCACCACTGAACAGTGTACCTGTGCTGAGAACAGGATAATCATGCCCCTTTTTTTATGGAATGCTTTGAGATCCTTGCATGAGCATGCAAGAGAAGTGCCAGATGTTATTATAAAGAGATGCAGCCCCATTACTTGTACACAGAGTTGTGCTGCCTGCTAATAGCACCATTATCCTAAGGCACGTGGTGCTATTAATGCATTTCACTGCTTAGTGCTGAACCTGGGGACCATTTTTTCCACTGGAAAGGTAAGGCCAGTTCCCATGACATGATTTAAACCTCCACAGTGAAGCATGCACGCGCTGCACCAGGTCGTAAATCTTAACGGGATGCTGTCAGCCAGAAAGGGACCAAAATTGAAGCCATTTATCTGAACTCCCCACCCATCCACCTCTGCTCACCCAAGCCAGTTTTGGGAAGAGGGATAAAATGATTCTGAATGCCCACTGGGTTCATTAAGCAGCAGCAAATCCCAGATCTGAAGTGCTGCTGTTTTCATCCTGCTCTGAATGAATTTGTTCATTCAGGACACTTAGGACTTCCTTGGTTTTCCCTACTCTGAGCAGAAAAACCACAGCAGGAGCAAACCTCACAGCTTCCTCCTCTTCTTGCTCCCACCTGAGCCACAAGACAAGCTGTCATCCTGCCATTACTGAGGCTGCAGGAGCTGTGACACAGCCCAGATCAGAGACAGCAGAGGGGAATATCCCTCTGTTCTGCCCAGGCTCTGGGACTCTAGAGATGCCCTTATCCCATTTGGAAATGAAAATAGGAATGTAAGGAGGAGTTGCCATTTGGTCTCATGCTTGCCTGGGCACTTCCCTTCACTCCTGCAGTCACCAACCAGCAATTTTTGATGGTTGTATTTCTCCTTATCTAGGCATGGTTTAGGTACCATAATTAACAAGGCTGATGAGCAAATGAACTTTAATAAGTAACATTCTACATCTGACATTCCTTCACAGACCAAGGCCAGGCTTAACAGAAGTAAGGAATTGCAATTTAGGATACTCCACTGCAATAGTAATATTCATGTAAGGTAGATATGCAAATATTCAGAGACTCTTAAATATAAAATAGATCAGATATATAAAATTAAATACAGAATTCAACATTAGAAATGCACAAAAATTACTCTGCCAGGACAATGCAGCTACTTTTTGGGATGGCAAAGTAAGTGTAAAGTCCTTAAACACAGGAAATCTCTTTGCAGATAGAGTTTAAAATTAATATGGTAGCTTTAACATTGATGCTGAGAAAATTAACTTTATTTTCCTAAACTGTGCTAAAAGACTGTGTGAAATTAAAAATAGCATTTGGTTTGTATCCTGAGTCAGGTGTGTTAACTATCCCCACTCACACATTCCCATATTCAGGAGGTCTCCACCACATCTCAGGAGCTGCTCCATTAGGAAAGGAGAATGAAGAAGGGACATTTGGCATTCAACAAATATCCAACCCCTCTAAATTTCTTCTTACAGGTGGCTAAACGCCCCCTCTGCAAAATTGTGAGGACTCTAACAGAACATTTCAGGTTAGCAATGACATTTTTACGTATCAAGGCTTAAAATTTATGCTGGTTCAGGATTATAACTTTTTTGTCATGAACTCTTGGTATATGTGTTCTTTTCTTGCAATACCCACAGATAGCACTGTCCCATTTTCTTTCAGCTACTGAAAAGCAGCAAAAATCAAATATAACCAAGGCTGCACTGAATGCTAAGTTTCTGCCAGAGAGCTAAAACTGTACCTCATGGCTAAGATTCCTGCTCAACAGAAAATAACACTTTTATAAGAAAATTGAATTTATATTAAAAAAAGAGAGAGTGTTAAAAAATACATAGATTGCTCAGAAAATAAGGTAAAGCTCATTTATGTCTCATAAAATCCATGATTAGCCATAGTTAACCATTAATTCAGCTGTGCTGCATTAGAACTGCTATTCAAAGTTGGAAAGCATTTAATATTATATATTGCTGCTGCTCAGCCTAAATTGTTTTTTTTCTTGCCCCCCTTTAAATGTACACAATATTACAAATTTAATTTTAAGCTGTTTGAATCAGTCTGTAAAAAAGATTTGATTATACCTGAGTGTTCTGGCCCCAGTTTTTCCATATCTCAGTAATCTTGGCAGTAATTGGCTGATTAGCTCCCTCACACTCCATCTCTGCCTCAGTTTCCATGGTAATGTTACAGGAGCTATTATAGATGAGAACTTCATCTCTTTCCACTTTAGGGCTGAAACGAGAAGGGAGGTTAAATGGGGTGTCATCAATCTTAATGAAATGCAATTATTTTTACTCTTATTAATCATTGAAAGCCATTAGCTTGTGGCAACTCCTGGCCACCATTTGTCAAACTTTGCAAATTTCGGTAATTTTGTTTCCATTCTTTTATTGTTTATTTGTTTTTCCCCCCTTTATCTGCACACACTCAGGATGAAAACACATGCAGTAAATATCTCTCAGTGATGCTTTTCTCCTTCCCCAAACCATCACAAACGAATGCCAGTCTAGACCAAGGCAGGCAGATAAGTGCAGACAACAGGGAGGGAATCAGTGTTGGGAGCAAAGATGGACTCCTACAAGGAGTAGGGTTGGTTTGTGTCTCCCCCCTCCCCATCTTACTCACACTTAGCAATGGGGAATGAATAACTTGCAACTCCCCTAGGGCAAGGGGAGAAATTGGAAAAACCACACAACTGGCTAACTGGTCCCTAATTCCAACTGTGAAAAAATGAGCTCATTTAGGGGTTCCAATTCCTGCTACCCAGCTGATTGCAATGATGCTTTGTTGCTAACATTGGAACATTAACTTAGTAAATTAATTAAACTTACTTAACAGCCCAGACTAAGCAGATTCGATATATGTGCCAGTTATACCAGCAGACATTTGCTCTAAAGCCTCCCCTTGCACAGGGGGAAGAAGAAATAGAAAATGTGGTGGGAGAGAAACATTTTTTTCCCTTGGTTTTGCTGCTGACAGTTGCTGATTTTGGTAGTGTTTCATTGTGGGGAGCTATAGGATTCAACATATAGTTTAGTGGTGAGCAAAGTGTAGTGCAGGGTTAATGGCTGGACTTGATGATCCCAGAGGTCTTTTCCAACCTAATTCTGTGACTCTTGGCCATTGCTACTTCTTCCTTTCCTCCCCACCCCACCATCAGATACACAGGCAAGTTGTAGGAAGGTGAGGAGAAAGGAGGGGAGTTACAGCAACACCAATACAACAACCAGCAATACAGAAATTACTGTAATTACTGTAATTAAAGCCAAAAATGGCTCTTCTGAATAGCTAAGAAAGGAAAGAGTTCACAGTGTGAACTCAACAAAACAGAGGATCAAGATTTTAAGAGACCTTCAGGTTCCTGAAAATCCCATATAACAACATTTTCTGGGATTAGAACCCCAGAGTGGTTTGGACTGGAAGGACTTTAAAGTTCCATCCCCCTGGATGGGAGGTGGGAGGTGGTCAGGGGCACCTTCCACCTTCCACCTCCCACCCAGCCTGGCCTTGGACACTTCCAGGGATCCAGGGGCAGCCACAGCTTCTCTGGGCAGCCTGTTCCAGGGCCTCCCCACCCTCAAAGGGAAGAATTCTCTCATAATAACTCTCAAAAATCTACTTTCTGTCAGTTTGATGCCATTCCCCTGTTGCTCCAGGCCCTTGTCCAAAGTCCCTCTCCAAATCTCATGGAGTCCCTTTAGGCATTGAAAGGTGTTCCAAGTTCTCCCTGCAGCCTCCTCTTCTCCAGGCTGAGCAATCCAAGTTTTCCCAGCCTTTCCTCACAGCAGAGCTGCTCCACCCCTCTGATCATCATCCTGCTTCCTCTGGACTCTCTCCAACCTCTCCAAACCCCTCCTGTGCTGGGGACCCCAAAGCTGGACACTGTTCCAGATGGGGCTTCATGAGAGAGGAGTAGAGGGGGTGAAGCACCTCCTTTGCCAAAAGCTATCCCAAAATTGACCCAATTAGAAAACCAGGACTCAGAGCTTTATTGGGAGGGTGATGATCAGAGTGGTTTGATGACCCTGGAGATTTAAAACTTCCCTGCTGGATGCAGCAGCTCACTCTGCAAACAAAGCCTTGCTCTGACCTGCATTTAGGGGCTGTTTGTTTTGGTGCCCTTATTCAGGGTTAAAGTGGTAAAGGAATCAGCCACATTAGAAATCACAACAATACTGGAAAAAAAATTTTAAAAAATTAAAAAAGCCTTTGAACCCTTTTAACAGCAAATTTTTATTTTTATTTTTATGTTTAAATAAACTTTTCCTTCTTTTGTGTCAATAATCAAAAGCCAGCCTTGGGGAGCTATGCTTGCTTTTGATAGCAACACTTTGAGAATTGATCTTGTCCTATACAATAATTCAGTAGATTGGGCTACTATCTTTCAAAACTACAAAGTACTTTTTAAAGCTCAAAAAAAACCAAAGTGGTAAAGGAATCAGCCACATTAGAAATCACAACAATACTGAAAAAAAAAAAATAAAAAATTAAAAAAGCCTTTGAACCCTTTTAACAGCAAATTTTTATTTTTATATTTAAATAAACTTTTCCCTCTGTTGTATCAATAATCAAAAGCCAGTCTTGGGGAGCTGTGTTTGCTTTTGATAGCAACATTTTGAGAATTGATATTGCTGTACACAATAATTCAGTGGACTGGGCTATTTTTCAAGACTACAAAGTACTTTTTAAAGCTCCAAGAAAAAACTGCGTCTTTTAGATAACCAACAGTTTTAAAGGCAGAAGGGGGTGGTGGTCAGCTGGATGCAGAGCATGGACACAATTTCCCAAACATTCAAATCTATACAAGGACCTTTGAGTGGTTTTCACAGGTTTTTTGCAAAAAATAAATACACTTTGTTAATAAGAAAAGCAAAGTGTATTTATTTTTTTGTCCTCATGCAAGCACATTCTGAAACACTCTTAACAAATTGCAATGTTTAAAGGAAATGCAAGAAAAGGAGTGAATTATTAAATGGAATTCAGGAATGTACCTTGATACAAGTGTTGTTAATGGCAAAACTTACAACTCGTTTAAGGAATATGCTTTTGCCATTATGAGCTGATAAAGGATGGGCTGTGGTACTGACTACATAAAGAAAATATTTATTTAAACCATTGAAAAACATTGTTCAAATGGCTGCCCCAATCTTGGAAGTGTCCAAGCCCAGGTTGGATGAGACTTGGAGCAACCTGGGATAGTGGAAGGTGTCCCTGACCATGGCAGGGATGGAATGAGATGAGATTTAAGGTCCTTTCAAACCCAAACTATTCTGTGATTCTATAAAATTAGTAAGAAAAACAGGAGAAAGTCAGTGTGCACTTAAATCAGGAATTACTTCAGTTGTTTTTTCTCCATCCTGGGACAAATGTCTTAATCTTGAGCATTTGCACAGAACTAAAATTCATATATATTTATTATTATTTACTATTATTAATTAAAACAATCAGTATGTATAATTTCAGGAATCTCCAAATAATTATTTTCTCGTAGAAACATTTAAATTTTTTAAGATTTTCCTACAAATTCCATTAATACTTTAAAATTAAATATTTTTCTGAACTGAAATGTGGAAAACAGTTTTCAGAAATTCTGAAATAAGTTAATTTGTATGATGCAAAACTCTCAATTTTTTCCTTCTATTTCTTCTAAGATTTCTCAAATCAGGAAACTTCTTTGAAAACAAAAAAATTACTAGCCCCTACTTCCCTTTAGCAAGAAATAAACTTCTCTTTAAATTAGAAATAAACTCACTAGAAAAAAAATATCAGCCCAAGTTTTAATTTTCA
Organism: Passer montanus; assembly: GCF_014805655.1. NCBI lineage: Eukaryota > Metazoa > Chordata > Aves > Passeriformes > Passeridae > Passer > Passer montanus. Next base: position 221,849 of record NW_024374812.1, on the reverse strand, counting down.
AATAAAAGATAAGCGTGAGCACAATAGGGTGAAAAGTTAAGACCATAAGAAAGAGGTTGAAGAAGTGGGAAAAATGGAAAAATAGTAGGCAAAAAAAGTTGATTGATCTGATTCAGAAATGTGTCCCTGGTAGGATTCCCAGGAGGAATAATAAAACCTGTCTCTGGAGCATTCACAGTGAAATTAGACTAAAAATCACAGTGAAAACAATAAGCAAACAGTCAGGAAAAGGACTTTGTGACTTTCTCCACAGTGGCAGCCCAAATCAAGAAAAGGAGAAAGAAAAAAAGTTGTCATATGATACTATTATTATTATTATTATTATTATTATTATTATTATTATTATTATATTGAAGATTTTTTTTTTTGTTATTGATATTGTTATTATTATTATTATATTGAAGATGCATTTTTTTTATCAATGAAGAGCTGATCCCAATTTTGATATCCAGGGAAAAAGAAGCAAAAAAGAAACACATGAGGGATTGTCCTGTCCCTCTCAAGTTGGTTTGTTCTCTGCATTGGCATTACACTGATGTGAGAAAAAGCAAAGCAAAGTGCAACCAGACAAGGCAAAGCTCCTGGAGTTTCTTGATTTGAAACAAGTCATTCTGGGAGCAGTAGAACTGATTAAATTATTTAAATTTGGGGTTTTTTCCCCCCTTCTAATTCTTATTTTTGTTTTCTTCAAAAGATCTGACCTCCCATCTCCTGGGGTGTTACAGGGTATTACCAATGCACAGGGTGGCTTTGGACACTTGGCCAGTTGTACAGATCAGGGCAGAATTCTGCCCTCTGTCTCCTCAGCAGGAAAATAATTTCTTTCTGCCTAACACTGATTTTATCAAAACTGGGAAGAATTTTCTTTAAAATTCCAGGCCTAATGACATCTAGATCAAATTTTAAAAAATGGTGAGGAAGAAGTGACAGACTTACAGAGAGGGTGTTGCAACTGTGTAAACTTTTTTTTTATTAATTTTAGTAGAAAACTTTTATTTTTATATTTTTGAACGAGTTAAAAAATTGTGGAATTCATGTCTTGCTATTTTTGGACAGTAAATTCCAGTTGGGATTTTTTTCCCCCCTCAATTCAGGGTATCCAGAGCTACCTCTGGTGAATCAACCCCAGGTATGACGCAAGATCAGGTCAGGATGAGGAACAAATCTCTGCAACTTCACTGAAATGCCTGGACCGTGGCAAGATGCAGCAGCCAGAAGTTTGTTCATGTACAGCAGATCATGGACAGCGAATTACAATGCTGTCCTAATTCTCTATTTACTAAATAACTTCTGGAAAGTTTTGTTCAACTTGTTCCAGTATCTAAAGAGGAGTTACGAGAAGCCTGGAGAGAAACTTTTCACAAGGGCAGGGAGTGATAGGACAAGGGGGAGTGGCTCCAAATTGGAGGAGGGGAGATTTGGATTAGAGATTAGGTAGAAATTCCACCCTGTGAGGGTGGGCAGGGCCTGGCACAGGCTGCCCAGAGAAGCTGTGGCTGCCCCTGGATCCCTGGGAGTGTTTAAGGTTAGGGTGGAAAGGGCTTGGAGCAACCTGGGATAGTGGAAGGGGCCCCTGCTCATGGGGTTGGAACAATATAACCTTTGAGGTCCCTTCCAAACCAAATCTTTAATCATTCACCTGTTTATTCCTTAACTCAGACATCTCTAGAAGTAAGTGCTCTTCAAGAATAAATCCTCACTGCTCCATCAAAGACAACAGTTCCAAGTTATACTCCTGGACAGCTTGGCCCCAGATTTGGAAAGCATAAGCACCCTTGCACACCCTGCTGAATTTACTCCGTGACTCTTTACTCATGAAAGTGCTTAGAGAAAGGCAGAGGGAGGAAAAAAAGAAGGGAAAAAAAAAAAAAAGCAGAAGGGAAAAAAAAAGGAAAAAAACAACAGAAAAAAAGAAGACTTCTGCTTTTCATAATGCCTAATCTTTTTTCCCATTGGCATCCACCAGATGTTGCTTTGGATCAGAAGATAAATATTAAAACCTAAGAAGGAATAAAGCAGGCTGTTTACGAGATGGATTTTCTGATGTCTCTCAAACACTTTTAAAAGGCAGGAGGGAAGGAGGGGGAACTGGAGATGCTTTGATAGGCACAGAGAATGAATTCCACTACCCAGCAGAGCTCTCTAGTGGTCTCAAGGCTAAACAGCTCTATTGCCATCAATGTGAGAATTAAGAATTTGTTCCTTCAGTCCATCATTTGGAACAGCTCTGAAAAAGGTGGAAAACCGTTGGCGGGGATTCAATTTTTGGATGGACCCACCGGGCTGATGGAGAGACACGGCACTAACCTGGCAAGGAGTCCAGCAAAATGCCCCTGGGGCGGGGTGTCCCCACAGGTGTAGAAGTAGGACACAGATCCTCTCTGCTGGGAGGTGCCCACCAGGACTCGGATGTCACACTCAACGAAGGTGGCTCTGTCCTCTTGGCAGCTGGCAGAAGAATGTGTCAAACCACAGAGAAAGGCCAAAGAGGCTGCAAAACAGGAGAGGAAAAAAAACCCAAAGCAGCCTAAACACCACTGACATTGGGCACGTTTTATCTACTGAGAGGTGTCATTGCAGGAGATATCCCTGACCATGGAACTAAAGTAACGTTATGTCCTTTCCAGCCCAAGCCATTCCGTGATCCTTTGGCTCCTGATGTGCACCCAGCCTCTCTTTAGCTGCATCCTTTTCAAGGATAATTAGGTCTCCATGCAGCTCCTTCAGCCCCATTTGCTTTGTGTGAGCAAAATGTAATCTCCTTTGTGCCCTGAGCACCAGGATGGTCTTTGGGATCAAAGTGCTCTGTCCAGAAGGAGATGACATAAAGGATTAAATACAAGCATGGACTTTTCTTGTGGAAGAGCCAAAACATGGTTTGCAGTTCAGAAATATGGCACAAAGCTTTTACCAAGGAGATGTGACAATTTAACATATATCACAAGTTTCAAACCCAGAAACAGTTTTTGAGGAAACTTTGACACAGCTTGGAGGGCTCCTGGGGAACTGCTGGGAGCTGGGATCTCCCACTTTGCTTCATAGCTGAGTATGACTTGAGATGTGGTCCAAGTCTGCCTCTGTGGATGAGGTAAAAATTGTAATGGGAGCAGCTGTTTTGAGGTTTATTTAAACAACAAGTGGTGTGAACATCTGGAAGAATTTTTTTTCAAGGAAAGGGTTGTTCAGCACTGGAATGCAATGCCCTGGGAGGTGGTGGAATCACCAACCCTGGAGGTGTCCAAGGAAGGTCTGGATGTGGCACTCAGTGCTCTGATCTGGGTGACAAGCTGGGGATCAGTCACAGGTTGAACTCAATGATCTTGGAGGTTTTTTTGCTAAACTAAGTGATTCAGTGACATTCTGTAAGAAGAAATTAGATTTTCTTATTCTGAATCCAGACAAAAAATGTTAAAAAAAGTATTATGAACTGTCACTGAAGTTCAGATTCAGTTGAAATATTTGGGTTTAACAATTTTAGAAAGGAGTCCTTTGAGCATTAAGCAATGACAGATATTAAATCTGTTTCTCTCAAAGCCCTGACTTTTGGAGAATATTCATTAATCCTGAACTAACCAAATAGTTGTAATGAACTCCTGAAAAGGTCTGTGGAGAGTATAACAGACTGCACTGTAGCATCCAAGAGCATTCCTTAAGCATCAGAAAGCCAATCAATGGGAATTTATCAAGAAAGGGTTTTTTTCTATTTGCTTTTGTAAGTTCTAATTTGTTCAAAAGGCACCTTGTTTGCTGGGGAAGTGTCATTGTCAATGAATGTCTTGTCTCCTAAGCAATCCTAAAAAATGGGGTTTGAAATTGTAAAAATATGAAAGTATTCTATTTCCCATAATAAAATATTAAGCACATTTTGCTGAAGATTACTATTTCATATGGGGTATTTCTGAAGAGTTTATAACTCTTTAATGTTTCAGGTGTTTTTGAAATATTAAAAGCTATCAGTTCATCTGCTCTGAACTTCAGAGAGAGAGTTTACAATTCTTCTCTATTTTTCTTCTCTGGATTTAGAACGATAAAAAAAAGTTACCCACATGCTCACAAATTTTGCAATATTCTTAATCCCTTTCCTTCCCAAAATCCAGGGGCAATTTTCTTGCTTGGCATCCAAACAGAGCCAAACACAATCCCTGCCTTGAAGACCTACATCTAAGACAAGTAATAGGCAGAGAAGCCTAAAAGAATGATAGCTAGATTTTACTTTTATTGTTCAAAAATTCTATCTAGTGCTACTTCAGGTATTCTATGACTACAACAAAAGCCATATGTCTTTCCTGATGTTCCGAGGGCTTCTTAAGCACCACTAAATATCTGTGTTTTGACAAATAAATAGCATCCAAGAGGACTAAATGCTGCAAAGATCTTGCATTTGGAACAACCTGGAGTAGAACCAATTCATTACAGGAAAGCTTTGGTTTTCTTTTGTGGTCTTGAAAAGAGCATGGCAGAGATTTCCTATGTGGAAAACCACTTGAACTCTGTTTTGGGATGAATGTTGGAAATTACGCACAGAATGTCAGGACTGTTTTCCTTGACATTTTGCTGCTGTCAAAGAGCTTGCCTGGCTCATGTAGGTCACCAGAAGGTGTTTCCTGCATAGCCCAGAGACATCAGCAACAGAACAGTCTGGCACTTCTTAAACAACCCCAAAATGTGGAAATTGGGCATTTCTGCTGTGCTCCAGTGCCTTCATCCCAAAGTTATCATGCCTGTAGGAACAGGAGGCCTTGTATCCTAACAATGGCTGAAATAATTTTTAACTCAAGCCAGGCAAACAAAGGTATTAATTTATAAAAACTAAGTTTTAGAATATGGCTACAAAGGATTGCGAAGAGATCAGAGGAAGAAAAATCCAAGCAAACCCTACTTCATCTGAATCAAACCCCAGAATCAAACTTAGAATTGTTTTCCCTCTCTCAGGTGGAAAGAGGGGGAAATCTCACCTCCCCACTCCACACCTCTTGTTCATCAGATGGAGATATCACTTTTAAAGGTGATGTTCTTTTCCTGTTCCTTCCTTGAGGCTCTCCAAGGTCCTCCTATTTCCCTCTTTTCGGAGGTTTTAATATCTTTATTCATTTAGGAGGAAGTCTTGGCCTTTCCCTTCCCATTCCTCTGACCATGAAACACAAATAGCCCTTGGTATTTTTGGTGCCATTATCTTCTACCAAACAGCGGCAAAAAATACCAACTAAAGATTTCAACATACTTTTGGCACATCCTAAAAGGATATTCTGCCTGTTCTGGGATACAAGTCCTCTCCCTGCTTAACTGGTTAGTTAGTTCAAGCCCAGAATGAAGCTGCTTTAGGCTTTATACTCCCTGTAAAGATCAAACCTGCAATCCCATTGCTGGGATGAATGCTCTCAGCTCATTACAGCTTCTCTTTTGAGATCAGACACTACGGCAGCCAAATCTCTGTGTGGTGGTAATGGCTCAGGGACTGACTACCCCCAGCCCTGGCTTTGAGGGATATTCTGGCTTAATCCAGGATCCTGGGATGCTCAGCACAAGGGCTTTGTTCTGGGTCACTGTTTAATAACAACTAGTGGACTTGTGATGAGGCTCAAACCTACAAGAGGCTCCAAGGGCAGCTGGGGAGTGATTGAAGAACTGCCCAAAGAGTCCCAGTGCCAAAACTCACATCCCTGGTCATCCACCCCTCACAAAATGGACTGTGGAGCAATGACATGTGCTTAGCAGGGAAGACAAAGAATTAAAAAAAAAAAAAAGTTAATAACAGGGAGAGGAGAAAGAGACCTGTTAAGGTCATTGAGTCCAACCTTTGCCTGTGAAGAATTGCTCCCTGTGAGACATTAATTTCACAGAGACAGGTTTCAGAAGTCCCAAGAGGTGGCTTTCAAGCATCTATTCCACTGCCTGATAGATCTCACTGTCAGAACATTCCTGCCATGTAATTAATATGCTTTATTTCCCCCTCTTAGCTTCATTTCTGGATTTGAAAGGTAGACTGGACCATTTGGATCTTCACAATAAACACCAGAGGCCCTGGTTTCCACTGAGGTCCCAACTGCCACAACACCACAACAGACCTTCTTCATATCTTCTGCATCTGCTCATACAAATCCCCAGATTTCCCTGGCTCTAGTGCCTATTGTCCTGGCTTAGTGCATCTCCTTGTTAGAACCTAAACTCATTCTTCTCTCTCCTCTTGCCCCATTCAAAGAGCTGCACCGAACCACATCCTTTTAAACCAGTCTCATTTCTAGCCTCTACTCTAAATCCTCCTCCCTAAACATCCACTCTTACCAGTGGAGTCTGGTTAATGGCAAATCCAGAACCCTCCAACAAAGATCCCAAGAACTGTTACATCAAAACCCTAAAGTCAGACCTGTTAGTCCAAGCATGTTGATGCAACCAGGAAAATCAGGCTCAGCTTTTATCCTGATGCATCCCCTTATCGGTCGACTTCCTTTTAGAAGTACCTTCTTTACCTTCACCTTAATGTAAAACACAAAATCTCAGGGACTGATTTACTGGAAAAATTATATATGGTATTTACCCTAATATCACCTTAGAGGAATAATCAGTCTCAGCTGTCTCAAACTCAAGCTTCCTTCCAGTTTTCTCATCTTTCACAGGAGCACAACTCAGTCCCACAAACATTAACCATGTGTTCTGTAAATTTAACCTGAGTTGAGCAGAATCTACAATTGCATTTTTGTTCATGCAGTGGCATGAGCAACAGAGCAAGAATCAGAGAAGGGGAGAGCTTTCAGGATTATAGAATAATTTTGGTTGGAAAAGCCCTCTAAGATTGATCCAAACCATTCTCCCAGCACTGCCAAACCCACGACTAAATCATGTCCCTAGGTGCCACATCTACATGGCTCTTGAACCCTTCCAGGCATGGTGATCAAGACAGTTATATCTTTACTTTTAAAGACTCATGGGTTAATTTGGGCATTTTTCTTTTGGATTTGTTTTTCCTTGAAGGCAGTGAGATTTTGTTAATTTTATTTAATTTTGTTAATTTTTTTTAAAGCTTTAAGGCTGAAAATCAAATTTTAGCTTTGTTCTGAATTGATTTTTCTGCATCTTGCAAAAGACAATGTTTTTTTAATAAAAGAGTCTGGTCTTGCATTCCCATTCCTTGTGCTTTGGGTTGAGGATATCTCAGTAACATGCCCAGCTCTTGACCAAAGCCTTGCTGCAACCCCACTCAGCACCAGTTCCTAAGGAAAGCCCCATGAGGAAGGCTTATGGATGGATCCTGCTGAGCCTGGCAATTCCTCATCTCTTAGAAAACTTCCTGCTTAAAGGGAAAGAAGGAAAGGAGTCACATTTCCTACCTGCAGAGCCTTGCCCTGTGGACTGGATCACATGAGAGAGCCACATGGACCAGTTGGGGATTCCCACGTGAACATCTCTAATCTCAAGCAAGCCAGACACAACATGACCCAGCACTGAGAGCCAGGGCAGCCACTGCCACCTGACATCCCACAGTGCCAGAGGAGAGAGGGTTCTGCTTCACAGCCCTCAGTAACAGAAGAAATGCAGCTTAAACTCTTCACATCAAACACTTCAGTGAGCAGAGGCTGATGTGGTCTGACAAATATCTAACTTGACACAACACTGAGGGGCTCTGGAGCACCACAGACCTCCCCTTCCCATTCCTTCTCAGTCCTGGAGTCTCCTTGCCACCTCTCCCATGTGGACGAGGCAGTGCAAGAAAGGTCTGAGCACTGGATATGCCAGCACCAAGTGGCAAAACTCCCCAGGCAAACAGCACGGTGTAAACCATGAGGTGAGACTGGAGTTACTGCATTTAAACCACCCTAAACGTGATGAGGGGCAAGGTTAAAAGCTTAAATATGGAAAAAAAAAAAAAAAGGCCCTTAAATATTAAGCATTAGGTGGAAGAGTATCTGGAAAGCATCTTGCTCTCTATACACATTTACCCATGCCAGATGTAGATGTGCACAAGCTGACTACAAGTGTCTCAGGGAGCAGAAAGAGCCTGACAAACACAGATCTGAGCAGCCTGCAAAAGGATTTTTACTTTTTTAAGAAAAGAAAAAATATATATATTTGTTTGTAAATATTTAATTAACAAATATTTTGCACCTCGACTGGTGTAACTGGCACGGCTGCAAAACCCGGGGCAGGAGAGAGAGGGGAGGGTGAGGCAAGGCTTCCTTTGCATTTCCTCTCCAGACACACAACCAGCCATCAGCATTCACTTGCTGACATCTAGGGACAGAAACAGGCATCGTGGTCCTCCCTGTAAGATTGTTTTCCTCAGGATTCCTCTGCCACCAACTACTCAGGGAGCTCTGAACAAAGTTTGAATCAATGTGACTAAATTTTAGTATGGTATTCTCCCTGCAATAACCACGGTGCCCCTTTTTGTGCTTTTTTTTTCCAGCACTCCAGCATCATCTCTTTTTCTATTTAAAATAACAAACAGTTTTATAGACTGTGCTTGGACCGTGTTTAAAACAAAGAAAACTGAGTCTTTTATGCCCTCTTGACATCTCTTTTTGAGTGTTTGTAGTTGAGTTTTAAAGCCCTTTTTCTTTCTCCCTTCCATCTTTCTTTAGTATTCCTCATGGCACTGGGATTGGAATTGGATGATGTTTTAAGATTCCTTCAGCCAAATCTTTCTGGGATTCTATGAAAGGAACTGTTCAAAATGACAGGAGTAAATTTAGAATTTGGGAATAAGTGAGGCTGAAGGGAACAGCTGGAGGCCTCTAGTCCCAACCCTTGTTCAAAAGAATGTTAAATTTCACATTGGGCTGGCTTCTTGACAAATAATTTATTCAACTTCTATTTTGGAGGATATATATTCCACACACCTTTGAACAAATCCCTGTGAATTTACCCTGATGGACACTCTAACTTGCCACCTTTCTTTCACATCCACAAAGAAAAAGAGGTCATGGATCTCTGATCACCAGGATACTGGATGTCTGGACAGCCTCAGAACACCAAATATTTCTGCAGACCTCCAGATGTTCTCCAACTTCAGAGCTGTGAAGGGGCTGACATGTTAAGCTTCTGAGTCTTGGAATTCCTGAATCACAGCATTTTAGGTTGGGAAAGATCTCCAAGACTGCAGAGTCCAAGCTTTGACTGCTCCTCATCTTGTAACCCAGACCAGACCACTGAGTGCCATATCCAGTCATTCCTTGGACAACTCCAGGGATGGGGACTCCACCAAGGAGTCAAGCACCAAGGTGAATATTTCATGTTTAGAATTTGGGAATGGTACATGGCTCAGAGTTGAGACGTAGAAGTCTTAAATTCTGCCTTTTGCAGATCTGAGAAGCCTAATTCTGAGCCTTCAGTAGGAAAAAGAGGGAATGTATCTTGTCCCAGTAAATGCTCATTTTGAAAAGTTTGAAAATTTAGGCAGGGTTATTTCTCTCAAAGAGAGATGTGGAGATCATCATGTCTCTCTCCAGTTAAGGAGGATGCTCTGGTCGTGATGGAAGATCCCATCCTCTTCTCAGGGTAGTCAAATCCTCATCTCCAGCTTCCCAAAGTTATGAACTCACCATGGTCTGTCATTTGTTCACCCTTCCAGTCATTAACCTTTTCCTTCTACACATTTATCCCACTGAGGCCATCCCACCATGCAACCAAAACACAAAATGTGTGTGGCCACAGAATCAAAGAACTGTTAAAGTTGTAAAAGACCTCAAAAACCTCTAAGACAGTCATGTCCAACCATCATCTCACCAACACTATGTTCACCACTAAACCATGTCCTCAAGTGCCACATTCATGTTTTTTTAACACTTTCAGGAATGATGACTCCGCCACTTCCTTGGGCACCATCTTACAAAGCTTGAAAACACTTTATGTTAAAAAAATTTCTAATATCTAAACTGAAGCTTCCCTGGTGCAAGTTGAGACCGTTTCCTCAGAAGAAAAGGCATTTAAGGGAGCTTAATTCATTAAGATGATCATGATGGCTAAGAGGTACTTGGGTACCCAACCCCGCAGTCCATTTGCATGTTTTACATGAGGAGCTTTCACAAGGAATAACTGCTGTGAGGAAACGTTGATGTTGTGCAAGTGTGGCCACAGGCACATGATAGATCTAATCAAACATCCATGGCCATGGACACAAAAACTCACCCTGACACCATCTGTCCTCAGACTGATTTCAAAACACAGAAATCACAGATTCATGGAATCATTGTGGTTGGAAAATACCTCCAAGATCACCAAGTCCAAACTTTGTCAGTGCTGTGTTAATTCCTCTCCTCTCTCCAGGGCTGCTCCTTGTTCCCGTGGGATGAAATACACTAGGACTCCCCATTTTGGGTCAAGATTTTAGGGGATATTTTTATCATTACGACAATTTCTGAGTTTTAACTGACCTCGTAGGCGTGGGGCAAGGCAGCTCAGCTCAGTCACTGTCATGTTGCCCAAGAGTTCACAGCTTGTGCCACACACTGTGACCAAAGTCTTTCCTGGGGAAAACCCAGTTCCATGCAGGTAAACTTGTCCTCCATTCAAGCCACCTTAGAAAAGAACAGAAAATGGGATTTAAGACAGAGCCTGACAGCTGGCTCTCAACAAAAGGTTTTTTTTTTTAATTCATAATTTTTGCTTTCATGACAAAAAACCTACATCACTGCAGTGCCTCACACAAAACCCCGTGGAGGAACTGCAGCAACTCTCCATGACTTACCCCAGTTGTGACGTGCTGCTGTCACTGTCAGATGAGAAGTGAATGTCAGGTTGGAGGAAGCCCATCCCCTGGGAATATCCAGGCCCAGCACAGGGTACTCGCCCACAGGGAGCAGAGGAGCTGTGCACTGCAATGTGGAGTGACTGATGGTGATGTTGCTGCAAGGAAAATCTCCAATAAACACCTGGATAACGTCCATCTCTGTGACCTGTGATACTGTCAAAGTTAAAAGGACACCAGTGGAAACAAGTGAAAGGAAAGCTGGGGTAAACTCCTCACTGTAACTTATTGTTCCAAGGTAATAGGAGTGTCCATCTACTTTCAGACTCAGAGCCCTTGTGCCTTTCCCTGGAGGCACCGTGCACTGGATGAACACACAGGTGATGTTGAGAATGTGGCAGGGGTGATGCTCTATGAGGACTGAAGTCATCCTTTTTCCCTTCAGAGCCAACCCAGCTAAGCTGAGCAGGCCTCCCCCATTGGTGCTGAAATCCCGTGGGTAAAACTGGTACACCCAAGGCAGGATGGTGAGAAGGTTGGATGTCCCTCTGAAACAAGCACGGCCACTTTTCCTGCTGGATATGGAAACGCTGTGCTCCCCTGGGGCCAGGCAGGCTGTCTGGCACTTGATGATGGTCTCGTTCCAAAAAGTCACCTTGCAGGCAGAGCTGTTATCCACATGTACCACGGGGCTGTCACCCTGCCATGCCAACCTCTGCCCTTTGATTGTCATGTGGGTGGATGTCCCATTGGTCTTCCAGGTCACCAGATGTACCAGGGGGGTCCAGTGCTCCTGCAGGTGGAGTGTGCAGCCCCCAAGGCACACACTGCAGACCCCATTGACAACCACGGCGACATTGAGAGCCCGAGATGCCTCAGCCAGCCACTGAGGGTGCAAAGGGTGGGCCCCTGGAAGGACAACACAGCTGATGGAGTCATTATCAGACTTCTGGATCTCGCAGGAATAATTACTCTCCAGGCTGACCCGTACCAAATTCCTCCTGGATTTCAAAGCAATACCAGATATAGTGAGCGACATCCCACCACAGATTGATCCTTTTGATGGGAATATGGAGGTTATCTGTGGAGTTACTGTGAGGGCCTGCTGCCTTGCTGTCACTTGAGCATATCCCAGCTGCCTCTGGATGACCTGGATGGGGAAAGTCCCAGGTTCCAGGCTGTTCAGTGGCAAAGAGCACTGATAAGACATTTCAGACTGGTTGTCCCATTGAAACTCAAGCTGACACTCAGTGTGTCCAAGCTTAGCCACAGATCCAGTGATGTTTATTCCCCGAATGCTCAAGAGCAGGCTGCCATCTGTGATTTCTGTTTCAACAGCAGTAACCAGGGGAGTCAAAGCTCTTTGGTAGTTAAAGGTGGTGGTCTTGTTTGCAGAGAGAGCTTGTTGAAATGACCCACTGCTGATGGCTACATTTACTCTGACAGAGATGTCACCCGAATCTTCATTAGACAAATTAACAGCTGGTGGGGTCAGGCACCAAACTGTCTCTTCTTCCAGGTGAGTAACTGTACAGGTTTGATTGTCCATTGACACAGAAATCAAGGCAGGATTTTGGCTAAAGCCCACCCCGGAGATTGTAAGCAGTGTTCCACCTAGGAGCAAAACAAAACAAGGAAGAAGGGTATTATATGCATAACTATCTCTGAACTATTATCTTTAAAGTCCCTTCCAACACAAACCTTTTATGATAAAGCAGATAAGCATGACAGGGTGGAGGAAAGAAATAAAATCCTCTTTTTTTTGGACAAGATAGCTAGAGAAAATAGCAGCCATATATCAGGGTAATCCTACATGTACAAGAGGCTGAGGTAACAAGTAGCAAGGGATCTTTGTGGCAGTAAATGACCATAGAAAGCCACCACAGAAACAGAGAAAGCTGCTGTGAAAGACCCCTGAGAGTAAACAGAGGCTGAACTCTTCATGGAACGGGACTGTCCCTACAGGTGGGTGGGGATGTAGTTTGTTCCTGATGCCCACAGGGAAGGAAAATGAGATTGTGAATATTTTCAAACTCAGGAAGTGTCAGATTTCATAGAATCACAGAATGCTTTGGGTTATAAGGGGCCTTTAAGACCACCTCCTTCCAACCCCCTGCCATGGGCAGGGATACCTCCCACTATCCCAGGTTACTCCAAACCCCATCCAGCCTGGCCCTGAATAGTTCCAGGGATGAGGCACCCACAGTTTCTCTGGGCCCCCTGTGGCAGGGCTGCACCACCCTCACCCAAAGGCTCTGTCCATGTTCCTTTTGTTTGCAACACTGGAACTCTCAGTGCCTGCCTTGCTTCAACCTCTTTATCCATTAAGCTTATTCTCTTCCTTTTCCCATGATCTACCTGAAAAAATAAGTTTGTTGTGATGAGGTTTCTTTTTAAGTGAGCCCAAATCCTTAACCCAGATGTACACACAAGTGTTAGAGACAACAAAAGATTACAGGTAAGGGGGAAGGGACTGGTGCTTTTTGCAGCAAAGAGGTTTTGATTTAGCTTAAGCCATTCATAAAACCACAACCAAAGAGTTAATCAGTTCTTATTTAATTTTCAATTTGCCCTGAAATATAAAAAGAAGGGTAAAACTTCTATTATTTTTTGTAGTATGGTTTAATCTCCAAAACTGATAGGATTTGCTCTCCAAGCTCTATCCACTCTCTCATCTTTCAAGGCTTGAGCACTTCACAAACTATTGAACTAATCACGTACCACAAAGCCTCTGAATTTTTGTGTCTTTAAATGTGTTGTGAGCCTGGGAGAGCAATCTGCGGAGGACCTGAGGTTGTAGCACAAGAATTTCTCTGTCTTCTATAAAAGCATTTCTAAGGGCTCATGTAAAATTCACTACAGGGATTCAACTCTCCTCCACCATCAGCCAAATGACAAAGTAAATCAACCACCCTAAATCTGCTTTTTAAGATTTAAAGAAAAACTTTTCTTTTTAATTCAGCAGTGTTCTGCTCAGAAACACACTTAAATTATTTCCAATGTCTAAAAGCTTAGAACAGGATTAATAAATATTTCCCTTTTGATTAAAATTAACATTGAAAAAGGGCTTTTTTATTCTGTCTTTTCAACACAACAAAAATGAACATCCCTTTTGGGATCACTTCAAATTATTGTTTGCTTCAAACCACAATTGTACCCTGCTTTCCACCTAACTTTCACATGGAAAACCTTGAAAGATGGGGGCAAAATGACTGAAAGAAACAGCACAGATGAGCCAGGTGTGGGCGTGCTTTGTTTTCCCAAAGGGAACATGCAAGGATACATGAGCAAACACTTGAGAAAATCAAATTCAAAGCACAGGGAGCCCTGAGCCAGCCAACCAGACGGAGGGATGCTCACTGCAATCCCACATTTCCAGACCTCTGCTGTCTGCCAGTTGATGCCTGCATAATAAAGGGTCACAGATTCAAAACCTCCTCATTTAAAGGGACGTGAAATGGGATGCGCTTTCCATTCCTGCAGGAAAACTGTGCCCTTGATCCCTTTAACCTCCATAAGTGGCTGCAGATGTACCAATGCTGCTTACCCAGAATGGAGCCACAACATGGCTGGATGCTGAAGATCTCAGAGAGGTACTGGATTAATGGCTCAACCCTGCAAAACACAATCAACACAGAAAGGGTTCAGGGAAGTTCGGAATATTCTTTTATTTTTTCTTCCTGTTTCAGTGCTTTTCTTTCTTACAACTCCCAGAAAGCCAAGCACACACTTGGCACATCCCCTTTGTTTGATGTCACAGTGACAAGACCACCCAACACCCCAAATTTTTCCATGTGGTTTAGAATCACAGAATGTTTTGGGCTGGAAGGGACCTTAAAGGTCATTTCATTCCAACCCTCCCCATCCCTGGGCAGGGACACATTTAAGCTATATCTGTCACAAACACTCTCTTATCAATTGGCAACATGTGGGCCAAATTTAGTCCAACTGAATTGCCCATCAAAGGAAGCAAGAGTAAGGATTTTTTGGCAAGCAGATCTCACTGTAGCTATGCCCAATACAAGTGTACTGAAAAGGCATCACAGCTGCCCTCTGTCCTCACACCCTCCCATCAGAATGGAGTAAACTGAACAAGAGGAAACCCAGACATGAGCTCCTGAAGTTATGGCTCAATTTCTGTCCCAATCTACATCTATTTTTCTTCATCGTCCTGCTTTCAAAAACATCCTTTTCCCTAAAAAGACATGTTAGAGAAGGGATCTTCCCAATCCTGCAATCCAGCCCACCAGAGCTCAGAGTCCTCTCCTGGGATGACCCATCTCTTTCCAATCTATCCCTGGAGATAGTGATGGTGCTGCTAACAAACTCCAGTACCAGGTGGGATGAATCCCTGTGTGCCATCCCACCAACCATAATTTTTCTCCTTCTGAGCTTCATTAACATTACAAGCAGCTTAAGTTGGTTTGTGAGCAATAAAAACACCTCATTTCTCCCCAGTATTGTCATTTCAGGACCACTCCTGCAGCTGCCATGGCTGAGGAACAAAACTGTGTTGCTTTTGAATACATTCCTATATCCCAATTTCAGGTCAGCTTTTCCCCACATTTTAGTTCATTTATATTACATTTATCTAGGCATGAACTTGAAGTGTCACCTTAGGAGATGGAAATATCATCATTTAAAAATTCTCCAAACAAAGCATTTTTGCATTGTTCAAACTAGCTTTTGTTTTTTCTGATGAAAAGTGTTTCTTTTCTTCTGCTGTTTTCCTACAGCAGGATTTATCTGCATTTGACCTGAATCTGTGAATGCTTTTGATTGCCTGAATATGCATTTTTCATCAAATCAACTGTTTTTTCCTAAAATGTTTCTCTCCTGCCTCCTACTGATCCAAGGGAAGTTAATTGACTAGCATTAGCAGTTTGCTGACTCGGGCTCCACAGATAAATAAATTCCTTGATAATTATTCATAATTTCATACCACACTGCAGAATTCACCTTTAGGTACAGAATTTGTGAAAAACTCAAAACTTCCTTTTCAGATTAACCCTAAAACACCAAATAAGATGGAGAATGAAGCTTCTGAGCAAAATACACACCTGTTTGAAGTGACAGCAATGCCATTGATGAGGACAGAAATGTTGTACCACCCTGCAGGCAGGGCTGGAAGTGTCACAGTAACCCCATGCTCTGTCTGTGCCTGGATCTGTGGCCATGAGTCCCCAATCTGGACCTTGACATCTGAGCCCTGGTAGCTGGAAAACTGGGATATTCCAATGTGAAGCTCCTCACCTCCTGCAGAGAAAGGAAGGGAACTTTTTCAGTGTTTCTGGGAATGGTTATTTTAGCACACGTGACCATTGCCTGAGGAAGAGCAGAGTCCCATCATGGCAGAATAGTCCAGCCCTGCCCATCAGCCCAAACCCAAAATGTTGAAGACAGCAGTGGCTCTGTATCCTCCTCAATCCCTCCTGCATAAGGTCACCAGCTATCAGGGTTGTCTTGAGACATCATCACAGTGAATTTGGTTATGACCACCAACAGCCACTCTCAGCAACACTCAGGATAGGATTCGTGTCCCTCACACCATAAATGTCTGTCCTATAAATATCTGAACCTGCTAAAATCAAAATCCTTCTTTTTTTTAAAGCTTTGGACCTGAGAGGTTCTGGGATTTATGTTTTTTTTTAATCCCTGATAAATGATCTAGAGCCTAGAGTTTTCAGAATTATGGAGCCATGGAATAGTAATAGGATCCTTCCATAATAAAAAAAAATCCTAGAGTTTTCAGAATTATGGAGCCATGGAATAGTAATAGGAGCCTTCCATAGTAAAAAAAAAAAAAATTTCCTTGTGTACCTAAAGTCAAATGTGCTTGTCATGGTTTAACCCCACATGGCATCTCAGCCCCACACATCTGCTCACACCCTCCCCTGCAGTGGGATGGAGGAGAGAATTAGAAGCATAAAAGGGAGAAAATTTGTGGGTGGAGATAAAAACAGTTTGATGGGTAGAGCAAAAGTTATGTGTGCAAAGCAAAATGAGGACTTCATTCTCTGCTTCCCATGGGCAGGCAGGTGTTCAGCCATTCCAGCAGGGCTCCATCATATGGAATGGTGACTTGGGAAGACAAAACATCATTCTGTCTCCCTCTTCCTCCCTTAGCTTCGTAAACTGGACATGAGCAACATGGTCTGGATAATCCCTTGGGTCTGTTGGGATCAGCTGTCCTGGCTGTGTCCCCTCCCAAATCTGTGTCCACCCCCAGCCCATTCACTGGTGGGGTGAGGAACAGAAAAGTCCCTGACATTGTGTACATTGCTCAGCAAGAACAAAACATCCCTGTGTTATCCACACCATTTTCAGCATGAACCCAAAACACAGCCTCATGAAAAAATACTTAACTCAATTCCAGCTAAAACCAGGTCTTCTCCAAAGCACCTTATTTTCAGTAATCATTACTCTCTCTCCTATTTAAGCTGCTTGTGTCAAACTGTGTTCAAATGATAGAGGATACTTAGTGCACAGTGCACTAACAGGAAAGGACAAAGCCAAGAGACAAGGGATTTTCATAACTTAAATTTCCTTCTGAAATAGCTTAAAAAAATAAGGTGGTATCAGTCCAAATAAAAGCATTTTCACTCATAGCTCTATCTGTGAAGAGAAAGGAGACTTTATGCCATGATTCATCCTATTGCAAGACACACAAAAGAGCTGTGGCAAAGCCCACCACAAAACCATCTGTTAATCTTCAATGACCACGTAAAACATCTAAACACTGAGCACAGGGATGTGTTTAGGAGGTGAATCTTATCTTCCTGCCTCCCCTGAAAGGATGAAGGAGGGAGGAAGAAGCAGAAGAGCCTGTATAAAGATTCTTTCAACTACCTGCTCCTCTAAGCAGGTCTTGGAGCTGATACTTTTCAATTCTGCATTCACAAAGACTCAAATAAAGTTTGAAAGCCTGAGAAGTTGAATATGTTAATAACATGAACTCTTTGGACTCTTGGTCAATTGTCAGCTTAATCCCAGATGCCTGGAAGGCATCAGTGTAATTTATTTATTCTTTTTATTATATAGAAAGAAAATTATATTAAAAGACGAAGCCGTGGAGGTTCTGAATAGGAGATTGAACTCAGCCCCACCACAGCTCAAGAGACACTGTAACATTAAGGAATTCTTTGCACCTGAGCTGCCCGCGGCTACAGAAACCTCCCCTTGGTGCTGTGGTATCTGAATAATATTCAGATGATAAAGGACGTTTTCTCTTATTTATGCATTCTGGAGTAATAGAAAATGACAAGGGCATTTGGGGAAAAATGAACAGAAATGCTGGGAGTGCACAAGGAATTTTGGCACTGGCAGTAACCTAACCCTGTACATCCCCAAAAAGTCCAACCAAATTTGGGAGCTTTAAGGTGTTCACTGGAGAGGTTGCAAAAAAAGAGAAAAAAGTCAGATTATTGTATTCCTGGAGGAATGGGAATGGGATAGGTAAGAAAACAGGAATATTTCTGTCTTCATCGCATCTTCTTCCCCACTGTCTCAGATACCAAATAACTGTTGCCAGTTTGCCATGCAAAAACGTGCTAAACTTTCCTAAAAGGCTTGTTTGTAAGTGGACATCATTCACTATTTATGCTTTCTATTCCCTACACACAGCCAAAATCATGGGGGGGGGGGAAATGAGGGAAATGTGGAAAAAAAAACCCAAAAAAATCAATTAGAAACTTTCCTAAATAGAATCTTTCAAAAGACAGGAGTGGCAAACATTCCGTGAGACCTAATTAGGATTTTGTCCCATGAATTCTGTGAGGTTTATGTTCATATTCTAAAGTAAAACACCACAAGGTCAAAAAGGAAGGAACATTTTGGCTTGGAATGGGAACCAGGCAAAAGAAATGTTGCCTATCCCCTGCTTTCAGTAACCCAAAATGCACATTATGCTCTTTATGGTCATCCCATGGGGATCCTGGAGAAGGATACTCTCCAGAGCTCATTTCTCCCACCATGGATTAATTTCTTACTAAGAAATACAGAATTGTGGAATACCCTGAGTTGGAAGGGGCCCACAAGGATCACCAAAGTTCCACTCCTGACCCTGTACAGGACAGTCCTGAGAATCCCACCCTGTACCTGAGAGAGTTGTACAAGCATCAGTTGAGCTCTGGCAGCCTTGGGGCTGTGACCATTCCCTGGTGAGTTTGTTTAGCGCCCAGCCACCCTCTGAATGAAAAACCATTTCCTCATACCCAGCCTAAACCTTTCCTGACACAGCTTCATGCCATTCCATTGGTTCCAATCACTGCATGAATGGATGGGATTGTTTCAGAGCAGAGTTAGAGAAACCTGACACAAAATCAGGACTATAGTGAACCTGACATCCTGTGGACATCATTCATACCATAGGGCAAGCAACTCATTACCTCATGCATGCTACTGAAACACCAATAAGAAACCAACCACAACTGACCAGGACTAGCAGGAAATACAGGAACTAAAATTTAAAGGAAAACAAAAAAGGTTAGATCAAACTTTATAGATTTATAAATTCCTCTGCCCCACCACCATCAGCACTAACAACCCTTCTCCAGAAGATGCCCAGTACACATCTGCATTTTCACCTGCTATGCCACTTCTGTTCCTGCTCAAGGATTCAAGTGCAGGGTTTAAGGAAGGATCATACTGGAACAAGTTGGTTACTGTTGTTGACTTGTACCCAAAAATCAGTGTCACGTGGACAGCAGCATCCTCTGCCCCCTAGGAAGAGAGAGAAAGAAAATGCCAGAGAAAAGAATGAACCTTTTTTTTTTTTAAAGTTATTTCCTGTGTTCCTGCATCTCCCATACAAAATCAGGTACATGGCACTGAAGAAACTTTCACATACACCAGACTCTACTTAAATATTTACAGTTATGTTGACTTTAAAGAGCATCTACAGAGATTTTCAAACCTTAAAACAATTCCAGACTGGGAAGATTTGGATTTGCTATATCCACACAAGTACATTAAGCTAGTAAACAAAATCCCAGACTAACTATGCAGTTTTTAATTTGCAATATTCTTACTAAATTAAAGAGCTTGCTTTTTTCACTGGTTTTCATAAATCTATTAATCTATTTTTAACTAAGCTGGTCTACTGTAGAGTCCACAGTAAACTGCCCCACAGACAAGACTTGGCTGAGGGGCTGCTCTTTGCCCTTCTCTAGTGTAGCTCAGGCCAGGAAAACACAGGAAGGCACATTGGCTTCTGACTGCTCCCCAAAGTGTGGTTTCTTACCCGAGAAGGAACTTTACATTGAATTCTTGTTGAATTTCTGCCCTCCTCCAAAACTGGGCAAGGCTGGGATCCAAACAACACTGCATTTACCCCTTCAAGATTGGTCCCCCTGAGAGTCACTCTAAGTCCTCCTAAAACAAACAATTATTCCATGATATTCAATATGTAGGATATTTTAATATACAAAGAATTCTTTGTTTATAGATGACTACAAAAGTCTCTCAGCTGAGCTGATAATGATCTGTTCCACCTTGCTGTGCCTGGCTCCCTCTCTTGCACCAGAGATCCTTCTTGCTTTATTTGAATTTGAATTATTTGAATTCTCCTCCACAATACAGGACGACTGGGTTTTTTTTCTCGGTTTATTTTTTAATGACATACTTATTTAAACCAGCAAGCCCTGGCCTGTGATCTCCCCCTTAGCCAGATCCCCAGCCCAAGAACGAAATAAGGAAGGAAGGAAGAAGCACTAAGAATGGAAAATGAGCTTAACGCAGCAGGTGCTCTCACAGTTCAAACAGCTGCCAAGCTCCCTGCTGTCAGAAAAGCCTGTAGCATGTGTCTAGGAAACTTGGGATAGAAAGGGGACTTGGCAGGGCTGGAGACTCGGATTTGTGAGGGAAATCAAGGAGGGATTCGTTCTGTGGAGCACGGAGCAAGCTCAGCTCTCCTGCGTGCCAGACTGAGCCTCCCCAGTCCCAGGCGGGATCACGCCCGACACCAGCCAGACTTGTGCTTGATCTTTCTTCAGCATCCAGTTCCAAAGAGCCAAGGTGCCCCTTTGCTTTTCCGAGTGATTACAGGACTCAGGGATGTTTCAAAGAGAAACAGGAAAGAGAACAGGAGTGGGCATTAATGGCAATTCCAAGCTGGAGTTTGTGCTTTGATGCGATTCAGAGAAACTTTAAAAAACAAAAAAAAGGAAATGTTGCTTGAAACTTAGAGCCTTTTCTCTAGTTCTCAGCACTGCAGAGTTTTAGGATTATGGCTGAACAGACTGCTCAGACAGGCACTAATTAATGCAGTGTTTATTTGTATTTATTAACAAGGCTATATCGTAAACCTACTGTGCTTTTACCCCTCTTTTCACATGTGATGTAAGCAAAGTAAAGTAATTATATATTAATGACAAATTCCCTTGTATGCTTTCCTGAAACTGCCTATTCCTGCTAATTCTTTAAACCACCAGAGAATTGTAGAAGTTTAGTCTTGATTTCCTGTGGCTGGCAGCAAATCCAGGCCAACAAGAGCAATCAGATACATTAACAGCAATCTCCTGGTATTCACTGGAACGTGGGAGTATCTTTAGAAAGGCATTCCATGCTTCTAGAGTTAGGTCATGGGGATCTCCCAGCATGGCACCACTGAGACCAGGGATATTTTGACAAGAAGGAGCTGATGCAGCACAGTACAGGGTGCTTTGTTGCCTTCCTGTCCTGTAACATTAAATTTGCAGAGTCAGAAAGAGCAAGAAGTGAAAACTGAAGCCACTTGCAAATGCAAGAGCTGTCAGATAAGGAGCTTCAGATTTAGAGTTCAGAATCCACTAGTGTTGTGTAAAGACTGATGCTGTTAAATTTTGATATCTACATTATATCTATATGCAGTGAAATAGTGCCTGTGTGCACTTTACAATGAGATTGAAGAGAGGTATTTGAAATGGGAGAAATTAAAAACACAGATGGAAGTTGTAATTCTTTCCAATTATAAGCATTCCAGGCACATGTAATGTAAGATAGCATTATTCTTGCTTTCTTTTTAATGAGTGACAGATCACTGTAATTGGGAGGAGTGGATTTGCCAGCAAAGGAAAGGAGAAGCAAAGCCCAAGCTCTAAATTTTGCCATTGAAGGATTGTTTTTAGAGTTGCTTGGAGGTGTTTGAGTTTTCTATGAATTAAAAGTGATTCTTAAACTCAGGGTGCCACGACCCTCACATTAGGGAAAAAATAATATTAAAAGAGTTAGAATAGTTTTCTTCCCATGCAACCAAAAAAACAAAACCATCCCATGCTTGTCCATGGACAGTTTTTCAAGCCATCATACCTTTTCTGTGGCTGCTCCAAAGTGGCCAAGCGTGGCCCAGTCAGATCTCCAAGCCACGTGTCTGAGCTGCACTGAGTGCTGCTCTCAGTGGTGATTGCTACCATGCTCTCAGAAATCAAATTAGTAAAATGAGGAGATTTACAGAGAAATGACTGGGTAACTTTACTGTCAGAGTAGACTTGGTTCATGCTGATTCTGCTGTATTCCTTGCTGCTTGAAAACAAAGCATAATCTGAGACTGTCCTTCACTGCACAGCCCAGGTACATCAACAGTGTTTGCTCTTATCTTCAGGTATGGAATTTATCATTCTTTATTTCCTCTTCTATTTCAAGGAGAGGAGGTATAATGGGAAAGGAAGGAGATTCAGTTTAGCTTTAGCTTCTCTAAGTTTCTTAGCTTTGTACCGAGTTTTCCATTTTATTCCTCAGAACATGAATTTGCTTCAATGAGGCTGGGATTAACCAGTCCAGCCATTTCACAGTCATAGAATCATAGGATCATTTCATCTGAAAAACCCTCTAAGATAAATAAGTCCAGCCAGTACCCCAGGACTGTCAGGCACACCACTCACCCATGTGCCCAAGTGCCACATCTACACATCTTTCAAACCCCTCTAGGGATGGTGACTCCACCAATGCCCTGGGCAACCTGTTCCAGTGACTGGCAACCATTCCAGTGAAAAACTTTTCCCTAATACCGACTTTAATTAGGCCAGATTAATTCAAATACTACATAGCTACACGTCAAATGGATATGGGAGGATGAGTATGAAGCACTAATGATTTGTTGAAACAAATATATGTGCACTTGAAAATGTAATTCCCAAACAAAACTACTCAGGAAACTGGTTGCCTGCACAAAGAGCCAAAGAGAATCTATCAATCTTTAGGTCAATTTTGACTGTGCTTTGGGGCACACACAGTGTGTCCAGCTATAAATTTTTTTTTAATCAGGTGAAAATCTTGCCAGTGCAAGTACAGAAGAACCAAAGCATGACATGACAAGGAAAAAGCAGGAAGCAGCTCCCTTGGAGGGTTCACACCTACCAATCTCTGAAGTCGAAGGAGGTTCAACAGCTTCCAGCGTTGGCTGGACTGTCAGGAAGATCCCTTGTCCTGTGGTGCCACTGAGAGCAAAGCCATGAGGTGTCACCAGCAGTGTCACTGGGTAGATCCCAACTGGCAGCCTTGGAACCTGGCAAACCACTTGGGTTTGATTCAGAGATGTGACGTGGCAGCTCCTCCTGTCCACCTCCACCTGCAGGGCCAGCTGCTCCTCACCAAAGCCAGCTCCCCTGAGAACCACTGTGGCCTGGGACGCCTCACCTGAGGGAATATAATCATCAAGGTCACTCACGAATTTTGGCCTAGCAAAGTCCAGAATTTAAGTTCAGCCAACTGTTAAAAGATTCTACCAGCTTCAA
Organism: Passer montanus; assembly: GCF_014805655.1. Lineage (NCBI taxonomy): Eukaryota > Metazoa > Chordata > Aves > Passeriformes > Passeridae > Passer > Passer montanus. The sequence goes on along the minus strand of NW_024374812.1, from coordinate 198,458 downwards.
CAGGACATCCTAAAAACTACACCACTGGTGTTCTCTCACTGTTCCACATAACAGCAATTCCTGCCTGTCCCTGTCCAGCTGTTACATTTTCCCTTAACTTTTTATTAAAAATAGCTTGAGCCAAGAGCTGGTTTTTGCTATAGGCATCAAACCTGCCATTGTTTCTCTCCCCTTTATGCCTCTACCATAGAATCTCAGAGTAGTTAAATTTGGAAAAGACCTCTGAGATCCCCTCTGTGCTCACCACTAAACTGTGTCTCCAAATATCACATCCACGAGCCCTCTGACCCTCTGACCCCTTCCAGGGATGGTGACTCCACCTCTGCCCAGAGCAGCCTGTTCCAGAGCCTGACAACCCATTCAATGAGGAAACCTTTCTTAACAACTATTCTAAACTTCTCCTGATGCACATTAAGGCCATTTCCTATCATCCTATTTCTTCATCCCTGGAAGAAGAGATCAAGCACCCCCCGGCTGCATCCTCCTATCAAGGAGTTGTGGAGAGTGAGAAGATCACCCTGAACCTCCTTTTCTCCAGGCTGAGCCCCCCCAGTTGCTCCCCCTCAGACCTGTGCTCCAGACCCTTCCCAGCTCCACTGCCTTTCGCAGGACAAACTTGTACACACAGCATATCCAGAACTGGAGCTGATCAGAAGTGACTCATAAAAGTGCAGTTTCCATAAAATCAAAAATTTCCGAAAGGATACACATGTACATGAAACCACCAGCACCTGGCAGATCTTTTTCACAGAATTTTGTGCTCAGACTCCAGGCCCCGTTACCTGATGAATACTCCACATCTCTGACTACAGGTGTCAATTCCTGGCTGAACTGGAAAGAACACGAGCCAGAACAGTTGGCAAGGACATCATTCACCATCACCACCACCTGGAGAAAGACCAGAGAGATATTAAAGTTGAATGATATCTTAAACACCTCCGAAGAGGTGTTTTCTAGAGCCACAACTGACTGATAGATGCTGGTAGCCACCCTGAGCTACTGAGAGCACACAGTGCTAGAACAAACAGAGAGCTCTCCACCCTGCTGCAATCCCATTGCAAATTTAATTGCAAATTTAAAGAGCAGATTGCTAGGGCTCATCCAAGACACAGTTTTGGATCCTGCATCTCCAGCCTATCTCCCACCATCCTGGGACCCACACCTCCTCAAACTCCTGCTCTTCCAGTTCACCCATTGAAGACTGTTCTTGCCTTCCCCAGTTCTTCCCACTTTGCCTTGGGAATAAATGTATTATGTCTAAACACCCTGGAAAACTAATTAAAGTGAAACTCACAATGTGTCTTCTCAACATGCAGCCCTCAAATTTTATTTTTTGGCCCTTGTTGTTAAAGCTGAAGGAAAAAACTGGACTGTGACCATCAAGAAATATCCCCCCTGAGATCTTGATATTTTTGAAGAGTCAGCTGGCAAAGGATAGGGCATAAAAGAGTCCCTCTTTATCCCTCTCCAGTTGTTAAGGGTGTGCTTGCAAAAAGCAAAGCATCTGCTCCAAAGAAATACAAGGAGCACAGAGTTGCAACGTAGTCTGCTTAGACAGAAACATGATAATTAGAGGGACAATTTTACACTGCCAGAATAAAGCTTCAAAAACTACAAGGAAATCTGTTTGTTGCTGTTGGTCTTGTTTCACTTGAGCTGTTTGAGGGTCTGTGCAGCATGGATGGAAAAGATGTGGTAGGTGCCTGAGTCACTAGAAGAGAGCAATTCTCATGGCTGGGAACCAGGTTCATGAAAAAGGCAGGATGGTTTGGTCCCAGATGTTGCACAGCTGGGCTTGGAGCACATCCAACACCACCCTGTTATAGCCACAGTGTCTGAGAGTCTGCTGGAAACAAAGCCAGCCAGAGCCACTGTTCTGCAACATCTGAGAGCAGAGCTGGGAACACATTTGTCCATCCAGCAGACTGGAATGATTCCTCCTTCAGCACGAAGCTCTCCTATCTCTCTCTTCCCTCCTGGGGAATCAAGATCCAGAGAGGTTCAGGATTTGCCTAACTCACAGATGAGTATCCCAGCCACCAACTCATTTACTTTGCCCATCAGTGTCACAGAGTGTTGCAGGTGAATTGTGTAATTCCCAGTTTGGTGCCCAAGAACCACAGGACTTGTCAAGGGTGACAATTCAGAGATTTTTATCCCTTGGTCACCGCTTCCAAAAAAATATATATTGTCTTCCATCACCCATGATCACCATTCTCTCTACCTGCAACAGCTCTTGGAACAAAGTCTTGCTCCACACACCAGGCAGCAGAATAAGAGAATTTGAGGCAAAGAAAACCAGATTCCTGAAAGGATTCATTGGCAGAACAAGGTACCCAAATACCTCTGAGACTTCTGAAGTTGCACAACCCTGCTGAACCAGTGACAAGTGAGAGAGCACATCAACTCACCTGTGTTTGGTTATGGAGGGTGGCAAGCATGTCCCCAAATATTGGTCCAATAAACACACCCCCATCATAAACCACACGAGTAGAAACAGTTGGCTTCAGGCCAGTGAGGTTTTCAGCAGAGACCTGGAAAAGATCAAAGAATTCAAGTTTCTCATCCTTTTCTGTCCTGTGATGTTAAATTAAAACAGGATCTTTACATGCAATAACTCCCGGAAAGTTCTCACCCTTCTTCCATTAATCATATCTGCACCCCTAAATCTTCATTACTCAAGGTTTCACAATACCTCCCTGTTCCCACCTTCACCTTGCAGTCAAAGAGATGACCAAGAAGTTCAGGAATCTGGGTGATAAATAAGCTTCTAATACCCAATAATATAATTTGAATTTAGGCATGCAAAGGTCTTCTCAGGTGAAACAAGGTCCTGTGCAAGAGCTGAAGATGCAGCTCGAACTTTTTTCACCCTTCAGGCCAATACCTTGGGCACTGGAATTTGATGAAAATAACATCACACTTTTAGGAGCTGAATACCCAAAGAAACAGTGTTGCTTTTTGAGGTAGGAAGCATCTCAGTCTGAGTCCTTACTCAAAAAGACCCTTCTGCTTGAAGTAAAACTGTCAGGACATATCTTGGGAGGGGAGAGTGTAATGTCAAGCTTCACCTGAGACTTAAGAGAATGAGATATGAAACCAGACAAAGCAGTTCTCAGGAAAATACCCTCTTGGCAAATAAATGATGCCACAAATGTGTGATGAGCTCCAGTTACTGTACTGAAATGTTAATGTAGATATAACTAATAAAGATTTCATTTCAGTATACCAGCCCCTTTGTTGTACAGAAATTACACTCAAATTTCCTGGTTTTGGATCACAGCCTCAATATAATTTCTTCTCCTACAAGTGTTTTTGGGGGTTTTTTAATCATTTAATCTGGAATTTGCTAAAGGTACTGTTCGAAATAGGAAGATTACCTAAATTTCCATGGTGTCTTTATAAAAAAAAACACATTGTGAGAGTGAATCAGCCAAGACCAAAGACACCAAATGGGGATCAAAGTGGGGATTAGTAAAAGAAATTACTGTACACTGATAACATTGGGCAAGTCCCCAGCTGTTTTTTTCCAAGTCAGTGTCCAGACACTTTCATAGCACGAGCTGGAGTCTCTGGTCACGGTGAAGTCACTGGTGTTGATGAAGGGAGCTGTAAAATTGTCCACATTGTCCTGCAAAAGCCTGCGGAGCTGGTGGGCAGAGATGTGCACTGAAACACCTGCAAAAGATGTTAGGGAGCAGTGGATGTCTCCATTTCCAGGAGAGCATATCTGCCTGCTCCTAGGAAAGGAAGGGGTTTCATTACGAGGTTGTCATGGTTCAAACCTCTGCAGCTGCCAAAAGAGTGACATTTATTGGACCCTAAACACCAAAAAAATCATGGAATTATAGAATAGAATCATAGAAGGATTTGGGCTGGAAAGGACTTTAAAGTTCATCTAATCCCAGCAATGAACCCTAGACCAGGTTGCTCAAAGCCCCATCCAACCTGACCTCAAATGTTTCCAGGGATGGGACATCCACCACCTCTGGGAAACCCTGCCACTGTTTCCCCAACTTCATCATAAAAAATTTCTTCTTTATGTCTAATATGAAGGTCATTCACACTTTTCAATAACACCCAGTGCCGTGGTTTAGTTGAGGTGTCAGAAAACAGGTTGGACTCGATGATCTTAAAGGTCTCGTCCAACCTTCTGTGATTCTGTGAACAACCAACCTGGCCTTGAGCACAGCCAGGGATGGTGCAGCCAAAACTTCTCTGGCAATTAATTCTTCTCTTGGCTTCCTGCTTGGGAAATCCAGGCCCTGATCTGCATCTTCCCTTACCTGGTATCACTGTGTTGGCCAAGTGGATGTGGAAGGTTCCTCCGAGAGGTGGGGATGACTTCTGCAGCCTCTGGATGGTGAGGCTGACTCTCACATCCTCCGTGGACACAAACAGGTATCCATATCCCTCAGAGCCCTCCCCAAGCACTGCGCCTCTGTGGGACAGAGAAGGGGGTCACAGGAAGGCATCAGCAGTGGAGACCCCCACTGCTGACACCCCCAAGTCAACCAACAGCTCAGGGACACCTGTGGGAACAACATTCCTGAAAGATTTAAGGGGAAGATGCCCAGACCTCAAAGAAAACTGGATATTCCCAACTTCTAGCCACTTATCACTCTATTTCTCCAGGCAGCAACTGACAGAACCAGAGAACACAGTCTCAAGCTGCACCATGGGAAATATAGGTTGGATATTAGGAAAAAGTTTTTTAAGAAAAGGGTGATAAAGTACTGGAATGGCCTGCCCAGGGAGGTGCTGGAAACACCATCCCTGGATGTGTTTTAAAAAAAATTGGATGTGGCACTTGGTGCCATGGTTTACTTGAGGTGTTAGGGCTGGGTTGGACTTAATGATCTTGAAGGTCTCCTCCAACCCAGTGATTCTGAATTATGCAGGCAATGCACACAGCAAAAAAATACCTTTTTAAATTTATGGTGGAAGAAATAATTTATACACCATCAAGCACCAGGTGCAAACCAGTGGTGTTTAGAAACATCACTACAGGTGTTTCTAAAGAACCAGCTCAGTGCAGCCTGGACAGTATCTGCAACAGCAAAGCAAAAAATTTTTCCTGCTGCACGCTGTAATCTCCTCGAACCCATTAAAATCTCAAGTCCCCAGAATTACAGTGAGATTTCATATTGTACAAAGATTTAGGTTGGAAAAGGCCCCTAAGATTGACCCAAATCCTTAACCCAGCATTACCAGGTCCCTCATTAAACCATGCCCCCAGACACCACATCTGTATTGGAGTTACTCAGGTTCACAAAAGTACAATTTCTACAAGTTCAAATGCTGTTCTCCTTCTCCACTAAAATTCTCGTGTTTCAAAGAAAAAGGAGCCTCTCCGTGGTACAACGATGCCACCGTGTGTTAAGTGTCTGGATAACAAGTGGCTTCTGCACAGCAAATTTCCACAAAACAAAACCAAAAGGACCACAGCCCTTTGTACAGCTGGAACAAGATTTTAGCCAATATTCCTGTTCTGATGGGGGTAGGAGTTGGATTGGATTAAATCACAGCCCGTGTTCAGCAAAGAGAAAGAGCCAGGATTATTTTGAAGATGTCCAAAGACACCTATTTTTAAAGCTTGTGCTGATTCCTGCTTTTCTCTGATACCCTCCTCTCTGAGATGGAAAAGCCCGCCTGCATCTAGCACCTTTTCTTCTCCTGGTGAGAGGTACTGTGATCAAACTGCTTCTTAATCCTTTTTTTCTTTTTTTTTTTAAATTAGCTAAACAGGTGGAGCTTCTTAAATCTTCCTGTCCTAGGCTCTATAATGATGCTTATGGCATTTCCCCCCATTTTTTTCTAAATTTATTTGAAAAATACAGCCATCAGTGTTATTTGCAGCATTCCAATGTCAGTCTTCAGGCTCCACACAGGAGTAAAAATTTTCCCTCTTCCTATTAGTTACACTTCTGGTTATGGATCTCAACCACCACAAACGTCCCCCTGTATTTTCATTTCTGCCCTTACCCTTGGTGGTTTATGTTAAGATACTACATTTGACTCAGCTGGATACAATCCAACTTTTACAGGACTTATTTCCTGCCAGTACAAACCTTTAATGTTACAGTCTGTGATCTAGTTATAGCCCATGGCTCTGATTCCTCTGTCACTGTTGGGAGGAACAGAAACCTCATCTCAGCTAACAAGGACACCCAAGGTGGACTCCCAGTGGCTAATGTGGGAATTGGTGTCATTAACAGTGTTTTGGAGACACCTTTGGATGATTTTGATCCACTGCTCCAGAAGGGCTTAGATTTCCTTCCAATCCCAGATCACACCTTGGTGACCCACGGAGATCTGACACCCCAAGTTACCTCAAACTTCTTGTTTTCAGCAGCTGAACCCAGCTCCAGGTCCACTGGGGGAACTCTAAGGGGTGTTATAGGGTACTGAGATGAGCTGCTGGCTGTCCCTACCTTGGAGAGAGAAGGGGCAGACTGGCACCACAGCCAGACACGCCCCAGGACACGTTGTAGGAGGGAGGAGACCCCACCACAGACACTGCTTCAATGATCCTCCCCCCTGGCCACGGGGGTTTGGGGTCTCTCTGAGAAACTGAAAGAAAAAACATAAACATCCATTACAGCAAGGAGAGCAGAGGTGACTGTGCCCAGAGTATTGTCATTTCATAGCTGGAAACACCTGCTTGGGTTTGGTTTTTTGTTTTAAGTTCTATAAAATAGAATCATTAAGGTTGAAAAAGGCCTCTAAGTTCACACAGTCCAACTATTCTGCAGCACTGCCCAGTCCACCACTAACCAGTGTCCCCAACTGCCACATCTACACATTTTTGAACCTTTCCAGGGATGGTGATTTCACCACAGCCTGTTCCATTTGCAGAGCCACATTTTCAAATAAACCAAGAATATCAATATTTTGGCAATTTCTTCTCGACTGCTGTCACTATATATATATATATATATACACACATACATACATATATTTTTATATATGTTCAAGAAAAATATTTTTGTGCCTATTGTGAAATTTCCCATTGAAAAAGTTTCATCGATCTCTATTGCTATAGACTTAACAGAATATCCTGGGTGGGGGGAAATGAAAACCAAAAGAGATGGCTTTACCAATCACAGCCCTGTCAGCAATGATGAGCTCATCAAGATAAAATGATCCAGGTGTTTCTTTTTGCAGCACAGGGCTCTGCAAGTCTATCTGATGCACAAATATTGGGGAATTGGCTGGGAGGTCCTGGAGAAGCACAGAGGGATTCACACACCTCTTCCAGAGGTTGGTGCAGGTAAATGTCCAGCTGGAAGACACCAAATTTGGGACAATAAACAAATTTGAGGTGATTGTGAAGATTCCAGGTAATATCAGGCACTGGTTTTGTTACTACTGGTATTTAGCACAAGCCACATGCTCAGTGGGTTGTGATTACTCACCATGTCCTTATTGGGTTCTCCAGAGTGAGAAATGAGGATTTAGATCTCTGTTTATCTTTTCCCCTCTGAATCACTAGAGTAGGATATGAGAATGACTACACCTGCTTTATTTTTGGCAAAATACCACAACAGCATCAGTGACCTCAATGGGGATCAATCCAGAATTCAAATCCTCAGCTCTCTTCATTTTTTTATACTCCTGATTTTTTTAAGTCTGCCTGCCCTAAACTTTGTCTGCTACCAAATGTTTTCTACTCATGGAATTTTAAGTGAATAAAGAAAATCAAAGGCTACACCAATTTTCAAAGTTTTTCAAAGGGTGGAGTAAAAAACCAAGCAATTCTCTCTCTTACTGTGGGAAATCAACCAGGAAAGCAACCAGGGAATTGATGTTCTCAAAAATCTTCAAGTATACCTGTGTGTCACTGAGGTGAGATAGTGCACTTAACAAGAAACATGGAAATTTACTCATTAAATCCTCCAAAAAGCATGGAAACACATTCCAGCAATGCCTCTGTAGGAACAGAGCTTTTGTCAGATTACTCCAACTGACCAATTGTTCCTACATAATATACGAACTTCCTTCAGTTTTCCTACTGCACCTTCTTACTACGGAAAATGTAATCTCTGATAGCTGTAATTGTCTGGATACCTTTTAGAGTCAGTTTCATTGAAGTCCCACTGGCAGGTGAGGTTTCTCCTCAATGGACGTGAAGAGACATTGGTGTAGGACACTGAGAGATGAAGGATGCTGCTCATATGTCCTTTATGTGCAAAACACACCTGCAAAAATGGGGGAGAGACTTTCACAAATCAAAACACAGGTAATTTATATATAATGTACATGGAAGATAAAGGAAGAGATTCTATTTCAATTCTGGCTTATCACTGGGTCATTTGGCCTGGAGAAGAAAAGACTCTGGGGAGACCTTAAAGCCTCTTCCAGTGCCTAAAGGGGCTCCAAGGGAGCTGGAGAGGGAATAAAAGCTGTAGGAGACAGTTTTGGCCCCCAGGTGTGCCACAACATGGCATCAAACTGACCCCTGGGGCTTCCATGAAGTTTTGGGTTTACTTCTGTGAAAAGTAGAAGATGAGCAGAAAAGTGAGCGATAGACCACCAAACAATAAAGGATTTTTTCCTTTTGTCACGAAATGGTTGTCCTTGTCCATTCCACCTTTCTCCAACACCATCCCACTTTTTCCTTTCCCACAGCAAGGGTTGTATCCCCAGGAACAGTTAACACTGTGTTAAACAACATCTACATCTCAGAGATCCAAAACCACTCTCAAAGCAAATAAAAGTTGCTCTGCTCGTGCTAAGACATGATGCATAATAGATTTTGGGGAATTGTAAGCTGACCAGATTACTTTATGTTGCTTGTTAGGCTCTGAACTTTCAGTGCCCAGTGCAAGCAGTTCGTGGAGAGCAGCCACTCACATGTGGGTATTTGGTAAGGTCATATCTTGGTAGTGTTGATGGGGAAGTTTTCACCAGCTGGCTTGGTCTGTGGATGCTGAACCTCCCACAGAAAGGCTCTGTTCCACTGACAACGTGTCCTGTGGTGATGATCTTCTTCATATCTGACAAATATATTAAAAAAAAAAAAAGGAAATGAGAGGTTTCAATGAGAGTAATTCACAAGTACAGTCAAGACCAGTGCAGTGCAGTCAATATTCGTGAAAATACAAGTGGGTATCCAGAAATTGTCAAACAGTCCTACTCTGAGAATTCTCCTACCAGAGTTCAAGTGTTTGTACAACACTCTCAGGCACGGATTCCTGGGGCTGTCCTGTACAGGCCCAGGAGTTGGATTTGATGATTCTTGTGGGTCCCTTCCAGCTCTGGATATCCTATCATTGTGATTATTATATTGATCGTGTTGTTTCGAATGCATACACACAACTAATAGATGAGAAACATGAATATATACCTATACCCATTAAAAGTGTAAATTTCTTACCAGTAAAAGTTTAAAGAACATTTATGTCATAAAACCAGATCCATTCTTACAATAAATGCTACTTATTTGCCACAGAAGTTCCCTACCTTCTTTCTCAAAACCACAGTGAAAAAGGATTTTAGCAGAAGTTGGCTCAGTTTCACATCCTACTGAAAGGAGTTCTTCTATTGCTGCTTGCACCTTTAAAATAAATTAAGAAAGTGGAATGCAGTTAGTTACAATCATTTCAGCAGAGACTTCAACACACATCATCATTTCATTTTTCATCAGCCAGGGATCAGTGGCACAGCAGCTCTGAACAACCAGGTAGCCAAATATTCAAAGAATAGAAATGTTAAATAATAATATAATAAAAATAATCTCAACAGAGTATAAACTTTTATGTTTACATAGAAGTTTTCAGGAGTGTGAGACATCCTCAGTCTAATAACTGCTATGGAGTCATCACTCAGGGTCACTTTAATGTTGACAAATTAACAATCAAGACATCAAGAGCCTAGGGGCTGCTGAAGAAGCCAGAGCCATACAACACCCATCTGGCCTTAGAGAAGAAGTCCAAGGATCTGGATTAATGAAAGTCCAAGATATCTGGATGTTGTGATAAACTTAGGATACACCTGGGAATCAACGCTCAAGAAAAAAAAAAATCCCACTGTAAAATATTCTCAGTACAAAAAAAAAATCACCTCTACATCACATAAAATTTATCTCAGCCTTTGGGCCAAATCTTAACTTCTGTCAAGCACCAGAGCTCCACCAATTCCCACCAGAGGATCCTGTGTCTGTGTTTAATGGCACCTACCTGGTGGGCTGTAGCATTTGTGGGAATCATTCTCAGGGTGTTGTTCCAGGAGATGCTGAAATAACCTGTACCAGACACAGTCAACATCTGGGAGAAAAAGAGAAGTAAATCAAGAAATGAAAACAGATGCAAACTGTATGAGATACACATACTCCAAACCTGGAAACTTCAACTGAGGAGGATTTCACAGTCAGCGCTTTGCCTTTTTAAGCCTCTGTGAATCAGGGATCCCTTCCAAGAATCTCTTCAGCTGCTCTTAAACTGTCCCTGTCCTACAAGGAACGGGATTCTTACATTAACAGGGGAACAAGGGATTTATGACCTGTGCAGCTGCAGATGGTCCTTAAAGCTCCTGACCTGCAGGAGTTTAACAATTAGGAAAAAACTTCCCTCATTCCGAAGTGCTTACACACACCCACTAAGGTATGCAAAAACCACAGACAACTTCAGCTCACGATGCTCTTCTCATCAGCTGTGTCAGGAGGTTGCACACAAGGTGGAAACACACATTTTTTTCACATCTGGCACCAACAAGGCAGCTGCAGGCAGCACTGACCTGCACTTCTGGGAGGTGCAAGGCTCGAGCCCGAATTTCGTGCCTCTCAGTGTAGTAGCTGTTCACCACACCAGGGTCCAGCCACGTGTTGTGAACCTGGACTCCAACTCTCATCCCCTTGCTGGGTGTCTTTCCATGATGCAGTGCTTCCAGGTAGTACCTTGAACCAGCAGTCAGCTCAAATTTCTGGGATTTTGGCTGCCAAAGTTCGCTCCAGTTCTTCACCCAGTTCTCAGACCACTCTGAGTTGCCAGCAGGGAGAGAAGCAATTCTCACCTGTGTGCAGAACAACAAAATCACACAATTATAGAATGGTTTGGGCTGGAAAGAGCATAAAAAACCATTTCATTCCACCCCCTGCCATGGGCAGGGACAAATTCCACTATCCCAGGTTGCTCCAAGCCCTGTCCAGCCTGGCCTTGAACACTCCAGGAATCCAGGGGCAGCCACAGCTTCTCTGGGTACCCTGTGCCAGGGCCTCCCCACCCTCACAGGGTAGAATTTCTTCTTCATATCCAATATAACCCAGCTCTCTTTCAGTTTGAAGCCATTAAACCCATTAGTATCATTTCTCCATCCCCAAATAACATTTACTCCAATGCCACAGCTGCAAAAATAAATTAAAAAAAACCAAACAGCATATTTGTGTTTATAACCAATAGCTGTGGGTTGATGGCTCACAAAATTCCTTCCTTTTATACAGGAAAAAGCCACAATCTCAAAAAAACTTTGGTTTAAGGTTCAATACCATAAAGAAGATAATTTCTATGGCTTACTCTAGCACTAATAACAGTTCCCCAAATAACTTTTCATGGATGGCTTCAGTTCAGAAAGAAATATGCTGAACTAACAAAAAAAATCTTCTGGAAAAGACAATCAACAACTCAACACTCTTACTCTGGTGGCAAGAGTGATTTTTTTAAGAGCTATATAATGGACAGGGATGATGTAAAATATCAAAAATAATCACACAGCTTTGACTCTGCAATAGATTCATAAAAGATAATAAACCAATCCACACTGGGGAAATTCCTGCTTGTTATCACCTTAATTAAAATCCTTTCCATCCTCATTTTTTATTTCCATTTCTCTCATTGTTCTCTACAACTAATAATACCTTCTGGTTTGGATCTTGGGACAAACTTAAGTAGAGAGATGCCTGACCATCTGCCTGAATCCAGAAGGTGTAATTGTTGGTCTGAGGAGCCACAAAAAACCCACGGAGTCTGGAGCTGAGCAAAAACAGAACATCCATAATGTACAAAGGAGTTACAGCAAAAAAAACCCCAAAACAGCAAATCTCCCCACACCCCACCTTCACATGTACACTGAGTAACAAGAAAATATCTTGAAACCATTTTAACAAAAGAAACCTTGTTATTTTAAAGCTGAAGTAACCTCAAAATGACCCAATTTCACATTAAATGTCAATTATGCTTTACAAAAGTTTCAAAAAGGAAAGAAAAAACAGCTCCATGAAACTAAGTATGATTTTGTTGGAGGCCACTTCAGTGCATTTCTTCTCAAACAGAGTCTTAACCCTGAACATGCAGGAAAAAGCCAAAACAAGACTCAGAATCAAACAACTAAAACAGAGAAGTGGTAGAAAAATGTAAGAATTCATGCACATTGTACAATTTTTCACGGTCATATCTGAAGAGGCAATAGGAGCCAACACAGCTGAGGAATTTATTTATTTGTATTAACTCCACCTTTGCTGCCAGCTTGGGCTGGGAATCTGCCCCTCCACATCTGGCCAGAGCTCCAGCCCAAAATAGCCTCAAACTGGAGCTCCTTCCACTTCCAGAGCAAATTTTTTTTGTAGTATTTCAGCATATCTAGGCCAGGTAGAGCAGAATTACTGAGGGAAGGCAAAAGGAGGAAAAAATAAAGCACTTCACTGCATATTTTAAGCTTCAAAAGGACCTTGGAGCAAAGGGTTTGCTTTGATTTATAGGAGCTATGCAGTGAGGCTCTGCTATAAAGAGCTGTCAGGTGTTTTTGCTACACCTTACACTGCTAAAGGTGATTGCCATGGCTTCATCTCTTTTTAAGATCACTGAGTACCTGAAGGACTTCTTTGCCCCAGACAGAAACCTTACTGGGGAGCTGGCATTAGGTACAAACTGCCATCTGTATCCAGGACCTGCTTCTGTCAGATCAGAGGCATCATCCCAGACTTCAAAGAGAAGCCCTCTGTTTCCTAGAAAGTTAAAACAAAAGTATTCTCAGCAGCAGCCAGCAGAAATCCCAGAGCACATGCTGGAATCAGTGCTGCAGGAGGCAGGCCAGAGAGAAAATTTTAATAATAAATTGGCTCTGTTTGTGGGGTATTTTGCAGTCTAAGGCAGAACACAAATCTCACCATGGGGAATTTGTTTTACCTTGAAACCCTCCAACAGAAATAACAAAACACTGCAGAGAGAACATCCAACCTGCTCGCATGTCTGCTCTTGCAGGAAAAGGCACAGAGACGACCCACAGTCAAAGTTAAGCCTCATTTTATGCACTAAAATCTCCTACTGCAATGCTCCACTCAATGAGGGTCCCCAGAAGCCTCTGCAGTAACTCCAGTTCAGCCATCCTTCCTCTAAATATTTCCCATGCCTTTTTCCCCTCATTTTCCATGGCCATGCACACCAGTCTGACCTTCCTCCCACCCTCCTGTCTGCTCATGGTGGGCTGAGCTCTCCTTGGTTTTCCTGGCTAGAGAATCACAGAATGGTTTGGAAGGGACCATTCAAGTTTATCCAGTCCAACCTCCCACCACGAGCAGGGACATCTCCAACCAGAGCAGGTTGCTTAAAGCTGCACCCAAACTGGCCTTGAATGTTTCCAGGGATGGAGCATCCACCACCTTTGTGGGCAAACTGAGGTGGCTTCCCCCACCTCATTGTAAAAAAATACCTCCCTTAAAAACAATTTAAATAGACCCCTTTTAATTTAAAACCACCACTCCACTGTCCTATTACTAATCAAATGTAGCTATTATATTTTATGAAAAATCTCTTCCTACGATTTTTTCCCTCCTGAGAGCTGAGGGCCTCAGGAAAGAAATGTAAACAATAACTCTCTGCTGCTGTGGAATACAACAGGTGCATTTTCCATTAGTTTATGTGGATTGTTTTTAATTGATGACCAATCACAGCCACCTGTGCCAAGGCTGTGAGCAGTCACAGGATTTTGTTATACATTCTATTCTATTCTTGTTCTTTGTAGCCTTCTGAGCTTCTTCTCTCTCTGTTCTTTTAGTATAGTTTTTATGTAGTATTTTAATATAATATATAAGATAATAAATCAGCTTTCTAAGGAAAATGGAGTCAAACCTCGTGTCCCCACACTTGGAGCATCCACTGCAACAATCAAAGTCTATCCCCATGTTTCTGAAAGCCCCCTTTAGGCACTGGAAGGAGCTCTCAGATCTCCCTGGAGCCTTCTTTTCTCCAGGCTGGATAACCCCAGCTCTCTCATCAGTCTTTCCTCAGAGCAGAGGTGCTCCAACCCTTGGATTATTTGTGGCCCCCTTCCCTACCACCCCAAAATTGATGTTGAAACAGACACTGCTTTGGAAAGCCCTGTTTCTTGATTTCATTCATCACCAAAGGGTTCCTGCCCTACATTTCTCTGTGTGTTTGCATTTGGAGCTCCAGGAACAGCTCACCTGGCTGGGGGGCATCGAGTCTCCTGCCCTCACCAACAGCCTCAGTGGTGCATCTGATTTCCCAGGGAGAGACGTGCTTGACTTCACAGGGAACACCTGGCAGCAGGGAAAGGAGACAGAGGTGCTGTGGGAGACTTGGAGACACAGCTGAGCTGCAGCATAAACACATCTCAGAGTCCTGGAACAGTTTGGGTAGGAAGGGACTTTGCAAATATGTAGTTGCAAGCACCTTTCTATGGACAGGGTCACCTTCCACTAGACAGGTTGCTCTGTTGGAGCTCCTTAAGGAACTGGAAAGTGCTCCAAGGTCTCCTTGGAGCTTTATTTTCTCCAGTCTGAACAGCTCCATATCTCTAGCCTTTCCTTATGGTATAGGTGTTCTAATCCTCTGATCATTTTTGTGTCCCTCCTCTGGATTCACTCCAACAGGTCCATGATTTTCCTGTGCAGAGGACCCTGGATGAGGTACTCTGGGTGGGGTCTCACCAGAGCAGAGAGGCAGAATCCCTTCCCATCCACCTTGCTCCTAAAAAGGCATCAACATTTTGCCACAAGCCTGGGCTGGTACTGCCAGCAAACAGAACAGCTCATGCCCACAATCATTAAAACTGGAGCTTCCTGGAGGTGTGTAGTGGTTTTGGTTTGCTAATTTGACATATTTTGTTTAATGTATTAATGAGTGTGATGTGTTTAGTGTTGGTTAATTACTAGTGTATTTATTAGGATGTATTTACTCATTTCCTGCTGTGAGGTAGGACTAGGAGAAAGGTAAGTAGGTTTAAAACTTTAAAAGGGTATAAAGAGAAATTTATTAATAGTAACTAAAAGAAAAAATAATAAGAATTAAAACGTTTAGGATACTTCTCCTCCCCATAAACCTCTTTTTTCTTACTGACAATGCAAAGAAACAAAACCTAAAATTTTAGTTAGTTTACTACTTCTAGAATAGTTTTTCTTTAGTTTATTTAGGGAGAGAAGTCTCTTTTGTTAATGTTATGGAGATTTCTCTAAAAAATATATATAGTTTTCTTGTATCTCTCTTTGTGAATAGTAGCTGACCAGGGAAATATGTAATAATGAACTTCTTTCTCATTTTTCCATAAGCTTTTCTCCGAGCTGTGTTTATGGGCTGTATTAACTTACAGGGTATTGTTTTAAAGATGAGTTGTTTAAAGGCAAAGGTTCTTATTATCTATTTGCATCACTTCTGTAAATGCCTCCCATGCAAAACAAGCATGGGGACACGGTGAGTCCTACAATCCCCATGCTGGTATCCCTAAACATCTCTTGGGTTTTGCAGTCAGGGCCAAACTGCATTTAAAAAAAAAACAAAAAAAACCAACCAGAATTCACATAAAAAAAAAAAAAAAAAAAAACCAACCAGAATTCACACGTCTCTGCTCTTACCTGCAGCAGTGACCTGCACTGGCTCCTCAAAGAAATCCCCAGTGAGAGTGAGATCAGTGCCCCCTGCCAGGCTCCCTGCAGCTGGGAACACGGAGAATATCTCTGCAGGGGAAGGAAAGAGGGATCTGAGCACAAGCCTTGCAGAGGTGAATCCCAGCCCTGTTTCTGGGAAAGCCTGCAGTGTGCTTGCTCTGCTTCCAGCCAGGGCAGGCTGCTGTGGATGAAACCAGCTTCTCGCTGATCCCTTTTCTTGGCAGCCTCTGGGATGACACCAGGAATTAAGAGCATGGATAATTTGGCCACATGGCAGGGGGAACACTGCAATGTTTGGGCTGTTACTTAGCAGGGGCTGCATCTGTCATGCTCAGATTGCAAACTACTCTGTTCTGTGCTATTGAGGATCTTTGGGAGAAAAATTAAATAAAAAAAAAACACAGAATTAAAACTGTTTTAATCCTCTTGACTTGCATCTCAATTTAGTCCTTAGGTTCAAATGTTACCACTCTTTCCAATAATCCCTCAAACTTCAGGGAGAAATGGAAGGAGCAGTGTCCACATCACAACCATGGGATCCTTTCAGGACTTTATCTGTTAAAAGTGTGCCATTCCACAAGAAAGCCATTTTTCTTTTTGATGAAATGACCTACTTTGCACCCATATTGGAGTTAACCACCCAGTCTGAAAAAAAACCAGACTAATAGGAAAAGGATGAGGGATGTCAGTCTATACCTGCACCTTTTTTGTTAATTCATCTGGTATTTAAACACTAATTTTACAGTATTGACTACTGACTAGCACAGTACTGTCTACTGGACAGATTTTTCAGATCTTTCTGCTCGTGCTCTGCCCACAGCCAACGTCATGCATGATAATTTCATTTTACTCTGTACTAAATTGTAAATAGAGACATAAAATTAGCCTTCTTAACAAAGAGTTGTCTAAAATACAGCTTGAAACGTCACATGCAGGTTACTTTTAAGGTACCTTAAATAATTTTTTTAACTAATGGTGCAGTACCCTGCTATTCATTACTTATCCAGAACTCAATTCTTGGAGTAGCTGAACATCACCTCCTCCCTGTAGCCAGTGTGGGAGTTCTCATCCTGAGGTCTCCATTTCCAAAATTTTAGCAAATACAGAGTGATTTAAGGGGGAAAAGTTTCCCTATGAGCAACACCTCTGATCCAAGAGAACAAGGAACAATGCACATAAATCTGGTTGTCTCATAATTTTTATCTGCAGCTTTTTGATTAGTCAAGCCCATACCAGGGGAGTGGAACACCAAAATGAGGACAAAATGGGATTGCATCCCTGGGAAAAGCAACAGTGAGAGGTGTTTCTTAGATCACACTGGGACTGATGGAGGACAGTGCTAGTGAGGTGGATCAGTGAATACCTGGATGAGTCTGGTACAGGAAAAGCTCCTGTTTGGCACTGATGAGCCAAGAACCTTTGTGCACTGCTGACCTGCAAGACAGAAAATGCCTGAGAGATCCTGGGCCATGTAAATAAAATCAGACCTTCACTTGGCAGGGCTGGACTCTCCAGAGGAGCAGTGGAACATTTCTGCAAGCTCCAACAACTCCTTTCACCAGCACATTGAGGCATTGATTCATGAGACCCCATTAAATGGCTGAAACGCTTTATTAGAAGTACTAGCACACTGTAAAGTATGTTTTGACACAGTCAGAACCTGTTTTCACCTCCTTTAATGGTGAAATTCTTTCCCATTTGGATGCATAGTTCAAAGCAAGGTGAAAGGTTTTAATTCAGCTAGATTTAATAGAGCACAGAATGGTTTTGGTGGGAAGGGATGTTAAAGAACATCCAGTCCTATCCCATCCCATGGGCAGGGACATCTCCCACTGTTCCAGGTTGCTCCAAGCCCTGTCCAACCTGGCCTTGAACACTTCCAGGGATCCAGGGGCAGCCACAGCTTCTCTGGACAACCTGTGCCAGGGCCTCCCCACCCTCACAGGGAAGAATTTCTCCCTAATATCCAATCTGAATCCATCCTCCTTCAGCCATTCCCCTTGTCCAATACAAGATGTCTTATGTTCTGGTCACTGAAGGTAAAGTATAAAATACCAAAGTGGTATTTTATATATAAAATATATAAATATAAATATATAAATAATATATAAATAAATATATATATAAATAATATATCAAATACTTTGAGGAGAAACACTCTCCCATATCATTTCAAATCTGACAACCATCTTCTCAAGATAACAAACCTTATTTCTGACCAACGAAACACAAGATAAAAACATAATTCACTCATCCTGTACTCAAATGCATCTCTATCCCATGCAAAACCAGAGGAAAAGAGAGAAATTTTTTTTTACTCACTTTCCTTTGTTAAACACCGAGAAGCTGGCATTGTGGGACCCTGGGGGAAAGAAAAGTGACAATGCTTTCAGGCAGGAGTATGAAGTAAATCCTACCAAATATTGTCCAGGTTCTCTAGGCCCAAGTCTCCCTTCCTTGCACTTTCCTTACAAGAGTAAGGAAAATCTATTTTACATATTTAACTCACAATATCTTTCCCAAACAGGAAGGCTGGAGCTCAAAGCCTCCACAAGAAATCAGAAGCTTCTTCAGGGTGCTTGGAAGTAAGGAAAAATTAAAGGGGTGCCACCTCCTACTGGAGATTGTGACTAGAAGGGAACACCAGATGTATTCCTCTAATAAAGCTCTAAAGGAACGTTACATCACAGACAAGAAGGATTAAAGCAGGAAACTCAGCAAGGACCCCAAATCCCACTGTTGGCTGTCAGCAGTGCCCTCATCACATCGTGGTTTCCCTCCATGTCCTCCCAGGCTGTGCAGAGGACACAAACCAGGGCAGGGGCTGTGCTGAATGCTGGCAAGCCTTGATCTGAAGCTGATTTTATGGACTCAGCCCTGAGCCACATTCCAGCTTTGGAGACAGAACAGGAACTCATGACAGACGCCCTCCTCCCTGCATCCTCTGGAGCTGCAGGAGTGACAGAAACCCATGGTTTTTACCCCTTTCTACCAACCTATGTGGTTCCCTTCCACCCGGCACTGCAGGGTGCCCAGTCCATCCTTCACCTGAATGGGGTAACTGTGGAGAGACAAAGGACTTCCCTGAGCTTTGGGAGCTAAAGAAAAAGCAAAATATAGTAGAATCAACTAATCAATAGAAGATTTGGGTTTATACACCTGAGATAGTAATGGTTTGCTAACTTTAGAAACATGGGAGTGAAGCAGGTGAGATGGGAGAGGAACAACCCATCTTCCCACTAAAGATCAAGAGTTCAGCAGCTTAGGAGGATGTATTCCAGCAGCAGTGCTCCAGCTTGGCTCCTTTACACCTATTTCTAGAAGCTGATGCTGTTGGTCGCCTTCAGAACCCCCCCTTGAAATAAAAAACTGAGCAGGGACAAATGCAGGCACAAGGGGAGGGTGAATAGGAAGAAAAAAATGTTTTCCCTCTACTTGCTCCTCTGCAGGTTCCTAAACTGTGAGAATGAGCAGGTAGCAATGAAAACAGATATGCTGGCACTACATCAACCCTCTGGAGTCATGGAATGACACGATTCCCATCATTAACTCACATGTTTAAGCACTTGAAGCTGCAGAAAGCCAGCAGCCCTTACCCACCCCATCACAGACCATAACTCCTCAGGGCCTGTCTCCACTTTAAGACAAAGCAGAAGAGTTTCTTCAAAATCCACAAATACTTTTGTGCACAAGCTGTGCTGAACCCTTGCACCAACACAAACCCAAAGTAAACAAGAACTGACGTGGTTCCAACTCTTCTGTCAGCAAAAGAGCAGAGACTGGTCCATCCATCTCCTTCTGATGTAAGAAAAGCTGGCCTGGGCAAAAAAATAAACAGTAAAGATATGATGTGATACAGATGAAAACCTGATCCTGTTAAAATCAGCAGCCAGTATCTTCCCAAGGGACAGGAATTTTCTCCCACTTGTATCTAACATTTATTAACCTTCTAGAAAATGGCACATGCCCTAATCTCTCATCTCTGCGCCTGCAAATTGCATTCCCCAGTTACTGTGGGAGCTGCAGCTCAGTGAGAGTGCAGCAGGGCACTCTTGGAGACCCCAAGAATGATCCAATCCCTCCCTGAGGGCAAGGCTGAGCTCCAGGAGGGCAATACCCACCCACACCTTCCAAACCAGCAGGCAGCACCACCCACAGCAAGTACAATCAAGATGCAGCTCAGACATTTCTTCATTTCATTGGGGGGAAAACACTACAAACTACTTCCAGCAGAAATCACCCAAGCTCCTAATAAAAAAAAAATTAAATATCTGCTCCTTAAAGGATCAGTATGGGACAACTTCCACTGGAGAAGAGGAAGAAGGTGGGAGGAATAAATTCAGAGTAATTAGCAGAGTAAGCAAAGGCTGGCAATGATTCTTTGAGAATTAGCAGTCAATTAAAGGAAATAGGTAATTAAAACCTGTAATGCAAACACTTTGTGATGACCCATCCCTCCCAATGCAGTTTTCTATGGCCCATGTTTCAGAATGCAGTTTTATTAGGTTTTTCTAAAAGAGCTTGCTTTTATTAACACGGTGGCTGATACTGAGAACCTTTCCTTTTAAGGAAGACTAAAAAAAATATCAGTGCTGCCAAATGTTTCTTCAACATCACTGGACCAGTGCATCCCATACAAAGCCTGGAGAAAGGAGCAGAACACACTTGAAGCATAAAAACCATTCCCTTTTTCTTTGCTCCAAATCCTGAATCAGCGTGACTGAGTGACAGACTGCTCTGGTCAAGTCCAAGTCCCCACCTGGTACCTATTTCCTAACACACCAAAAATGGGCAAATAATTCATGTGAAGCTACAAAGGGAGCCTGTCTGGTATGCTGGGATTTTGGGGCCATTTCCTTTTGGTGAGGCTGAGCTGTAAATGAGTAATCTGGCAGCAGAGCACTGCAGGCACATCCAGCCTGCACTCAGACAGAGCAGCCTTTCTTCCCCCTCATCAAAGGTTCCAGGGCTCCACCAGAGGCAGGTGAAACAATAATTGATCCCAAACAAAGGATGTTGATGTGCACAGTGTAGGGATGGCATGGCAGGAATCTGCTCTGGACTTTCCTTCATGCCAGCAGGGAATTTAATCACTTAACAAGGGACATTTCCAATCAGCTTGAGAGGTCATTAAAAAGTATGTCAGTGTTAAATATCTGATGCTCCAATTAAAATTTCTGACTACTGAGAATACACACCTTTCCTGGCTCCTGAAATGATCCTTAAACTGCCAGCAGAGTAACTATGGATTAATAGTTTATCTTTAAAATACTTACCTGGGCTTGGTTCTTCACTGCTACTGGCACAGAAATCATAAATTAACATTTGGTAACATATCCATACATATGGAAATACATATGACACACAGCAGGACAGTGTTGATGCTCATTTTGGATTCACTGTGTTTAAAGGGGCTGCTGTCCTAAAATAAGATTTTTTTAAACCTAGCTGCTTTTCTCTGTTGCACATAACCACAGAAGCAACATTAAAAAAAATATATCAAACCTCTGAGAACAAGAAAACAACTACAGAGTGTTTAAAGCAGTGAACAACAAAGCCTTTGGTCTCAAAATACTTTTCTTTAGTCTTCTGGTTCACCAGAGCATCTGCTTCAAACTAATAGGTTTTTTTCTTTAAAAAAAAAAACAAAAGCAAATGGAAAAGGGAAAATTTATTTAACTTTTCAACTCTGACATTATTTTAATTAGTTAAATTTTAATTTGCTAGCCAAAATAAAATCTACAGCAGCCAGCTGCAATTACAGTACAATTCACACTGAGCTGTGATTGACTGTGCTGCCAGTAAACAAACCAACCAGCTTAATGGACCAGTTGCAATTAGATTAACAAAGTTTGCTGGAGCCCAACTCATGAGCTGCAATAAACCACAAAGGAAATAAATGGCAATTCTGGGCCAACTGGTTGCAATTTATTGCTGTCGAGGAGGCTGATGGAAGAAATGCCAATTTACAGGGACTGCAGCAGATAGCTGAGTGTTCATAATTACCCATCAATATAATCCACATTGAAGTCCAGGGTCTCATATCTGCCAGCAATTGTCTTCCCATGAATCTGTATTAAATTTCCTGTTTAAGAGGAAATGGAAATTGAAAAGTCTTTTAAAAGCAGAGAACTTATTCGCAAATTTTCTGAGCTGAACAAAAGGAATTAATGGTCTTTATATATTTTGCAGAAGTTCCTGCACTGAATGTATACTCTCAGCTTTTACCATGGCTCAAGATGATTTTGCACTTAATTCCCTTTTCTCAAAGCACATGTCTTTGTTTCCCACCAAAATACCCAAATTCATTCCAAAGATTTTGCAGCTCTGTATTTGGACAGAGCTGACAATTTTTTTTTCAATTCTTTTGTTAGCTAAATGTCACTTTCTAACCCAATTCCACTGTAGAACCTCACCAGACAACCAAAATTACATCATTTGTACACCAGACAGGGTGAAGCTCTAAAGAAGGATCTTGGCATATCTGTGACCAGATTATTCCCCTGCTCCTCACTCACACTGGGAGGTGAAACATCCATCCAGCTAACACATAGAAACCTCCATACTGGCACCCTAAAGCAAGGCACAAGAATCTAGAGCTGAACTACACCTGAAAGCAATCAGAAATTAGGGACTGATTTAGAATGAGGCACATCTGTGTGATATAACCTCCATGTGACTGCCTGAACTCTTGAAATACCAAAGTCTTTTGATTAATCTTGACTTTGAGGATTAAACTTTCAATTTTCTCTAAAGAAACCTGTAAATACAGAAATAATAGAAATGGGGGGAGGGTTAATCTGTCATATTCCAGTTAATTTTTCAGATCAAAATCAGTGAATAACTTCTCATGTAACTTTAAAGCACGATCTAAAACCCCAATAAGCAAAAGATCTGTATGGCAGTACAGGATAACGAAAGGTCCCATACCTGGGGTGCCAGATGATGGATTAATTTGGTAAACCACAGGTGTCTGCTCAGCTGAGAACTGCAAAGAGAAATTTGCAGTGAAACATCAGCTATTTCTGCAGCAGTCGAACCCCACCTGAGGCTGCACTGCTCACAACCCCTCCAGCAGCTGCATTTCAGACTCACACTCCACGTCTGATCTTTGCAGCAGATTCCTGCTCTGGGAAAGGAGTAAGGAGAATTATTCCCTTCTTACCCCCTCTCCATTCACAGTCTGGATTAGTGATATTTTTTACATCTTTTGTGCCCAGATTGCCCATCCTGGCTTGATCCAGTGTCAGAAGACACAGTTTAATACAATATCAAATTTCTAAGTCATGCTTTAGCTGAAGTTAAAACCTGCATTTTATCTTGGATGGTGACACCATTTTTCTTCCCGATAGTATATCCTTTAGAACAATTCCATCATCATAGATGGGAAATACTTCAGCCACTCTTTGGCAAGTTTGTTGGGTACTCTAAAGCAGTGAAGGAAAGACTTTGTCTTGGCCGATCTTACAGCAATACAACAGAAATTTTTTGGGAAAAGACCACCTCTGCCTCTGAGGGAAAAAACCTTGAAAACCATCAAGTCCAACCATTAATCCAACACTGCTAAATCCAGTAAAACATATCCCCAAATGCCACATCTGCATGGCTTTTCAAACCCTCCACGGCTGGTGACTCCACCACTTCCCTGGTGTTTGACAATCTTTTGGGGAAGAAATTTTCCCTAATATCCAATCTAAACTTCCCCTGGTGCAACTTGAGGCAATTTTCTCATCCTGTATCTTGTAACTTGGGAGAAAAGGCCAACTCACACCTGGCTGCATCCTCCTGTCAAAGAGCTGTGGAGAATGGGAAGGTTCTCCCTGAGCCTTCTTTTCTCCAGGCTGAGTCCCCCCACCTCCCTGAGCTGCTCCTCATCAGATTTGTGTTCCAGACCCTTCCCCACCTTTTTTGGACATGCTCATCTTCCCCACCCCCTTTATGAGCCCCTTCATGGCCTCATTGGCACTTACAGATGCTGCTCACAGACCAATAAATATAATAAAAAATTAATTTGCTGTAGTAATTCAAAGGTACAATTGCATATATCAGGTTTTCCCTGATAAAGCTGTTCGTGATAAGCTTTCCTTGAAGGTCATTCCCTTTCAGAGCTCAGCCTTTGCCTTCCCTCCCACTCCTGGTCATGTTAAAAACGAATGGCCACTTCTGGAGCAAGGGCAACATCACACCATACTCCAGGCTGGAGAAGATGTGGAGAAAGAAGCCAAAAGCAGCATGAAATTGGGACCACTGGCTGACACGAGTGTTGTGAGCTGCTCAGACTTGTTGGTGCCTGCAGCAGCTTTTCCAATCTAATGCAGAGGCAAAATTAATTTTAATACGTGTAGCTCCCAGGGCCCAGCCCCAAACAAAGAGACACATTGTGGTTTATTTAGCTTGGAATGTGCCTCATTAACAGCATCCCCTGGTGATTTTTCATCAGCTCCCTAAGCTAGCTGAACCACCCGATGACTCTTCAGCTTTAATGTGCAATTTACTGAAAATGCTGGGTTTTTTGCTCAAAGTTAGCACAGAGGTGGGATGTGACATTCAAAAACACCAGGCCTCATCCCAAAGCACACAGTCATGGGTAAGGATTCTGCTCTGCAAGAGATCACAGAATCCCAGGATGGTTTGGATTGGAAGGGACCTTAAAGACCTTCTCATTCCATGCCCCTGCCATGGGCAGGGACACCTTCCACTATCCCAGGCTGCTCCAAGCCCTGTCCAACCTGGCCTGGAACACTTCCAGGGACCCAGGGGCAGCCACAGCTTCTCTGGGCAGCCTGTACCAGGGCCTCACATTAAAGAGTTTTTTTTCAAACATCCAATCTAAACTTACTGTCTTTCAGTTTGAAGCCATTCCTCTGGTTCTGTCTCTAACATGCCCTTGCAAAAAGTCTCTCCCCGCCTCCCTTTAACTTAGGGTTGGAATTGAAGGTCTTAGAGGTCCCTTCCAATCCAAACAATTCCATGATTCCATCCATTTCAATGTATTTCCTGTGACACAATGTTGAAGCTTCACTCCCTTCAATACCTTGAATTCTTTATCCTCATTTCTGCACTTGTTTGGTGATTACCTTGAAAGAATAGTTTTCTTTCTCCACCTCAGTCAGGTTATTAATCACATGTCCTTTAAAGATCACCTCCACGTAGTACAAACCCTCCTGGGGTGAAGACCTAGGTGGAAGAAAATGCGTATTATATTTTTATACAAATTGTATTTAGAAAATATCATGTCCTTTACAGAGTCTCCATTCAAAAGAAGTCCACTGAGACTTCCATAGAGCAAAGGAGTTTTACATTGTCAGCCCAAACTTCACACTTATGAAGCCAAACTTTAAAATAACACTTGAAAAGAAATGTGGAAGCACAGAAAGAAACCACAGTTAAGAGCAGAAGGTGACAGGATTGCATCAGAGCTCCACCTAAATTATTGTTAATGAAAAACATTCTCATTGGGCATGCACAGAAAATAATTGTTATTCATTAGTAATAAAATGAATCCCTGGATCTGCAGGGCACCTTGATCCTGGTCCATAAATTAATACTCCATCCTTGTTTCACAGTTTCCCAGCACAGAACCCTGCAGAATTAACTCCCGGCCAAATCACAGCAGCAAAATATGGAAGAGTCCCATTAGGTCCCTATTCAGACACCCCAGTGTTCCAGCCCAACCACCATAGTGTGAAAGCTATGGCAGGATAGAAAACAGGCAGCTCAAACTGGTGCTTGGAACTATATTTATTTCCTGTTCTATTCATAAACCCTCTCTATCACCTTGGACACGTCAAGGACACCAAAAGCTGGTAGAATCTCCTCCAAGATTTTCTTGGGAGTTTTGCATCTGAAAGCTAGATGTCTACAAACCTCTGAAGGTCTGAGCCTGGACTGCCCAAGAAGCCTCACTGTGACCCTCATGCTTCATGAAGTTAAAACAAAAATCAATCAACCCAGGTTAGCAGGTGCTCAGTGAGACCACAGCATGAGGATTTTTGAAGGAATTTTGAATGAGTTAGAAACAGAATTTCTGAGTTGTTTTGAATAATGTGATTTATTTTTCTTATTATCTACATAAGAAAGAAATGTGAGTTCAACTCACATCTTCACCACGTGGCTCAGAAGGTCACAAGACCTCTAGCAGCAAGACCTTTTTAAAAATATATTAACCAATAAAACACTGTAAGCAAGGATATTTATACTTTTAACCCAATGCTTAAATATTTTGTCTTATAGACTCATACTATAGTGTAAATTTTCTTAGTCAATCATGTTATAATTCAAAAATATACTTTATGGTACTATGTATAGTACTATAGTACTATACTATATATAGTAGTATACTATATAGTACTGTACTCTAAAACTCCAAACTTTCCTCTAGCTTCATACTACAGTGTAAATTTTCTTAGTCAATCATGTTATAACTCAAAAATATACTCTGTAGTACTATACTATATATGGTACTATATTGTATAGTACTATACTCTAAAACTCCAAATTTTCCTTTAACTTATCTCTGTTTTAAACTATAAATCCACATTCTCATTTCTAATACCTAAATTTGGAAGCCTTTTCCAAATCCTAATAATAAATTTTGGCTTACACACCCAAAGTTCTGAGAATTCCCTATATTTCAGATAGGAATTCTTTCAGCTCCCAGATTTCCTGTGCAGACACTGAAGGAAAAGGAGGATCCTGTTTGACAGAGTCAAGGTCTCGCCCACAGTGTAACTATGGATCATACCTTGTTCTGCACCTTATGGTGGGCAAGTCCAAATACAGAGGAGAGACATCACAGGGCAGCCTGGGCAGGTCTGGATGCACCAGGGACACCTCCAGCTGGGATGCACTGGCTGGAGAGACAGATTCCACCTGGTGGGATGCTGAGCCTGAGCAACAAAATCAATCAGAAGAGCTCTGTGAGGGCAGGATCACTCCCAGTCACACAAGGAGCATTTTTGGATGTACAACTCAGCCTCTCTAGGAATAATGTTTAGAGTCCTTGATCAGGCTTTTTAAAACCACGTTTGTGGAATTTCATATTGTGGTGGTTTAACCCGAGCTGCCAACTCAGCCCACACAGCACTCACTCACCTACCCCCAGGGTCATGGGGGAGAGGATTGGAAGGGTAAAAACCACATCCCCAAGTGCATTTCCACACAATTTAAAATCCCCCTGGTGACTCTACTCCCACACTGGGCAGCCTGTGCCAGCTAATGACCATGCACAGCTGATTCAGAAACCAACTCTCTTCAGAGAGAATATTCATCACTGTGGAAAATCAGACCTAGCTTTGTACAGTTGGTTTGGGGCCAAAATGGACATGACATACAATTTTCTGAAATTTTTACTCAGATGTCATGTTTATCATAAGAGTTTTAAAATGCTCCAGCATCACAGAACATATGAAGAGGGCAGATTTTTAGCTTTTCTTCAATAAAAGGGCAGGAGCAGGGAAGAAATTTCTATCCCTATATCTGAAAAAATAAACATTTTGAATTTTGCTCCTTAGAAATAAACCTTCATCAATAGCTTATAAAGTCATCATTTAAAGCTCAGTGTCATAGCCTATGGCTCTGTTCAGTAGGGTTTGTCACTCCAACCACAAACCTCAGAAGGGAGCTGATTATCTGTTACTTTTACATCCCTGGAAGTGTTAAAGATCAGGTTGGGCAGGGCTTGGGGCAACCTGGGATAGTGGAAGGTGTCCCTGCCCATGGCAGTGGGGTGGAATGAGATGATTTTAAAAATCTCTTTCAATCCAACCTTTCTGTGATTCTATTTCAATACACACTTCATAAGAATTTGAAGCTCACCATTCAGAGTGATGGTAATCCATGTTCCCCCAGCAATGCTCCCCTCTTGGGGCTTGACAAGTGATCCTGAGGCTGTCCCTGCAGAAACAAACCAGCTCCATCAGGCTGAAGGGAAATGCAAATATCTAAAAAACCTTATTCAGGATGAGACACAGTGACCTGAGAGCTGCCTTCCTGTGATCCCACCCTTCATCCCATTTCTCCTCCTCAAGCATCCAAATTAATCATGTTTCCCATCCTTTTCCCCCACCACTTCTCCCCATTTACAGCTCTCCTCAGGGAGCTTTTGATGCCCTTTAGGGCTTCCTGAACCAAGCTACAGCCTGAGCCTCCTGTCATCCTCAAGAATTAAAGATGATAAACATCATTTTCATTCCTTCATCTCTCAAAGAAATGTGTTTGCTGACTTCTGTGCACCCTACCAAAATCAAGGGTGCCTACAAAAAATATCCTTTTCTAGCTCCCAGTCAGCCTGTCCAGGTATTTCCTTCTGAAGTCCTTAGGAAAGACATTCAGGCCTGGAAAAGAACTCCTGCTTCATGATGTTAATCACCTATAACCTGCTATGTCAGGCTTTCATGAAGGCACTAAATTTCTTAGATAATTTAGGATTTATTTCGGGTACCCTCATTCTCTGAAGCTGAGATATGAACCACTACATGGCTTCCTTTTATGCAGCCACTGACCAGAATTTTACAGAAGCCATTTCATGGTAGTATCCACTTTTCTGATTAACGTTTTAGGAGATTTCCAACTTCTTAGTTATATTTGGATGCAATCTGATCAAACATCAGTATTGGTCACCAAAGCCAAATATTGGACACTTTTGCATCATGAACCCTTAATAGCAACATGCAGAGAGTGACATATTTATCATCAAGTAAACAAAAAACAATAGGTATGGTACGAACTGAGAGAATTAAAAATTAATCCAGAAATCTCCTCTATGGCTATGGAAATAATGCCATGGAAAACCAATAATAATGATGGACAATGTCCAATGTGCTACAGTCAATATCCCATATTTTTCAACACCTTTTAGAGGTATTCTCCACTACTCACAGGCAGTCTGTATCCAATCCCCACTGGATTTTGCAGGTGAGGTCGGAGACAACACCTCTCCATCACCCACCTACTAAGAATATCAGCCCAGCATTCAGCAGGAATGTCCTCCAAAGGTTCATCTTGAACATTGGATGAGGAATTCACAAAAGTCTGGCTCCAGAACCTTCCCTGTAACTTAAAAAAAAATAAATGTGTATTCTTTATTCTCAATGCAAATCTGTAGGAGCAATAGCGGGAACTTTTCTAATAATTTAAGAATATTTTTACATTGCTTGGTAGTTGCAGACCACGCCTTACTAACTGTCATAGACAGAGATATCACACATTTTCTTTATAAAGTCCATGTCAGAAGCTGTTCTAACATTTAAAGACAGACTATCAGCTTCTCCTGCCTTCAGCCTCAGTATGGAAAAAGCATGAGTGCATTAATTTAGCCACATTTTTAAATCACAAAATGGTTTTAGTTGGAAGAGATCTTAAAGATCACCCAGTTCCAACTCCTGCCATGGGCACGGACACCTTCCATCAGACCAGGTTGCTCCAAGCCCCATCCAACCTGGTTTCTACTGCTTATGGACCACAAGACCCACTGCAACCACTTTCAATTTCTTGCACATTTTAACACACTGAAAAATGCATGGGGCAGAGTCCAGCAAAAGTGAATGCTGTATGTCAATGCAGGTGCAGAAAATATAATTTGGATTTAATTTTGTTATTATTTTTAGAAGTTTTTTCTGGCTTTACTTACCTTATTGAATTTGTTTTTCCTCCATTCCTCTGATGAGTCAAGTGCCAGGGCTCTGATACCAACACAAGAGCTCCATCCCCCTGGCACCAGCTCTGTCACAGGTTTCAGGCTGGGGTTGTGTCACTCACTCTGCCCAGTGCTGAAACCCACCAGACAAACTTCCCAAAAAGGCTCAAATCCCGTCACAGACACCTCAGAGCTCTCCACTGAGGATGCTTAATTATTAACCTAAGCTACTTGCTGCTATTAACTGTTTTGTTCCAAGACTTTAATGACCAAAACAAAAATAAACTGGGATTGTTCTTCCATTGATATATGCTTAGGTCCTCCAATAGGAGGACAATTAATCCATATTATCCTTATTTTTCCCTCCTACAACATGACAGAAAAACTGGTTTTTGATATGCTGATATCAATCTGGGACTGACTTTCACAGTGAGTGGACTTCAGGGTTCCCTTATATATTATTATCTAAATTTTTCCATGGTATTCCAAACAGCATCTGCTGAGAATTCTGTCCAAAGGGTGTTTACATCCCTTATCACTTCTCAAGTGGCTTTAACTGCACAGGCTTTTTTGCCTGTGGAAAAGAGGGCAGTGGATTTTCACAGTGTTTTCATTCATGCTCTGGAGAGCCTTGGCTCCTGGGAAGATGCAATCCAGCCTCCCCCAGACACTGAGCAGCATCTCTACTCCCACCTCTGCCCTCCTCTCTTTGAACCCCAGATGGATTTTGATGCAGTCCCTCAATGGGCTGCTGACCCCCTGCCCTGGTATGGAAAAACCTTCATGGAAGTTTCCACTGAAATTTTCAGGAAGTTCTCAGACCCCACAGCATAGCTGAGGTTTAATGAGTTACCACACGCCAAACAGCAGCAGAATGTGCTCATGCTCTCACCTCAGCCCCTAAGGGAGGTGGAACAGGCTTGCTCAGCCTCAATTCAGAGGCTCAGTGGCACAAAGTCATGGGCAATCAACCCCCAGGGGAGCTCTGGAGCTCTGCCCAGCAGTGGAACCAGTTGTGCTTGGTTTATTCTTAGACCAAGCCCCAATGTCTCAGCCACGTCCAGCCAATGATTACAGGAACCCTGTGTGAGTTAACCCCACCTGTGATCTACACTCAGTTTACTTATTAGCAGAATTACACTGGAAATGTGGTCAGAAGGAAGAGCAAACTCGAGGGAATTCTCAAACAAAAAACTATTGCTAAAGAAGAGGCTCTTCAAGGATGACAACCTGAACCCAGCAGACAGAAAGAGATGCTGGTAACAGGGTCCACTCACAGCCCAAAATAAAGGGATGGACCAGGTGCAAGGTGCCTTCAGGAATCCCCCTCAGAAACAAGAGGAGAGAGGGCAGGGTGCTCAGCTACAACAGGAGCCCATGGTCCAGATAAAAGGCAGGACCAGAGGGGGATGACAGAGCAGTATTTCCACAGGACAGCTCAGGGAGGGAGCACAGGGCCACAGGTGAGGTTAAATCATGCTCTGGAACCACAGCCTCGCTGGGGAGGGTGGTCCCAGGTGAGGCTGATGAGGATCATTATGATTTATTGCTCTCCCAACACACTCTGCCACTCAAACTCTCTAGATCAGCAAAAACTATCAATATTGTATTAGTATCCACAGCACTTTGTGATCCAATCCTAAGGAAATGTTTTATCTAGGAAATC
The DNA here is from genome assembly GCF_014805655.1 of Passer montanus. Lineage (NCBI taxonomy): Eukaryota > Metazoa > Chordata > Aves > Passeriformes > Passeridae > Passer > Passer montanus. The sequence goes on along the minus strand of NW_024374812.1, from coordinate 167,318 downwards.
TCAATCAAACATCCGAGGTTTGCAGATCAGAAGGATTTGGCTGGGATGAGGAGTTTATTCTTTGCAGATAAATCACAGATTAAGTAAAACAATGCACAGGGAGCCCTACCCATGAAGGAGCTGGAATGTGAAAAGAAAGGGAAAGGGCAAGTCCAGAGGAAGCCACCAAGATGGTTAAAGGGATGGAGCAACTCTCCTGCAAGAAAAGGCTGAGATAATGGGAGTATTCAGCTTTGAAAAGAGAAGGTTCTGGGGTGACCTAATTGCACCCATCCAGTACCTGCAGGGAGCCTACAAAAAAGATGGACCGAAACAATTTATAAGGGCCTGGAGGGACAGGACAAGGGGGAAGGGTTTAAACTGACAGAGAACAGGGTTAGATGGTATATTAGGAAAAAGATTTCTCTGTCAGGGTGGGGAGGCCCTGGCACAGGTTGCCCAGAGAAGCTGTGGCTGCCCCTGGATCCCTGGAAGTGTCCAAGGCCAGGCTGGACAGGGATGGAAGAACCTGGGATAGTGGAAGATGTCATGGCAGGGGATGAGCTTTAAGTTCCCTTCCAAGCCAAACCATTTTATAACATCACAATTATATGAAAAACGTTGTTCTAAATTACCAGAAATCCAGGCCTAGAATTCAGACCAGAAGAGGAATGGCCAAGTCACAGAGGAGCCTCACTATAGGATATGTAAATACTTTGTCACCACAGGCTCTTTTTAGGGACATTACCCACTTAAGAAGAAATCAGCACATTTTGATGAGCAAGTGCACGTTTGTATATATGTGCAAGCCACATTCTTCCTGCCAAAGGACAGTTGTGCTCAAAAACTTCACCCCTAGTTTTGTTTGGACTTACTTATTTAGGGGTTTAGATTTTGAGTAAATAAATAGAAATAGCCCTACGGACAGGCTCAGCATCCAGAATCTGAGAAATACTCCTGCAGTGAACCAGAAAGGAGGCAGAGCCAAGCAGGAGGGGTGAGCAGTGGCTTTTTGTCACTAGATGGAAGCATGGAGCCATCAAAGACCTGCCTGACACTTGAAATACAACCCAGGAGCGGCCAGGCTGTCACTGCTCTGCCTGACACAGGTCCAGGAGTGTTTTGTGTCAGTTCCTCTGCTTGAGGAAAAGCCCAGGTTCAAGCAGGCAGCGCAGGAGGAGGAGATGTGGGATCTGCTCCCAGCTCTGGCACTCACCAGGGCGTGATTTGGGCTAAACAGCTTCACTGTCAAGCCACTGATGTGTGAGGCAGGGATGACACTGCCCATGAGGCCTTTTTCAGAGGCAGCAGCATGGAAAGACTCTGTTTTTGCAGGACTTGGAGCATTTCAGGGATGGAGGAGCCCTGAAGGAGCCAGATGAGGGGTCCCCTCATGCTCCCCCCTCAGTCTCACAGCAGCCACCTCACAACAGGAACGTGGCAAGTGTTGGACACCACATGGCACCCCCAGAGGAACAGCTGAGGGGAGGATAATGTGGCATAAGGAGAGGTTTAGCAATTTTAGTGGTCTGCAGCCACTGAAATCCCCTCCTTCCTCCCAGCCCTGCTGATGTACCCACCACCCCACATCAAGGGCAGCAGCCTTCCCTGCCCCCTGCTTGCCAAAGTCATGAGATGGGAATGCTGCCTGTGCTCACAGTTCCTGCACCTACAAAATGTATCCCAGGGTAAAGCCAGAATAATAGAGCTCATTCTTGGAGCATTAAATGATAGAATCATAAAATCACAGAATGGTTTGGGTTGGAAGGGACCAAAAAGCTCATCTATTCCAGCCCCCTGTCCTGGATCTCTGCTTTCCAGCTTGGCAGTATCATAGGATCACAGAATGCTTCAGGTTGGAAGGGACCTTAAATCTAATCTCATTCCACCTCCTGCCATGGGCAGGGACAAATTCCACTATCCCAGGTTGCTCCAAGCCCTGTCCAGCCTGGCCTTGGATACTTCCAGGGATCCAGGGACAACCACAGCTTTTCTGGGCACCCTGTGCCAGGGCCTCACCACCCTTGCAGGGAAGAATTCCCTCCTCATATCTAATTGAAATCTACCACCTTTCAGTGTGAAATCATTACCCTCTCCTGGAAGGATGGGTTACCAGTGGCCTGGAAGACCCACTGGTCATGCTGCTCTGTGCTGAGGGCTTACAGCTGCTCTTTCTTTCTATTAATACTTCACTTTTCCTGTATTGACACCAACTTCCTAGCAACCAAGGTCACAGAGAAGGTGTTAAGAAGCTGGGCTGCTTAATAATAAATCCTGGGGTTTGATGTCTTTTTCTCTTGAGAGGCTCGTTAGACACCAGCAGGCAGGGTGCTGAGCTGGGATTTCCAAAGGAACCTAGGGGATTTGGAAAACCTTCTCTGATCAAATTTCCCTTTGAATCCCAGACTTCCTCCTGCTAGCCCTCAGAATCCAGCTGGGTGAGGCTACTGTCCATGGGGAGGTGAGCTGAGGCAGGGCAGTGGTGTTAAACAGGGATCTGGGTATGAGAAAGCCAATACAGCTTGTTGATGATCAATCCCAAATCAGAAGAAAAAGTCCCTGGCCAAAAATCCTAGAGTCACAGAGTAATTTGGGTTGAAAGGGATCCTAAAGATAACCTAGATCCAGCCCCCTACCATGGGCAGGGACACTTTCCACTGTCACTGAGCTCTATCCAGCCTGACCCTGAACACTTCCAGGGATGGGGAATTGAAAATGTCTCCTGGTAGGAAAAGCATTCAGGCTTCTTCTCTCTTTTTTACTGTTCCTTTACAAAGGAAAAGAAAAGCATTTTTTTTCCTTGGAAATCTTAATATTCACATTATTAGGATTTTGAGATTTTAAAACCTTTTATTACCATTACTTCTACTTACATTTGCAGCCTGACTTGCCCAGCCCATTTTTCTACCCGATTTTTAAGGGATTCTACTCTTTCCTTTGAGAGGAAAAATGCTGGTGCTTCCAGGAGCCTTCCACATCTTTACAGGGTCACTTTTCAGCAGGATAAAAACTCTGTTGATCTTGTTCCCATAGCTACTCTTGCTGCATTTTAAACAGGCACTGAACTTCTTTAAATTCTAAATTTATTGCCAGTGCAGCTGCTTTAATGACAGGTTGGAGGCTTCTTTGGTTTCAAGGTTGGGTGTGTTTGTGCTCACGTCTCCTGTGGGTCACCCCCCCAACCCTGCCCCTGGCAGATGCTGGAGCTGGGGATGCACAAGGCAAATGGGCCAGGAGGAACCAGCATCTTGCAGGGGATTTGTCTGTTCAGCTTTGGTCTTCTCCCAGCCACGTGGAGGATGCTCCCCTGCTCCCTTGGGGTCTGCAGAGCACGTGGGATTGCCAGGGAAAACCAAGGCCAAGGCTGGCTCCCAGACCCATCATAGAATCATTAAGATTGGAAAAGACATCCAAGACCATCAAGTCCAGCATTTGATCAAATATCCCCATGCCCATGATTCAGCCATGCCACAAAGTGCCACATCTACTCATTTTTTGAACAATTCCAGGGATGGTGACTCCCCCACTTCCTTGGGCAACCACTTTTTCAGTGAAGAAATTTTCCCTGACATCCAACCTGGCACCAGTTAAGATCATTTCTCCTTGTCCTACCACTTGATACGTGGGAGAAAAGACCAAACCTAAATTGGCTACACCCTCCTTTCAGGTGTAGAGAGCAAAAAGGTCCCCTTGAGCCACCTATTCTCCAGACTAAACACCCCACCAGCACCTCCCAAGTACAGAAATCCTCCTAAAGCAAAAACACAGTCACAAAGGGAAATAAAAAGCAACTTCAAATAAAGCACTAGCTGCTTCTGCACTGTGAAAACTTCCTGGAGTTGAGTTCTTCCCAAAGACTTCCCTCTGCTGGGCTGCTCACAGGCACATCCACACTTCCCATCGGTGTGATGGATCACCACTCCTCCATTCTTTGTGTTACTGGGATTTTTGTCACCCAAACAGCACCCAAAAAAGGCTCCAGCTCTGTTGTGCTGGGCATTCTGGAGCCACGCAGTACCAGGAGTGTCCAGCCCTAAAGGAGCTTTCAGTTTAAGCAGGGGCAAAGGGACACAATCCCAAGTGCCTGTGGGAAAAGATGCCCGCTGCAGGTTTTGCAAATTGGGTGATAACATCCCAAAGGAAACCCGCACAGATTGGACCCCAGAGGGAAGGATAAAACCAAGAGGAATCATTTGGGCAGAAGAAATCTCTTGGGGAAGCCTCAGCAGGCGCTGCTGGGGAGTGAACCTCGGCATTTGCTTAAACAAACAGCTGGTGGAAGATTGGGTTTCCGAATCAAACTGCAACCCAGCACCCACTGAGCTTCATCCATCATTAGTCTTTCATTAGGAAACCTGTTCTTGGCCTGCTCCCCAGTTCTCAGAGAAGTGATTCAGGCAAATTCCCGCCCTGCTGTGCCCTGCAGCCTCTCTCCTTCCACCTCTGCAGCAAATGCCCACTTTCTTCTCATTTAAAAAAGGAATTCCTTCCCTTCCAGGAGTTTTCACTGTGAATGCTGCCACTGCCCCATCCCCGCCATCCATCCCTGCTCCCCATGTCTAAGCAGGAGGAACAGGTGGGACAGCTGACCCTGGTGAATGAAAGGAGAGCACAGTTTGGCTGCCCTCACCCCTTTCTCACAGCCTGTCCCTGCTGTCAGCGATCCCCCAGCCCCCAGGGACGGGGGATTTGTGTGTATTAGTCACATGAAAGGAAAGACCCTGCAGCAGGCTGCTCCCGGGCTTTGCTTCACCTCCAGCAGAGGGGATGGCTTGCCACTGTATTCCTCAGGGCTGGACTCAAATAACAGGGCTTTTTCTTTCTTTTTTTCTTTTTTTAACCAATTGGCTTCTATGTAAGATGTGCCACAGCCCTGATTTAAAAAAAAAAAAAAAAAGTGCAAAAGAACAACTTACAATGATCCCAGCTGTGCAGGGAGATGTGTAAAGCCAGATGCTGGATATGAGATCCTTTTCCATTGTCAAATTCCTGGGGTGGGATTTGATCTCACTGGCCTGGGGGGCAGCTCCACAGCCTCCCACCACACAGAGGGCTGAAGCTGAGCATTGATGGCCTCTCTCTGCCCAAAATCTGTCAGTCTGGTGTCACACACAGCAGACTCCCAGGTGGACCCTGCTGAGGTGGACTCACTGCTCAGGATAATATCCCAGGGTTATTATCCTCTCAGGAGTAAAAACTAGAAACTCATGGAAGTCAGACGGATGAACGCCAAACCTGTCACTCCAGGAGAAAGCAATCAGAGAATCACAGAATGGTTTGGGTTGGAAGGTACCTTAAAGATCACCTAGTTCCAAACCCCTTGCCACAGGCAGTACGAGTTTGACATAAATATGGTGACTTTCTATCACTTTTCTTCTCAGTGAAAGTGTAAGGGATGTTTCAGGGCTGTTGGGAACTCTGGATAGGTTGAGCACTGCTCAGCACATCTTCTATTTATTATTAGTGCTCTGAGTATTAATTTATTTTCTCACTCAAAACAACTTCTTTCACACTTCCCTCTCTTTTTCTGCTTACTTATGTTGCCTGAATCCAGCTAGAAATCATTTCCCACCCAGTCTCAAAAAACCACTTGAGCTGAACCACAGCAAGATTTTTTTCACCCCAGCTTTTCAGTACTGCCAGTGATCTGAATAATTGGTAATTATTACATCTCTAATTGAGATATCCTTGTGCTTGCTGCTGCACTGACCCATCAACCCAGCAATGAAGAGTAAAACAGAAGTAGAGAGAAAAAGAGCCCATAGGTGGGATCAGAACCTGCTCAATATATTTTAAGTCTAAATTAATGCTTTAATTCAGAATGAGTTTTCATGCATTAAAATGCAAGTTGAATGACTATTCAACCCCCAAACCCAAGATGATTCCCTTATTTAAGGACAGGAGGCCTGTTCAGCCCAGCCAGATGCATTTCAGAGTCATTTCCAGCACCGTGTGTGCAAGTGGGGGGAGGGCCATTAAAAATAAAAGTGCCAGTGTTCCAAATGCCAGCCCTGTGCCCACCTGTTCCTCTTTGAGCCCAAACGTGGCCACCTCTGACCCCGCTGTGGGTCTGGGGCCCTCGGGGGGCTGCACCTCCACCCCCCAGCCCCATTCCCCACGGCAGCTGTGTAAACCTCAAGGGCAACAGCTGGCACAGGAGATGATGCCTCCAGCTCCTGGCTGCAGGGACAGCAAAGGGCATCTGCAAGGGCTCCAAATCACTGATCTGGCAGTGGGGACTCAATTCATTCAAGTCACACAAAGTTTGGCGCTGCCCCCATTTGAACCCCCCCTCTGTCCATAAATCCAGCTCAATTAGCGCTCAAGGGTTCTCGCTGCAAGGTGTTAATTTGGTAATTGCCTGCCCCGGGGGACTGCAGGATGGGATTTTGGGTTCAGGGTGTGCTCAGCTCTGCTGTGACCTCAAGGGCATCCTGAGGAACTCTTGCTCTTTTGTAGCTGCAAGGATGGGGAGGGAAGAGAGGAAAATGGTGAAGAAACTCTTCTCATCAGTGCTGGATGAAGTCTTGATGTTACCTGGAAACCACAGAAAGGATTTTTTCATCCTCTGGCAGCCAGGGACAATAAGTTTCACATCCTGACTTCAGAAAGACAAATGTCCACTGGGTGATTTATCCAGTGTGTGGATATCTGCAGGGCGTTTTCCAAAAGCCTGACATGGAATTGGACCTTGAGGAGATCTCCCTTAAGCTGCTTAATTGTGAAAACACCAATGGGATGAGACTGAAACTCTATCCTAAGGCATCCCTTTTTTTTATCATGTCTAAATACGTGTCAGAACTCAACAATCCTTCTTCAGAATCTTTTCTTCTGCCTCAAAGGCAGTTGGAACTGACAAAGAATCACAGAATGGTTGAAGTTGGAAGTGACCTTAAAGTTCATCTACTTCCAATCCCCCTGCCATGGAAATACATCCCTGTACAGAGGAGTACAGGAATTCTATTCCTATTCTGACACAAATAAGTTAGGACGGCCACAAGCTGGAATTCCATAGCTGAGACTGGGTGTCCTTAAAAGATGGAACTGCCTGGAAGAGAGGTTCACTTGCCAGCTCTGTTCCATGCTCAGTGGGCTCTGGGAAATTCACTTCTTATCTATCAGTAATGATAACAGCAGGAGTAACGTGAGATCAGTGACATGTTGGACCCTTGGACAATTGATTTGCAAAGGTAATAAATAAATAAATAAATTCAATATATAAATAAACTCAACAACGGCCATTTCAGAGAATGCAAAGGCTCAGGGGACCTTTTTACAAGATTTGTTGAATATTGGGTGCAAATCAGGCTAATTCTCTCTTATTCTTGAGATGCTTGTGTCCTCCCACTCTTGCCATCCCCCAGTTGTGGTTGGAATGAAACTCCAAGGGACTGGACTGATGGTAGCTGTTGGCTTTCTCTGTACCATCCCAAGGCTATAAGGTTGACAACCTGACCTTCCCATCACCCAACCCAGAAAATACACCCAAAATCCAGCACAGACTTCAAGGCTGGGTGTCTCCCAAGGGAAGAGCAATGAATTTCCACTTCCAGGATATAAATATTCCCGTTTCAAACAACCTTTTCATTCCAGAGTCTACACCAACTTTCCACCTCCCTTCCCCATCACCAGCTCTCCCAGGCCATGAGCAGGCACCAAAACCCCCTCCCACCCCCATCCAAAGCCCCTCCAGCTCAATCAGCTGTCACAGGCCCCACATTCCTGCAGAACTCCCAGAATTGGCAGCTCTGGACATCTGCTCTTTTCCACCCCCACAAATATGCAAGCAGGTGTGAGGCAGCACCACTTGCCTTGTTCCTGACCACTTTTACCCAGGCACTGGGAATGAAGGCACAGCCAGAGGGGCAGAGGATCTGTTCCCCTCCATCCTCTTTGTGTCCCTCTGGGGAATGTATAGAAACAAAAATCAGTTTTCTTACTTGAATTGAACAATCTGGAAAAGGTGACACTTGAGTGTCTGGATATAATTCCTCTCTGCCTCACTCTGACAGGGACTTTTTACCAATGGTGGCAAAACCCAACTCATTCCACCCCTGCCATGGGCAGGGACAAATTCCACTACCCCAGGCTGCTCCAAACCTGATCCAGCCTGGCCTTGGACACTTCCAGGGATCCAGGAGCAGCCATGGCTTCTCTGGGCAATGAAATACTCACAGAATATAGAAATAGAGGGAGTACAGAAATTCCTTCCTGTAGCAAGTTGATAGTTACCCAGCATATCCATGATTTTATGGATGACAATCAGCATGGAGCTGTGTACAGGTCTGGGTTTATCTATATCCCAATGAAATTGAAAGTAATGACTAAAAAGAAACTAAAAATGAAGCCAATGTAGTTTGTGCAGTTTATGTAGTTTATGCCCTACAGGTTACTAACTGTGATTAAAAGAAAATATTCATTCAGCACATTCAACTTTTTCACTGCTGCTATTTTTCAGACAACTAGAACTTTAAATAAAGTAAAATAAAATATAAAAAAATTAAAACTTTTAAATAAAATAAAATAAAATAAAATAAAATAAAATAAAATAAAATAATAAAACAAAATACAGGACTATCCATTCTGTACTTGAATTTTCAGCTCTCAAATGTGTTTCACAGCCCCAGGTTGTGGTTTTTATGGATGGGGGGGACAACCTCCTTTATGGATGAGGGGGACAACCTCCTTTCTTTCCTTAAGGAATGGGGCCATACCTTATAGGAAATACAGAGGTCATCTCATGACTGCATGGGATCATGTGAGGTCCCTGAAACACTGCTCTCAATATCCTTACAAGGTGTATCAGTAGCCCCAGATAGAAAAGATCCATTTTTTTCCAGCTTCCACATGCCCAGTTTGTTCCCAGCTGCCATCCCCACATCCCTGTGAAACCTGGCACTGCCTGCAAGCACCAGCACATTCCAGTGACACCAAACCCCTCTGTCAGCCTCAGCTTGCCTGGGACGCTTCCAGGGATGCAGCAGCTACAGCCTCTCTGGGAGACCTGTGCCAGGACCTCACCAGCCTCACAGCCAGGAATTGATGGGATATCTGAGTGCCCCAGAGGGTCTTTTAGGTCCTCATCCCACCCTGGGAGAGGGCAACACTCTTAAAATATTGTTTATGATTGGAAAACTGAGGCATGGGATAATGTGCCCAAATACTTGGAAGAAGTTTATGGCACAGTAAGCGTTTTGTTTTGTTGTTTTTTTTTTTAAATCACACTTTCTCCTGCATCTGAAATAGTAAATTCAATACGACTGGCACAGCTGGCAGTGAAGCCAAATGGCCCACACTGATATTATTGAAGCCTTTTATCCTCCAAAACAGGATTGTTGCATGCAGCTACCTCTTGGGATGAGTCCTATCCTATGCAAACTCCTGAACTGTGTTTAGAAAAGGATGGGAGAAAGAAATCATCTCAGCCAAAACCGTGTTGAGGGTGTTCCTGCAGTGAGGATGGTGGAGTTCCTGCACCCAGCAGCATTGCCTGGGCCTGTTTCATTTACTTTTGGTAATTGCTTTTGGTCATTGGCCAAAACCATGTTGAGGGTGTTCCTGCAGTGAGGATGGTGGAGTTCCTGCACCCAGCAGCATTGCCTGGGCCTGTTTCATTTACTTTTGGTCATTGCTCTCTCAGATAATCCTATTACAGCCTGTCTTTCATCACAGATCTTGCTCCCTGCCTTTTGTCCCCATCCTAATAATTCTTTTTAGGTGACCATTCAAACCTCTGGAAGTGATTGCAGGGTTGTATGGTCACCCTGATTTTAACAAAAAAATATTTCCCTTCCAAAAAAATGCTGAGAATGTTTCAAAAGTATTTCTCCCCTATGAAGCAAGATTACACTCAGCACTGAGATTTTGACAGAAGATGGAGGGGAAATGGTTGATAATTTCAGAGGGCATTTTTGTTTATGTGTCATAGGAGACTGGTAAGGAGCAGAATGACAGGTTTGCTTCTTCAATTTGCTTCTTTAACTCTGAGAAAGCTGAAGATGTTTTCAAATTTCAACACAAGGGAAAAAAAAAGGGCAAGTGTTCAAGGCCAGGTTGGATGGGTTTGGATCAATCTGGTCTAGCAGAAGGTGTCCCTGCCCATGGGTGGAACAAGATGATCCTTAAGCTCCACTTCAACCCAAACTATTCTAGGACTCCATGATTCTTTGACTAATATTGTTTGCCAGCCAAAAATTCTCTGCAAACTTTTACCCACACCAGTGGATTCATTTCCAGGCTCCCAGGGGACACTATTTTTTTTTTTTTTTTAAATAGTGGCGGAGAAGAGGTGAAAAGACACACTTTTAACAACACCAGGGTTGGGAGGATCCTGGCTTGTGGCTCATGGGAATGAACCCAGCACTCGCCAAAGCCCAGCTCCTCTGACCACCAGGATTTTGGACCAGCTCCAAACCCTGCTCCCTCCTGCTCCTCCTTCTCCAGCCCTCCGGCCACTAAGAGATAAAACCGCTGTACCTGCAGGCTTTATTCTGGAAATCTGTGGTGGGATTTTTTGGTTGTTGTTGTTTTTTTCTCCCTGACAGGACTGAGTTACAGCATCGGAAAAAAAAAAGAAAAAAAAAAAGGGGATAAAGCTGCGAAACGCGGCCGTGCGGGCGCGGGACAGCTGAGGCGGTGTCAGCGGGTGATTGAGGGGGACAGCAGGGACACGGAGGGCTCTAAAGGACACGGGCAGCTGCAGGGACGGAGCCGTGGGGAGGGCTGGCCCCGGGGATGGGCGATACAAAAGGGCCGGTGACCGCCGGGCAGGGCAGGGACCGCGCGGGGATGGCAGCAGCATCCCGGGGACAGCAGGGCGGGCAGGGACAGCGCCAGGGTGGCTGGAGGCTGCTCTGCCCTCATTCCTGAGCGCAGGAATGTTGATGGAAAACCTTTACAAGGGAGTTGAGAGGATGCTGAGGAGAGGTGGGGGGGAAATGAGCTCAGGTGGCAGAAAACTGAGGGAAGGGAGGGGAGTTTAATAAGGTTATTACTAGGGAAAAAGAGGGAAAAAAATGAGGCAGTGGTGTAGAGGAGTGTGGGAGAGGGGGAAATGCCCAAATCCCCAAACACACTCACACACACACAGAAGTCAGTGGGATCAGCTGCTTCAAGAGGCTTTTGGGCAGCCCCATGCACAGGCTGCTTGCTGGAGAGCACTTCTGACCAGCCCAGCTCCTGCTTCCTTGGGGAAACCTTGAAAAGGATGAACCCCACCCCGTGCTGGAGATGCCAGCCCAGATAACACCCCTGGGGTGCCACAAAGCCACAAAGGACCCAGGAGAGGAGGATGAAGGGACCGACTGCTCCTTTGCTGAAGGTAATGCCTGTAATTTCCTTTTTTTCTCATGTAATACCTCCTGTGTGTGAGATTTATGGAATGCAGCAGCCAGTGCCTCACATCCAGGGCTGTGGAAAGAATCCTAAGGAGCTATGGGCAAGGCAAAAGATGCCATGAATGGAAAAGGGAAAGGAAGTGAGGTGGTGTCCTCATGGTTCAAACAGGGCCCCAGAGTCATTAGTAAATTCCCAGGGATCTGACCACCCTGCCTGGATATCACCTCTGGCTGTGGCACCAGAACATCCTTTCAAAGTGGGTGTATTCAGGCTCTTAGTGTGGACTGACCACTCCCAGGGATATGCTTGATTTTCAGCAGCATCTTCAGACCTTCAGGGGTTTTGTTCTCAAGGACAGCAGGGTTGGTGCTTGGAGCCCTCTTGGCCAGGTCTCTCCTCTCAGAAGTCAGCCCTTCATGGACCCTGGAGGTACAGGGACTGCTGGGGAAGGGCTGTAGGGTGTGCAGGGCAATTTCATCCCTGGGAAGCTCTGCAATCTCAGATTGCTCCCAAGGAGCCTCCTTTGACAGCAAAGGGTGCTCAGGTGATGAAGATCTTCCAGGGGAAGTGACCTGATTTTAATTCTCACCTTGAAATAAGTGGTGACCCACTAGTGCCTCCCTGTCACCATGTCCAGCTGTTAAATTACATTATCCCCACACTATTTTTGGTTTATTTAATGCTCCAGAATCATTACTGGGCAGCGAGGTGGTTTCCCCATTTCACCAAGGAAAACCAGGAGTACAGACATCCATAGGTCCAAATCTATCCCTGTTACCCTCAGACCCTTCAGTGAGGAGTTTAAATGATGAGCACAGCCACCCCTGGCTCCTTCTGGAGTCAAGAGACAGAGGCAGCCCCCTCTGGACACACTCCTGGGCCCTGCCTGTGGGTCCTTTCTCTCCATGGGTGGCTGCTCCCAGTTTTTCCAGCCTGTTGGAATTACTGCTTAATTTAACTGGGAATGAATGACTGAAGCTGTCAAAGCCCAGTGTAGGTTTATCCTCCTCTTGTCTCAGCTCATTCCCTCATTTCCCTGTTCTTGGATCACAAGTAGAGGAACTAACAAAAAAAAACCCAAACAAAGAGAGGAAAAGACACTGTGCTGTTTCCCAAGGCTGTACAAGAGGCTTTCTATCCCCCAGGAGCTCAGCTTAGGGAAGGGTTTTTGATATGAGGAGACCAAAAAATCCCCAGATAAACAGTCTTAGGTGCAGTAAAAGACAAGGATGATTCTCCTCTTTTTCAAGCCAGTGGCAAAAATCCTACTGGGCTTCTTGAAGGACGGTTACTGTAAATTGCATTGTTAAATTAATTTGCATTCAAGATATGGGGGGAAAGGGAAAATCAAGGAGCAAGGGAGGCCATGCTGAAGATGTATGGGCATTTCTACAGGTACTCCAGTTTGTCCCAGGCAAATTATTGCACCTCTGTGCCTCAGTTTCCCCACCCAATTCTGGGGATGTTAATGACCTTAGCTCAGGGGCAGTTTCTCTTCTCTGGTGCAAAAAATCAGTCCGGTTAAATAAAATATGATGGAGCTAAACCAGCCTGAAGATCTCAGTTTAAAATCACCTGATACAACAGAAAATATAACTTAGAGAGCTACAATATGAATATATTTTTATAGTGAAACAAAAATGTTAACAAGGAGGTGAGCAGGGTGGACAGGCACCTTACAAGGACTGCTGGTGATTCTGACACAGCCTTCCTAAATAGTTTTGGTCAACTCACTTATTTTCTCCTTTATGCCTCCCTTTTTTAAGGAATTAGATGTCAGCACACTGGGACTGGGTGATGTTTCAGAGGTGCTCACTGAGGCCTTACTCCCACAGAGGCAGAGAGCTGATCACCCCAGTTTATGCAGCAAACTCAATAAACTTTGAGACACTCCCATTAAACCCCAACAGAGTTTAAAAAAAAAAAAGGCTCTTGAAACTCTTCCAAAACCCAAGGACCTAAATAAAGTCTCTGGTTAGATATAGGCAATATTTTGCAGACAGAGGCAAACTTGGTTTCTTGAGTTTTAAGCTTCCTGGAGGCTGTGGTTAAGATAGGGTTAAGATGAAACTCTGCTTCAAAACTCTCCCCTGAGATAACTAATTTGGCTCACAAGGCTAAAATGCTAACCTGACTGACTTGCCCACAGAAAAGTTGCAAAAGAGCCAAGAAAAGGCTCTACATGAGTTTTTGCCTCATGTGAGGTGCCTTTTGGTGCAGACAGGGGGAAAATGAGGTGGATAATTTAAAAAATGCAATGGTTTGCGCTCGAATATCTTCTTTGGAGGATGTCAGAGCATTAGGAATTTAAATCAATGGGATCACTCCTATTTATCCTTGCCCTTCTTTGCACTGCTGTCACATCCATGTAGCTCTCTGTGCATGTGGGTGCAGAGAGGAAAACCAAAGGCTGAGCAGCCTCCCTCCTCCCAGTAACAACTGCTCCCTGGAAAGCATTCATCTTGCAATCCAGGCTGGAAAAAGAGACTTGACAGAGAGCCCAGACCAGCGACTGCCCGGATGCCAGGGGTTTCAGAAAGCCCATTTTGGGAGTATCACCTCCCCTCTCAGCCTGGTGACAAACCCTCCCAGGCACAGGGACCCTTGGAGGACAGCTGCCCCATTCTTTCCTCCTCCTTTTCCTCGTGCCAGGCAGGGACAGATGTGGCTCTGGATCTGCCTCAGATGATTGGGTTACTCCAAGTGGCTCCAAAGGGTATGGACTGTTGGCTCTTAGTTTGCATTTCTGCTGGAATATAATATTCCAGGGTGGGCAAAAAGAGAGATGTTGGCTGTAAATGGATGCATTTATATCCTTTATATCCTATTGACTTCCTTCTTTTCCTTCCTGGCTTTTGTGGCCATTCCCACCAATCTTTTGTACTCAAGTATCTGTCCCAGCCAATTCTTTCATTTCCAACTGTTTAGCTATAATTTCCTAATCCACATGTTTTCATTCTGCCTGATTTGGTTTTCATAAATCTTGGAATAGTTTGGTCTGGAAATTCAACTTAGTGAGTCTTTACTGCAACAGTCCCAGCTGATCCCAGTCAATGCATTTAATACAAATCTTGCTCCAATTAGGTTTTAACATCATCAGTAAATTCCCATTTATACCAACATAAGATTTTAAAATCCCAGTCTACAAATTGGATCAGAATACCATACATAAATGAGGAATATTTACCTAGCTACATGGGTGGGATCAAGGATCTTCCCAGTAACTAAGTCTGTTTCCTCATTAATCACTCTAAATCCATTATTTGATCCCAGAATTTCCATGGTACTTTGACACAGGCCTATGAGAAATTTAAGAAAATGCTACCAGTAAGCACCACTAATGGTTTTAAACTGAGGCTAATAAGGCTAAGAAGAAATATCTCTTACTTCTTTTTTGTTGATGGCTCATGTAAACAGATTTATGCACTCAAAAGTCTGGGAACCCACAGCCTGTGCCATGGCTCTGTTGAAATCTCTTGAAGTTTTACCCTAATGTCAGCAGGGCTCATCTTCCTCACCTCCTCTGAGCCAAAGGCCTTCATCTAACTGGGATATAAATATTACACTGAATTCTTAATCTCAAAATGTAGTTGAAGGCTCCTATAACACTGATCTGACTTACATAAGGAAAAACAAAGAAAAGGTAATATTTTCAACACCTCTGTAGTGCTTGGTGTACAAATCTCTAAATAATGGAAATTCAGACACCACTCCTGGATCTAGGAACTTTTTAACAATATAATTCTCTGTGTCACTGACTGACTCATATCTTTCTGTAGAATTTGCATTCGTTTGTTTGATCAGGTACTGAGGTTCTTGAAATAATAACTATGTGAAATTCCCTGCCACTAATTTCTCCAGAAATCACAAAGAAAAGTCTTCATCTGGCTGTAAGAGAAACAAACAGCTTCCCCCAAAAGCCCTTCATCCCTTCACTGCAGTCAATAGGGATTTTTGTACAAACAAAATTATTTGGAGCAGCACGTACAATATCAGAATCATGAATTTTTCAAGTAGAAATTAATTTGAGCCATTTTTACACTCTTCACTCTGTAAATCCATTGCCCCAGCTGAGTATTAACACGAGCAATGCCATGGGATGGATTTCCACCCTAAAACCTTCTGCAGACATCATTACATCAGGTACTGCCACAGGTTTGAACAGCTGACAGGGGAAATTATAGGGGAAGAGAAACCCAGGTGGTTGTGTGTGAGATGTGAAAAATCAGCAATGTCAGACACTGGGGGACATTGCAAAATTGATATTTCCTGAAGTAGCATCATGGAGGGGAACACCTCTGCAACAGGGGAGGATGAGATGTGAAAAATCAGCAATGTCAGACACTGGGGGACATTGCAAAATTGATATTTCCTGAAGTAGCATCATGCACCTTTGCCACAGGGGAGGTTGGAGAGCCCTGCAGGCATGGAGAGAGCTCTGACCCAACTTCTCCACCACCATAATAAAATGCCTAGGTAGGGACAGCAAAGCTGGGGAGGGGGAGCCGTGCTCCAGGGAGAACTGGGGCCTCAGAGGAGGCCTCATCACTTGAGATCATTCCTTGGTCTTTTGGCTCTTTAGGAAGAGAAAACATGAGAGAAAGGCTTATTCTCCTGTCCTATATAATTGTGTGGAATGGTTGTGTAGTAGAAATTTGGGTTTCCCTCCCCTTTTCCATCCTCAGAGAAGTTTCCAATTAGAAATAAATCATGTTTGTGAATATGCTCCATGAACAAATTGATTCCAACCAGTTGTTTCCCAAACATGGCCAAAACTGCCTTTGAGCATCCCTGAGGATGAGTGTGCAGCAATCCCAAATCAAGGATTAGCATAGGAGGGGACACCAGAATACTTTGCTTTTCACTTCTGAAGACCATTTGTGTCATTAAATTCAGAAATCCCTCCATATGTCCTGCCCTCCATGCCATGACAGGCTCCTCTCAAAGGAGCACAAGGACACTGCACGAGTTGGAACATGGGAAATTCCAATTGGATATCTCTAAACAGGTTTTTCACCATCAAACTCCAGGAAACAGATCCCAAAAAACCTGAGAGAACTCCATCCTTGGGGAGATTCAAGCTCAACTAGACATAGTGCTGAGCAACCTGATCTAAGCTACTCCTGCTTGGAGCCCTCCAGATCCTTCTGACCCAAACCACTCTGTGTGTGACCCTTGGACTTAAACTTGTTTCTGATGAGCCAGGGCAGGTTCTGGTGAGCTGCTGTCTGGTTCTGAAGGCACTGCCTGCTTGGCCAGGCAGCTCTCCAGGGCAGGGACCACATCTCTGCGTGTGTATGAGCAACTCCTCTGCTCAGGCAGGTCCTCCAGGTCCTCAGTACAATTAATAATGATAAAGTGAAAGGAAAGAACACAGTTTATCACCTCTCTCTCATGTGACTTTTTTTTTTTTTACAGCACACTTTAGTTTTTAAGGATTTCAGGGCTGTCAAAAAAAGACCAGGACCTTCTCCAACATGCACTTCCATGAGATTCCAGCCTCCAGCACTGTGCAGAGGCACACACAGGAATGTTTGCTGACACACAGGCACTGGCAAAATCAGAACCACCTGAACACATCCCTCCAAAACATCCCAAAATGCTGCAGGGCACCAGGGAAACTACAAAGGTTGTGCTGTCACTGCTTTTCCGAGGAGGAAGCAGACTGTTGTCTCTGAAAAATATCTGAGGAGCAGCATTACCCCTTCAGGGGTGGAGGATGAGGAGTTCTCCTGCTGGCCAGAAGGCACAAGCCAGGCTTCTCTTATGAGATGACATGCTTCTTTATATCCCCATATGGATTAGGCTGCTATGGAATGTAAGGAAGTGTGTGATTTCAGGGAGACATCGCCCGTGTCCTCTGCTCCCAGCGGCTGCAAGGAGTCCAAAGATTTCCTGTAACTGCATTTCATTTGAATTTGACTTTGTCAAACAGAGCCAGGCAACTTATGTTCACTCTACGCTGCCCACAGAGGGCACAGAGGGATCTGAACATCTAAAAAAGTTGCAAATTCCTGAATCCATGCAGATTTGATAAGTAGGATATATTCTGTACATCTTTCACTGGAAAAAAAAAGCATGGAGTAAGCAGACTGTGGGTTTCACCTAATCCATATAATATTCACACCATACTGAAAGTGCTTTTCAAGGGCTTTCTGAGAACCACTACATCCCAGAGAGCATCAATAATTCATAGAATCATAGAATGGCTTGGGGACCTTGAAGCTCATCTATTTCCAACACCTTCCTCTCTCCCAGGTTGCTCCAAGTCCCATCCAGCGTGGCCTGGGACACTTCCAGGGGTGGGGCAGCCACAGCTTCTCTGGGCAGCCTGTTCCAGGGCCTCACCACCCTCACAGAAAATAATTTCTTCCCAATGTCTAATCTAGATCTACCCTATTTCATGTTGCTGTCCATTCTCAAATGGTGGGAAATGCTTTGGATTAAGTGACACAGAGGAAGAATTAAAAAGCACTGGGGAGGATTGACTTGTGAGGAGCAGAACTGAGTATGATCCAGATGTCACAAAATTCTCCTCTGTACTCCCTGCCATTCATAACAAGATCTTCTTTAATGGGATTATAATGAATGCTACAGGCACAGGAATTAGTAGTGGACTGTTGAAGGTTAATTCATTGCACTGCCTCAGTACAGTAACAGGACAGGCTGCAGGAGGTCTCATCCTAATTAATACAACACCACGGAGCTAAGCAGGCACACAGCCTTGTCAAAAACAGTGGGATTTTCTTCCCCAAATCTTTATTGTCATGACTCAGGACAGTCCTGCCATGTCAAAAATATCCCTTCCTCCTCTGAGCATTGTTTGATATTTTATTCTAATAACCTTGTCTAGCAATGAGCTCAGTGTATTTTTTTTGTTTATTTTTTTGGTTGGTTGGTTGGTTGTTTTTTTTTTGCAAACAGTGGACCAGTTGCCTTTAGCCCCTCTAGGACAGCCTGGAGATATCCTGGATGTCTCCAGGATATCCTCAAGATCCTGCTACGTGGAGCTGAAGAGTTCAAACCATTTCTCATACATTTCTTTCTTCCACTATAAGTCAAATGTTCAAAACTCATGGCAGTTTTCAGTCAGGCTTAATTTATTTTAAGAAAGAATTTAGAAAATTTTTTGAAACAACTGTTCTTATCATTAAGGCCTAGGTCTGAAAGGTTTTCAGACCTTCACTTCCCCTGGGAAATTTTAGGAATTCCACCCCAAAGTACCCTTAAAAAACCCAAACTAGTTAGAAGCCTAAAAACCATATGTATGTTTCAGTGATTAATGTTCACAACTTAATCATCTTCAAACTCCTGGCTGGCCAAGGAATGGCCCTTGCCCAGTTCTAACAGCAAAGCTGAGCTCAGGAGCTGTTAGGGTCAGTCCCAGTTGACACAGGTCAAAACTGTGCCAGCAACTGTGCAAAACACAGCAGAAACCACTGAGTTCCTGTGCCTGCACCTCAGCCCTATGAAATGTACCAATATAGACCCTGAAACCAGTGACATTTATGTTCCTCAACCACCAGGATGCTTTGCAAAATTTCAGTCTGAATCAAAGCCAGGGCTGCTGCATCTGACCCAGGCCCTGTGGTCTCCTAGATGTAATTCAGGAAAGCACTTGTCAAACCATTATTTCATCCTGTCCTTCTTGCACAGAACCAACTCCTGGGTTATGACAATTCAGAAGAGAAGTTTAGCAGATAAAAATTATCCTTTTTTTTTTTTTTTTTTTTTTTTTTTTTTTTTTTTTTTTTTTTTTTTTTCCTTCTGAGCTGCACCTAAGGAAGAATGGCCAGCAGGCCAAGGGAGGGGATTCTGCCCCTCTGCCCTGCTCAGGTGAAACCCCACCTGCAGAGCTGCCTCCAGTCCAGCATCAGAAGGATGTGGAGCTGCTGGAGAGAGTCCAGAGGAGGCCACAGAGATGCTCCCAGGGCTGGAGCCCCTCTGCGCTGGAGCCAGGCTGGGAGAGCTGGAATTGTTCATCTGAAGAACAGAAGGATCCAGGGAGAGCTCAGAGCCCTTCCAGAGCCTAAAGGGGCTCCAGGAGAGCTGGAGAGGGACTTGGGACAAGGCATGGAGGGACAGGACATGGGGAATGGCTTCCCACTGCCAGAGGGCAGGTATGGATGGGATATTGGGAAGGAATTCTTGGCTGTGAGGATGGGGATGCCCTGGCACAAGGTGCCCAGAGAAGCTGTGGCTGCCCCTGGATCCCTGGAAGTGTCCCAGGCCAGGTTGGATGGGGCTTGGAGCAGCCTGAGATAGTGGAAGGTGTCCCTGCCCATGGCAGAGAGTTGAAATTGAACAGTCCTTAATGTCCCTTCTAACCCAAATCATTCCATGGTTCTAATCATGAAAACTCAGCAAGACAAAAAGGCTCCTGATGGAATGAGCAGTCAGGGGTGTGAATCCTGGCAGGGGTGTGAATCCTGACCCATGTTCCCTCCCTGGCTTTGCTGATCAACCATTGTCCATGTCTCAATCCCAACTCTTCCTTTCTGCACCTGGTGGTCTCTTCACCTCTATGCTGATGAAAACCTGCTGCAGTCTGTGGCGCTGTGGACTTTATTTAGTTGCCAAAAAGTTGTCTCCCCAGTGCCCTCTGGAGACAAGAATGGCTTCCAGTGGCTTTCTTCAGCTCTGTGCTGTGCCACACCTGCACATCACACGTGGCTGTCCCAGACAACCTGTGGCTCCTTGGATGGTGCCAGGTGCTCACGTGTTGGCAAACGAAGCCAAACTTCTGGCTGGCCAGCTGAGCCTGTCCCCAGCCTTGGCTGACTGAATAAATGTGGGGTTTAACCCTGGAGTAGAATCCCATCCCTTATTTACTTTCTGCAGCTGTTCCCAGCCTGTTCTGCCAGAGCCTGGGATCAGCAGTGACTCTTCCTGCACAGCACGGGCCAGGATTGAGTTACAGGCACACACACTGGCAAGGACACGGGAGAAGAAATAACCTAGACACGGGGCTAAGGTTTGGGAAAACTTACAGCCTGTCTGGGGGGTCAAGGCCACTGGTTTAACTCTGTTCTTTCCTCCCTCCTCTAATTGTGTAACCACACCCAGACCATGACAGAAGGTATAAAACTCCAATTCTTCCCAAATTTTGTCAAGTTTGCAACATTCTAGTGCTGATGGGGCAGAGTATGAAGTGAATTTTGTAACTGGAAACCTGCAGGAGGTGTTTCTTTGGCAGTAAGGTAGATGTTTCCATAGAGAATATTGAATTTAAGCTGCTGATGCTTCCTTTGTTAATGAATACCTCAATGAACAAAGAGAAAGTATGAAGCAAGCATAGAGCCCAGAGGTTACCCAAATTAATATTCCTCCAAACACTGAGCAGTGAGAAGACAAAAGGGAATTAAAAAAACAAAAAACAAAAAAGGAGGAGAGGAGAGGAGAGGAGAGGAGAGGAGAGGAGAGGAGAGGAGGAAAAAAAACCCTCCTAATCAAAACATTTTTCAAAGAAAAAATCACTTGGACTTGATGATCTGAGAAGTCTTTTCCGACCTCAATGATCCAACGACTCTAAGTCCCCGGAAAACCACATGCACATGGAAAGGGGCCTATGCACAGGGCAGGAAAAATGTTGCTTTTGTCCTGTTTGGAAGCTGCCCCATGCCCTGCTGCTCGTGGTCTCTGGCAGCTGTCTCTTTGCTGAGGCTCCAGGTACAGCTGGAGGGCTCAGGGTGGCTCTGAAAAGTGATGCCTGACTGACAACTGGCAGGTGACTTCCCTTCAATGGACAAAGGAGGGGTCTTTTTTCCCTCCCACTTTCCCTTTTTTTTCATGATTTTAAAAAATAATTTAAAAAATACAAAGAAGAAAATGAAACAGAGGGAGGATAGGAAAAGAGAAAGAAGCAGGAAGGAAAGCGCCGTATGAAGGTGTCCCCATGCAGGGGAGCTGGAACAAGACAACCTTTAAGGTCCCTCCCAACACAAACCATTCCATGGTTCTGTGGAGAGTGGTGAGGTCTCCTCAGGTGGTGCCATAAGTGCTGCACCACCCTCCTGTCCCTGTGAGCAGAGGTCATCCCCGTGTCCCTGGTCTCACATGTCCCGTTCCCGTTGCAGGTCGGGAGCAGCAGAGCCGAGCGCGCGCTGTGCTCTGGAGCTATGCTCTGCTCTGGCTGGTCAAACGGAACCAAGCCCGTCTTCCTCGGAGGTTTGGTCCCCTTCAACCAGCTATAGCAGTGTGGAAAACACCAAGCCAGGAAGGTTTACCCGCCTCTGCCTCAGCTCAGCCCCACCAGCCCTTCCTGCCGGATGGATCTGCTGCTGCTGCTCCAAACGTCTCCAGAGATGCACCTGGGGATGGGGCACCTGGAAAGGTTTGGGATGGGCTTTCGGTTTTCATAAGCATCACTGCAAGCAGGGCTACTCCAGCATTTCCTTCATCCCTGGAAGTGTTCCAGGCCAGTTTGAATGGGGCTTGGAGTAACCTGGTCTAGTGGAAGGTGTTCCTGTCCACAGCAGGAGGGTTGGAATGAGATGAGCTTTAAGGTCCCTTCCAAGCCAAACCATTCCATGATTACCAGAGGCTCAAAAAAGCTGTTGGCTCTGAAACAGGCAGCAGATTTCTAAATCAGCGTGGATCTGCAGAGCCACAACCATCTTTATTCTCTTTCCCTATCAAACTTGCATCCACGCTCTGCCTTTTGCTTGGACTGACAGTCCAAGTAATCTGCGATTAAATAATAAAAAAATATCATAAAGAACATGGGCAACATATTCTTGAAAACCCTCTGTGTCCAAATGTCTTTTTTACTTATTTAATGCAAGAAGAAGCTATAAATACCATAGCAAAGGTTTTTGACATCAGTTATCCTGTATCCACTCAGCCCCAACACACACACCAGATCACACATCTCCATGAGAGGTATCTTCTGAATCTTCCCACCCACACCACACTGCAGCTAATGAACAAAAGCAGCCAAACAACTTGAAAATGGCTTTACTGACCTGTTCTCTGAGCCAGGCAATGAATTCTGATCTAACTTCAGACATTCAGTTAAACTGGTTGGTGCCTGTCTTCACCCCATCAAAAAAATTTCAAAGCTGTGAGTAAATAAATGAACAAATGTATATCAGAAGTTCTTCATGTGCATCATCCATCATATTGTTATTTTTTGCTGGATGGATGAGGAGGAAGGAGCATGGATGCAGCATAATGAGGAGTGGCATCAGTCTGTTCCAAAGGATTCTGGATCTCTGTAAGGACAGAAAGTGCACATCTTCCCAAATTCAATAGAGCATAACTTCATTTTTTTCAGCAATGTCATTTGGAAAACCCAGACACATAAAGGGCTCCTGAATCTAGAAGATTTAGTAAATTCAGGTCAAAAGACAAACTGTTCCAAGGGTGGGGAGGCCCTGGCACAGGGTGCCCAGAGAAGCTGTGGCTGCCCCTGGATCCCTGGAAGTGTCCAAGGCCAGGTTGGACAGGGCTTGGGGAAACTGGGACAGTGGGAGGTGTCCCTGCCCATGGCAGGGGGTTGGAGTGAGATGAGCTTTAAGGTCCCTTCCAATTCAAACCACTCCATTATTCTATGCCCTGGGTTCCCTTTCACTCCAGATACACAATTAATTCATCCTGGGAAGGACTGTGTCATCCCTGACAGTCCATGGATCTTAACCATTGACATCCCCCATTTCACTCCTAAATCCCTAGGGGTTTCTGAGCATTTCATGTCAACTATTCTCATTTTTACCTGGGAATGAGTCAAAAGGGGATTTTTAACACCTCATAACTGGACACTGCATGTCCTCTCCACACAAGCTGGGTTTGCTCAGCACCACATCAATGCAAAGGACACCTGCAGAGCACAGCACTGGGCTGTGGATCCCCAGAGCCTCCCAAGAGTGGGCAGAGCAAGCCCCAAAATAAAAAGAAAACCCTGGAGAACCAGGACATAAGTGGAAATAGTCCCACAACTTAAAAAGTAAAAGATATTTCAGCCAACTGTCTTGCCAAGTACCCCAGAGAAATCTTGTCAAAAATATGAGTGGGGGAAAAGTCCCTGTGTCTATTTACTCAATAACATGAGGAAAACAAAATGTGCAAAGCAAAACAGAAATTAAAATTTTGCTTCTTGACATGATGTTCCAACTTGGTAAGCATCCTTTGCATTAGAGTAATTTGGTAAAGGATATCCTCCCCATCTTCTGTTCCTCCTGCACTTCAGAAATCATTAAACCCAGATATTCCAGACAGAGATCTCTTACACTGCTATAAATGAGAAACCACAGAAAACACCAACAACTATTAAAAGGAAAGGTCTTTTGAATACTCAAAGCTCATAATTGTGTTTGATGATGACCTGCAATGAACCATCTTGCATCAATAACGATCAAAAATCCAGTTTCTTTCCTTGTTCAATTATGCTATATTGAAAAAAAAAAAAAGTTTTCTGGTGAATTTATGAACCATTTTGGCCCACCAAGAATGTTTTGGAAAGCAAGAAATAGCACAGAGTGTTGAAATTCCCATGGTTCAGCGTTCTCTGCCATGGAATGAGCACAGCGGGACAATGTCACTCCTTCCTCTGCCAAGCTCTGTAAGACAAGAGCAACCCTAGGATTTAGTCCTGGCACAGCAGGAATGAAGGGGAGTGTAGACAGCAGCACTTTCATGTGTCACACTCAGTGATTGACTATCACCTTCTCTCATTTCCCTTCATCACTGTTAACATGATTTTTACACTGATTAATTGAAATAAAACACACTCTTTTTTGAATTTTATTAGTGAAACAATTATGAAATAACCAGGATCAAAAATTACTAAATTCAGGAAAGAAATAATTCTTAGAAATGACCAATGTTCCTCTGTCTTCAGAAAGTTCAAAAATTGATCCAATTTCTATCTACTTGAGACCTAAAGTCCAAACCACTTTGGAAACAGCCTTCAGCAATTCTGCATTGAGCAAAGCCTCTGCTCACAGTAAATAAAACCAAGGGTGCAAATCAAATCCACCTTCAGAACATTCTGCAGAGTACTTACAGGTGTGAAATAAAGTGCAATTTTACTGGGCATTAATTGCCACAACTGTCAGTTTTCAGGAACAACAACATTCATCCCAGAAGCCAGTTCTCCCCACATGAAATAAATATACATATGCCTGTATATTTACATTGAAACTATTCAAAATGGAAGACTTCTGTAAACTCGATATAATCCACTTCATTATTCCAGTCTTTCAAAAACAGACACTGACCACACAAAATACTATGGGCATCATTACCAAGGAGGATTTCTGGTGATTACTGAGAACCCTAAGAGCAACACTGTTCTCCCCTCTCTCTTCATAATTATTTCCTGAGAGGACCAAGACGCTCCTCTTGACCCACTACCATTTATCTGCTCTTCCACCAGCTATATCCAGGTTCTCTCAGGGTGTGAGACCATTTAATCCAGTTTAAAAACTCATTTATTCTCCCCTGAAGGAGCAAAGGTCTCCTGCAAGCATGCAGAAAGCCTCTGCCATCTTCCCTTTGCTACAAAGAATGAAAATAGGACAGACAAGCAATAACCCTGATTAACACTCTGATTAGCTTTCACCCCATCACCTCATTTAACTCTGCCTGATGCAACTTTATATGGTAAAGCCCTGCTTGAATCCTTTGCAAACCAACTTCAGGCTGGGATGATGAGACATTTGGGTACTTTGCCTTCCGTGTTTCTCACAAAAGCTGCTTATCAGCCATCAGATGCTGCGCACCACAGAAGCCCTGTGATATCTGGCATCTCCCTCTCTGCTGCTGTGCCAAGGGCACCACCTGGGCAGCCAGCAGAGGGGAGTCTCTGAAGGGATGGCATGAAGGTTTTACAGGCTTTGGAAGCTGTAAGTTTAGGCAGCGGCAAGAGGATTTCTCTGTGGTGGAAGTGTAGGCACATTTCATTTTAGCATTTCAATCTGCACAGTAAAAAAAAAATATAGGAAAATGGGAAAAAGAGAGAGGAAATTCAGCTACTATAATGGAAGAGATTTTAGCAATTCCTTAACTGATTAAAGGGAAAACAGTTTGCTTGTAGTTGCACGTGTCAGCCTTTTATATTTATACAATCTTCCCACTGCTCAGAACAGAGTGGCTTTCACAGGTAATGTGGAGAGCAATCAGAATATCAACCTCTCATCAGCCACAACTTTTCTATCCTCCAAAAACTCATTGCTCTGACCCCATTTGTCTTGTTCCCACTAGTCACAGACTGGTTTGGGTTGGAGAAGACCTTTAAAGATTACCCACATCAGCCACAACTTTTCTATCCTCCAAAAACTCATTGCTCTGACCCCATTTGTCTTGTTCCCACTACTCAGAGTCACAAACTGGTTTGAGTTGGAGAAGACCTTTAAAGATTATCCAGTTCCCCCCCCTGCCATGGGCAGGGACACCTTCCACTATCCCAGGCTGCTCCAAGCCCCATCCAGTCTGGCCTTGGACACTTCCAGGGATCCAGGGGCAGCCACAGCTTCTCTGGCCACCCTGTGCCAGGACCTCACCACCCTCACAGGGATGAATTCCTTCCTCATATCCCATCTAAACCTGCCCTCAGGCAGTTTAAAATCATTTACCCTTGTCCCATCACTATCTGCCCATGTTAAAAGTTGCTGTCCCTTTTCTAAAAGCCCCCTTAAGCCCTCAAAGGCCACGATCATTCAGAATTGTACATTGGTTGATAAAAAAAGACCACAATTCCTTTTCTAGCTCAGCTGGGCTCAGCACAGCCAGTTCAGCCAGAAGAAAGAGAATCAGGGATGGTTCATTCTGCCTGGCACACACCTATTCACTCTGCCCTTGTGTCCATGGCATCAGCACAGAAGGATCAGGTCTGGTTAAGAGGCATTTTTCAGGTTAAAATGGGACATGGGGTTTTTGTCACCCACCCGTGGTGCCCACCCCACCTTCACAAGGCCACATCTCTGGGGAGGAAACCTTCAGCAGTGCTTGTTCTCTGAAATCCCTCCCTGGGATAGTTCTGGAAACTTCATTGCACTGTGGTCAGAATTTGCATATGATTGGAAAAGTCGTGAATTTCCATTACTTATTAAAAAAAAAACCAAAAACCAAAAAAACCCCAAACTGAACTACAGCGAGGTGAAAGGCCATGAAAATTAGGATACTACTGGTGCTTTTACAACTCTAACCACCAAAACTGCTCTGACTCACGGGCATGAAAATTAGGATACTACTGGTGCTTTTACAACTCTAACCAAAACTGCTCTGACTCATTTATTCTGGAAAAAAAAATTGGATTCTGACACATTCTTGCATACAAAATTTTGTGGCCAGGAGTGAGTTCTCTGCAAGAAAGAAAAAAAAAAAAAAAAAGGAAAAAAAAACCCAAAAAAAAAGAAAAAAAAAAAAAAAAAAGGAAAAAAAAACCCAAAAAAAAAGAAAAAAAAAAAAAAAAAAGGAAAAAAAAACCCAAAAAAAAAGAAAAAAAAAAAAAAAAAAGGAAAAAAAAACCCAAAAAAAAAGAAAAAAAAAAAAAAAAAAAAAAACAAAAAAAAAAAAAACCACCAGAAAAATAGGAACTTCCCTTCTTAAAAAGAAATGGAGAAATGGTTCTGGAAACATTCAAGATCAGGTTGGGGCTGTGAACAAGCTGATGTTGTGGAAGATGCTGCTCATTGCAGGTTGTTGGACTAGATGACATTTAAAGGATTTTTCCCACTCAAACTATCTGTGATTCTACGATTTTTTTTATTCCACAATGAATGACCAAGATTTTCAGATTTTTTCCTGGGAGCAGGAAAATGGCTACAGTAGAAATGAGTTTATTTCTGCAGGCTGCCCTATCAGACCTGCCTGGCAGCTCTGAGTTTGAGCGCTGGGGGATACAGGGATATACTGGTGAGAAAACAAGTTTTCTGAATTTAATTTGTTTTGAAAGTGGTGAGAGGCGGAGCACAAAGTAAGGGCTGAATTTTGGGCAAACAGCACTGACCTCTCAATGCTCTACCAATGTCCCTTTCCTAAAATGTCACTTTGCAGCTCATTTCCTTAAAGTTGACTTCCCACCAACTGAGAATCCATTAGATATTAGTTATGCAGAGGACATTTCAGCCACTGACAGCACCCACAGCTGATATGAGACTGTGATCTCCATTAGATGTGCTTGGAAAATTCAGGCATGAAGTAAGAGATGATAATTTCTACTGCAGTGCAGTGGCTGGGAAGGAAAAATACAGGTGGTTTAATAGAGGAAAACCATGACTTTAGCTCTTCTGCTGTGTCTCCTGTGTAAGAATCAAGGGGTGGGAGATTGGTGCAGTGACTTCAGTGAATCATGGAATGGTTTGGGTTGGAAGGGACCTTTAGAGACCATCCAGTTCCACCCCCCTACAAAGGGCAGGGACACTTTCCACTATCCCAGGTGGTTCCAAGCCCCATCTCCTTGCTGGCCTTGGACACTTCCAGGGATCCAGGGGCAGCCACAGCTTCTCTGGGCACCCTGTGCCAGGGCCTCACCACCCTCACAGGGAGCAATTCCTTCCCAAGATTCCATCTATCCCTGCCCTCTGGCAGTGGGAAGCCATTCCCTGTGTCCTGTCCCTCCAAGCCTTGTCCCCAGTCCCTCTCCAGCTCTCCTGGAGCCCCTTTAGGCTCTGGAAAGGGCTCTGAGGTCTCTCCAGAGCCTTCTCTTCTCCAGGCTTGTGGTGGAAGGATCTTGATCCACTCTATCACTCCCCCTTCCCAGCTGGACAGGAGAAAAAAAAAAAAGATGGGAAACAACTCCTGGGTTGAGATAAGGCAGTTTACAACAACAAAAGTAAAAGTTTGTGCACAAGCAAAGAGAAAAAAGTTAATTTTATTCTCTACTTCTCATCAGTGAGTGATGTCTGGCCACTTCCTGGGAAGCAGGGCCTCAGCACACGGAGCAGTTCCTCTGGAAGGCAAATATTGTAAATAACAAATGCACCCACTTCCTCCTTTTCTTAGCTTTTATCTGAGCTGACCTCAGATAAACCTCTGGATGACTTGCAGCAGCTGTCCTGGTTGTGTCCCCTCCCAGAATCTTTCTCAAATTCTGAGTTTCTCACAGACCACCACTGAACTCAGGCTTAGTCTAACTCTAGAAATTACCTCCACAATGCAGAGTGAGTCATGCAATACTTGTATGTATGGCATGTATGTATAATACTTGCATGTATGTATTGCATTTTATTGCTTGCACGAAGGGAGAGTGCTGCTGTATTTATAGGGATTTATAATAGCTACTCAAAAGGAAGAAAATACATTCTTCTCCAGGAAGAAAAAATAAGTAAATGTGTTCCTACTTGTAAATAAAAAAAATCTTATTTTACAAAAGTGTCATAAACTTAACTGATGGCAATTAAAAAAAAAAAAAAAAGGTGTAAATTCTCTTTTAATTTACAGCAAGTTCAATCAGGACTCCAGAGCTCCAGCACTTGGATGGTTGCTGTGGCTGCCCCTGGATCCCTGGAAGTGTCCAAGGCCAGGCTGGACAGGGATAAGGGGAGGTGTCTCTGCCCATGGCAAGGAATAAACACCAAAAGAGATCAATTTACCCATGAGCTTTCCCAACTGTTCTTGCTATCCAAAAGCATCCCAAGGTCAGATTTATACCTGTGTCCTTCTCTGTTCCCAAAGGACTCACCTTGACAGCTCAGCTACCCGGGGTTTTAGATGCTGCTGCTCTCAGTGCTGTTTGCTGGGGTGCCCTGTATTTCCTTGGAAAATAGCAGGGTTTGTGAGGCTGGCACAAACAGCTGGACTGGATGATGCTGGTGTCAAAGTGGGTGTCTTCCAACTCAGGGTATTCTGAGATTTTATGAATAAGGAGCGAAACAGCCAGGGACTGCTGGGAGAAGGGTCAGAGGAGCAATCTGGGATCCTGAATTCACAGAGTGACCAGGTTGGAAGAGACTTTGAAGATCATTGAGCCCGACCCATGCCCCAAATGCCACATCCACTCTTTGTTTAAACACATCCAGGGATGGTGACTCCCCCACTTCCCTCGGCAGCCCATTTCAGAATTTTCTCATTGTTTCAGTAAAAAGTTTTTTTTTCCTTTTCTCCAACCTATATTTCACTTGGTGTAGCTTGAGACTCTGTCCTATGGTTCTGTCAGTGGTGCCTGGAGAAAGAGCCCAACCCCACCTGACAACAGCCACCTTTCAGGGAGTTGTAGAGAGTGATGAAGTCACCCCCGAGTCTCCTTTTCTCCAGGCTAAATGACCCTAGCTCCCTCAGTCGTTCCTCATAGGGCTTGTGTTCCAAGACAAAGATGAAAAGAATCAGCCAACCAAAGTTTGGGACTGGTAAGGGTCTCTTTAAGCACTGAGATGACAGAGTTTGTCTGAATGAAAATCAGTACCTCTATTTCAGCATCAAATCTGAATGCAGAGTGGAAAAGTCCCATGGCTTTAAAAGCAAAAATTGTCTCTAGAAATGTATTTGTAGGGAGTTCACCACAGATGGGATGGGTACTGATGTAACAGGATTGTAACAGGATGATCCTTAAGGTGCCTTCCAACCCAAACCCTTGGGTGACCCCTCCCAGCAGGAAGAAGGTGCACACAGAAAGCGAGGAGGGCTCCTACTGGGTTAATGAATTAGTTTAATTAATTTATTAATTAATTTTTAATTTAGTGAATCCTGTACACTTCACTGATGCTGAGGAAGAGATGCCACAGGGTGACACCTGGCTCCTGAGGGTGCTGCTGGGTCTGCAGAGCCATCCTGTGATTCTGAGATCCTCTTTGAGGGGAGAAAGTGTCATCAAATGCCAGCACACCCAGATTTGGATGCGTGAGGAATCTCAGCCAGATGAAGTATTTAAATAGCAACTTACTCTTAAGAAACCTTTCACCAGAGCCAAGAGAAGGGATAGGTTTATATTCAAAAGGCTTTTGATAACCTTTAATTTTTGTTGTTGTTGTTGCTGTTTCAGTAAGCCTTTTTTAGTGTCCCAGTTTCTAGATCTCTAGCTAACAGAAAACTATATGTCAGAATACAACAAATCCTTTGGGGTAACTTCCAATGTCATGGGAAAAACATTTTTTCTTTTTTTTTTTTTCACTTCAGAGCATTAAGAATTACAAAATAATTATTTGGTTCTTGGCAAAATCTTGGAATCAGAAATTTCAAGAGGCACATTTTCTCCTCAGATCTTCACATCTTGCCTATGACAGCTGCCAACACACGTGTTCGTGCCTTGATATAAACCATGGAATTTTATTTTTTTTGCCATTGTAGTGTTGTGGTCCATCAGCCATGTTCAATGCTAAACTATTTACCTTTACTTAGGTAATCCAAACCACTGACGCGTTTAAGATAGAAAATTTAGGGTCAGGCTGCTTGAACCTGACCTTCCGCTGCCTTGTAAGCTTTCAAAAACGTATTTTGCTTCTTTGACCCACTTTGAAAGGATATTTCAGTAAATTGCACTAGAGAAAACCCCTTCTGAGGGGACCATTTCCTTTAACCTGCACACCTCTAACTTGAAGAGGGAAACTGAAATATACATTTAATTTCTGAAACGTCAACATGTTTTAAACAAGCGGATGTAGGTCACGGGTATCCCAGAACCCGCAAACTAAATTCTACCCTCATTTGCATCCTCCTTTGGATGGCACAAGGCGAGCAAAATTTGGACTTAGATATAAATATTAAACAAATATTTTAAAAAAATCTGTACCTTCTCCATATAATTTTTATTTAAAAAAACACACTAGAATTAGACCTGGGAAATGTTCTGATCAGCAGCTCAAGGCTGTTATACTGAGAGTCACTTCATGGGGCAACACCTGAGCTACTCAAAACCCACAGTCAGAGCAAAATGATAGGAGTCACACTAGAATTAGACCTGGGAAATGTTCTGATCAACAGCTCAAGGTTGGTATACTGAGAGTCACTTCATAAGGCACACCTGAGCTACTCAAAACCCACAGACAGAGCAAAATTATGGGAGTGTTTCCTAAAAAAAAAGAAATATCAGAGAATAAACTTGATGTTATAGAATCCTAGAATCACAGAATGGTTTGGGTTGGAAGGGACCTTAAATATAATCCAGTTCCACTTTCTGCCATGGGCGGGGACACCTTCCTCTATCCCAGGTCTCCTAGGCCTGTCCTGCCTGGCCTTGGACAATTCCAGGGATCCAGGGGCAGCCACAGCTCCCTTGGTTTACCTGTGTCTTATGTCAGTTTGCATCTCTCAGCCTTCACAAAGTTTTTCTGGAACCCCTCTCTCTTCTCCCTAGCTTAGGAACTGGAAATTTAACTATATCCATCACACTTCCCAAACTCCTTTCCTAAGGAACAAACACTGCCTCATAGCACGAGAGAAGGAAAATGAAAGCAAAATGCAAAGGTGGCAAGCTCGAAACAAAGTTCACTCATTTTTTTTTTTCCTGTGTGGAGAGTGACTGAC
Organism: Passer montanus; assembly: GCF_014805655.1. Taxonomy (NCBI): domain Eukaryota; kingdom Metazoa; phylum Chordata; class Aves; order Passeriformes; family Passeridae; genus Passer; species Passer montanus. The sequence continues at coordinate 135,602 of NW_024374812.1, read as the reverse complement.
TTTTGGGAGCTCAAGCATTCTGATCAACACTGAGATATCACCAAGCATTCTGATCAACACTGAGATATCACACCTGAGCTATAACCATGAATAGCCCAGTTCAGAGGAGAATTGAGCTTGAGCAGGGACCTTGCTCCTCAGACATCAAGAAAAATTGCAGCCCATGGGAAGAATATGAGAGCAATTTGGTAGTGGCCAGCTGTCCAATACCTGCCCAGTCTGGGGTGAAAAGACATCAGACCAACCAAGGAGTGAACAGATCCAAACCTGTGCCAGAGACATTTGGGTTTGATACCTGCGGCATCCCAATTTAAAATCACATACTTTGCACCCACAAATTTGCAACATTTGTGGGTTTGTCACCATTTGAGTGACATGGCTGAAGGAATGACATCATCTACAGAGCTAAGATATATCGTGTATTCCACCTGTGTTAATGGAACATACACTTCTTAATTTAGGTTATGGTCAGAAACCACAGGTGGGGGAAAAAACACCTACTCCAAATTATTTAGCACACCCCAAAAACCCTTATAAAAGGTCCAGCAGCAGATGTGTCCAGACACCTTCAGCTCAGCAGAGCCCAGGACAAGCATCAGAAGCAATAAGAGAAGGAAGGAAGATGTCTCCAACTTTTTGCGCTTCTCTGGTAAGAACTTGAATTTTGAGTTTATTTTCCCCCAGTTTGACAGAGACATATTTAAATCATAATAGATGTAATAGGGATTTGCACCCACCTTTAAAATGATTGTTTAGATCGTTAATAATTAAAAAACTAAAATGTGAGAATGTTCATGGGGCAGCAATGAGACTGTACATCAGTGACATGGAGTTCCCACAGCATTTTCTGAGGCAAGAAATACATTGAAAACTCAATGAGTTTTCAATTAGAGTGTCTTTCTTTTTATTATACCATTTCTGCTATCTTCTGTATTACATTATTTTCTGTGATTTAACATTACAACCAGTTTACAACTGAGTGTACATATAACTGTCAGCACTGTGAGAATCAGTTAACGAGAACAAAAGTGGGTGTGACATATGGCACATTTCTCCATAATTACTCCAACCTGCAGCAGGGGATTTAACCACCAGTTAGGCTGACTGTGGATGGATGTCACACCTGTCTTGTGTCCTAAATGTATCAATTCTTTCCAGCTCAGACCCCTGCTCCTCGTGCTGCTGGCCGTGCTGTCAGCCAGCAGTCCTGCCCAGGGGAAGGTGATCAAGCCTGGGCTCAAGCCAGAGAATCTCTTCAAGCAAGCATCTGCTGGATGCCTGACCCAAAAAGACTCAAAATTCCCCCAAACTGTCAGAGTCAACCTCAGCATCAGCAGCACAAACCAGGACACCAAAACCAGTCCAGATGTCAGTAGCCGCTCACTGGCTCCGTGGGATTACAGGTATGATCCCTGTCCCTATGGCCTGGAAAAACCCTGGATGCCCTGGCCAAGAAAAATGCTTTCATCTCTATTTTCAGTGCTTTACAGTTGAGAGATTTTGGAAATATGAGGGCATCCACATCTGTATAATCCTGTTTGAAAGAGAACCAGTACAGAAAGCAGCACAAAAAAACCCCCATATGGCATAGGCAATATACAGAAGGCAAAGCAAACTATTTTTATAATTTAATAATTAACTTATATACTGAGGCAAGCTTTATCTTCTAAAGCTTTCTTTATGTAAAACATCATTAAAAAACACCTCAGAGGGTTAATAACGCACCAAATTCAATGGTGGTTTAACACCAACGTTTCACGTTTTGGGTAGGAACTGAAGAATTTGGGCCCTGTTAGTTGGAGTAACACGTTGGAAAGCTCAAATAATTTCTGATAAGTCTTTCAAAGTCAGTTCCAGCTCAAAGCAAGTCCTTTGCAAAGGCAGTTGCATGCAGCCGTACATTTAAAACTATCCAGCATTTAGTTACTTACATTTCATTTCGGAAAAACCTGCGGTCTTGGAGAATCTGCTGTCCCCCCATAAGCAATACACCCCTGGATGCACAGGTTCCCGAGCAGGGAGCCCAGAGTCATCCAGACTATCCTGCCTTTGGATTCATTCTCTTTCCTGCCAACCACCAGGATCGACGAGGACCACGACCGCTTCCCGCGGCTGATCGCGGACGCCGAGTGCCGCCACAGGCGGTGCGTGACTCCGGAGGGACACCTGGACCACAGCCTCAACTCCGTGCCCATCATGCAGGAGATCCTGGTCCTGCGCAGGGAGCAGAGGGGCTGCCAGCAATCCTACAGGCTGGAGAAGAAAAAAATCACCGTGGGATGCACTTGTGTCACCCCCTTGGTCCAGCACCAGGCCTGAAGGGAGCTGGCGATGCAAGAGTGAGGAACCATAAAGAATTTCCTTGCCTGGAAGGGGCTTCCAAAAAGCTGAATCAAGCCATAAAATTTGTCAAGAATACATCAGAATATATTGAAAATTATGTGTCTTGGGTAAAAAATAATGTTTCTCCCCAAAATCTTGAACTCCACAAGTTCAGAATCCAGACACCTTCATGTGCCAGGCTGAAAAGCAATGGGAATTCTACCCATCCTTAGTTTACACTTTGAAATGTCTATTTATGTAAATCTATTTATGCTGGTGGAAAACATGATAATAATGTATTATCCTAATATATGTATTTTTTAAGTTTTAAGGTAATGTTTATTTATCTTTGTGTAATAAAAATATCAGTGAAAATCTCTTTGGTATTCTCCTTTCTTTCTAAAGAAGTGATCCTGACAAGGCAAGAAATCACTCTATCATGACCATAAAAGAGATTTACATGATGTTAAATCTTCAAATTTGCTTGACAACATCTACCTCTGCTGCAATAGAATGTAAAGCCCATGTGGAAAAAAAAATAGGAAGAACACCATTTTACCAATAGAGAAGCTAAGATACCTGGAGGAATATTATTTATAAAGTGGCATCAAAGAGATTCACATTAAAAACAGACAAGAAAAAAAAGAATTTTCTGCTGGGTAATTACCAAGTTATCCACCTAATTATCCAATTGGAAAAGGATTCGTAAAGATGGGTTCAACACGACACTTTGAATACTTCTTTGGGGGCAAAGAAAGTCCCTCCCCTAAAACAGTGAGTGCATTTCCACTGCTGAGCTTTAACTCCACTCCAAAATCTCCTGTGAATCTCAGCCCAACCCATTTCAGCCCATTTTCCATGGAGCAGAGACACCACCTGGGAACACCGGGGGAAGCTCAGGAGAGTCAGGTGGGTGACTGAAGCAATTAACCACATCTGGCTGATTGCAGTCGTGATTCTTCTCCGCGTTCATGTCCCTCCAACACGTTTTCAGCTCTTCGAATGTGGAGCATCCTGACGCAGCACTTCAGCCGCGGTTGGGTGCAGCTTGCGTGGGTGGCTGGCTGGCACAGCAGACACAGTGGGTTTATTTAAAGCACACTGGGGTTAAAGGCGCCCCAGTGAACGTGTTCCGTGGTTCAGAGGGCAAGGCTGGCTGGTGAAGATGCGGATGTTTTGTTTGCTGCTGTCTCAGGGAGGTGTGGCCCTGCTGGGGCGCTGGCAAATGCAACAGCAAGTACAGAACTTGTAGAGGCACAGAGCTCAAGGCTGAGAATCTCTAATGAGAGGGAGGGTCCTCTCATGTAAGAATGTGTCCTCTGTTGACAGAGTGACAAAACTATCTTTCGTCCCCCTAAAAAGGAAAGAAGCCCAGAAGTTTCTTTCATTGATTATGTGAAAAGCCACCTCATAGGACCCAGGAGACTTCACCTCAGACTTAAGATTAGCTAATTGGACAGAAACCAAAAAGTCCTGCCTGGACAATTTAGTAGAAAAATAAGAGAACAAAGAAGCTAATCGCTTTTGTGAGATGTTTTACCAGGAACAAGATCTCTTGCACCTGGCTTGGTTTTTTCTGTTTGTTATTTTGCCTTTTATTAAACCTTTTCATTTCCAACACTGCAGCAGAAGCCATCCTGCTTTATTTTTATGCCTCCAATGATAGCTGAGCTATCTTGGGTGTGTTATAAGCCTCCAAGAGCTTATTAGAATTGGCTCAAAGGAGACTAATATAACACTCTCAGGTGAAAGCATCTTCTCCAGATCCAGGTGTGATAATCCCAACTTTCACTACTGGGAATTACTCCCTCCATCTGTTCCAGTGAGCCCAAATCCTCCCTAACCTACTCCAGGTGGGTCAGCCTCTGTAACCTAAACCCACAGCACAGCCACACCATTCCCTGACCTGGCAGATAAACACAGGGCCAAGGAAACATTGATTAACTCAGGCTGACCACAGTACCTGCAATCACAGCAATGAACTCCTGTCCACACCTTCAGTTACCTTCAAACATTAATATAACTTTGCCTAAACAGAGGAATCTAGGAGTGTGTGTGATCCTAACTTAGTTTCTGACCTTATCTCCAGTTATTCTTCCTTAAGGTCTCCTGCAGGTCCTGAAGTTTAACCCAGCTGACTGTCCCACAAACAAGAATGGACTTTAAAAAAATTAGCCAAAAAAACCCTAAACCAAAAAACATCGAGGAACACTCATCCTTAAAGGTTTGCAAAGATTTATATAAATATCAGTCCAGGAAGATTGAAACAGAACTGACTTCCTTGTCATTTAGATAATCTTTTCATGTCCTACCACTCCTAGAAGGAGTTTTGTCAAACGATCTGCAATTAGCAGATCAGTGAAGGAAATTCCAACAGTTAAAATCACAGAAAGTCCAACCCTTTCTTCCCTGAAAGTCATGTGCCACTACTGGAGTTGGCACATGTGTAGTGGGGACTGGAAAATGCTGAGAGAGCTATGCTGAGGTGGAAAAACAGAATCAGGTCAGAAAGAGATGACACAGCTGGAGCATGGAAAAGCCAACAGCATTCTGCTGACAGACTTCACAGACCCATGTCATCATCATGGAATGGTTTGGGTTGGAAGGACCTTAAAGGTCATTTAGTTCCAACCCCCTGCCATGGGCAGGGACACCTTCCACTACTCCAGGGTGCTCCAAGCCCCATCCAACCTGGCCTTAGTGAAGACACACTCCCTTGCAAAAATCCAGCATGATTTTTGTTGAACCATTTACCAATCCATCTAAATTTGAGCCTTAGGACAGAACTACTTTTATTTATTTGGACAACTCTGTGCTCACACCTACAGGCTGCTTGGGTGTTCTACATGCTCCTGCAGAAACATTTAATAGGTTAATTAATAATCTGGATTTACAGGGCCAAAGACTGTTTTCTTTCCTATTTCAAGTCCTCTCCTAACTCCTGGCACCATGAACCAAGAGATTTTCTTTCCTGATTTCCTTCCTTGTTGTGTTTAGTTGGAAAGGTGCAGAATAATCTCAAACCAATGCATCCTGACAAGGGTGACCTCATCATTGTTCTTATTCTTCTCCAGTCAATAATGATCACAATGAGACACCAAAGAGAGTGGAGCTCCTCTTTGACCCATGCACAGCTCCTATCAGTTTGAGTTTCAACAGGTAAAGATTGTTCCTCCTTGTTTTCAAGAATTTCAGTGCAAATTTCTGCTAATTTGATGCTCTTAAATGATATTGTCATTGGAGGGAGGGAGCGGAATTGCTGCAAAACCCTCTCCAACATAAAAGTTTCCAGTCCTGCACTGCTCCCCATCTCAGTTTCGTTGTCAGTTTGCAAAACCTGAGCAGCAGTGTCTTGGCAACCTGTTAGTAAAACCCACCAGAAAGAAAAGTTTGAAATTGGATTTTTGCAGATAATCATGAGCTCATCATTGCCACTTATCAAAGCAATCTAGATGGAAAGCAGATGCTTCTAAAAGGTGCTGCAGATTCAGCTGTAATGAGGGCCAAGAACACAAGTTTCAGACGTCTGAAATAAAAAGCCACCCCGAAAAATTATAGGGTCAAGTTAGAGAGGAGATAAATCATCTCTATTCGTTTACCAGAACTGGAAACCTTGGTCATGATACACATATACTGTGCTTACTAAGAATGCAGATAAACAGAAACATGATGGTTTGTACTGATTTTACTCACTCATGGAAAGCTGTGCCCAGAAAACAGCATTTTTTCAGTCTGTGAGCCCCAAAGAGCATCAAACATATTTTTAATCTTTTATTGAAGTTATACAAAAAGGTAGGAAAGCTGAGCCAGTTTTCTGAAGGAAGAATAAATAAACAATTACACCAAAAGCAAGAAGGGATTTCTCTGAAGAGCTGGGGACCTGAACCTGCTGCCCCTATCTAGCCCTGGAAGTATGGGGAATAATTAGAAAATATGAAAAATGTTTTTAATGCTCAAATATCCTGAGTTGGAAGGGACCCAGGAGGACCACTGAAGTCCAGCTGCTGGAACTCCTCTTTGTGAGCAGCAAAGGCAGAAAGTGTAGTTTGTGTCTGGTGCTGAGCCTGGCTGGCATCTTCTCAGCTCCTGACAGCCAGCACCAGCCCATCCCATCCCCACCAATGCCTCTGGCTCTGCTGGTATCAATCTGCTGGATTGGTACCAGACAATCACAGACATTTTAAGCAGGTTTGGGATTTTTTTTGTCACTGCCTTGCAACAGTGCTGTAGAAAATGCAGAATCAGCCCACTCATTCTTCTTAAGCACAAGGTTAAAAATAATATCAAAGAAGGAAAAGGGAGAAGGAGATGGAGACAAAAGGAAGTTGTGGCATTTTAGAATGGTTTGGGTTGGACATTAAAGATTATCTCTTTCCATCCTCCTGCCATGGGCTGGGACACCTTCCACTATCCCAGGTTGCTCCAAGCCCCATCCAGAGTGGCCTGGACACTTCCAGGGATGGAACAGCCACAACTTCTCTCTGCCACTGCCTCACCACCCTCAGATCAAGGAAAATCTCCTGTTTTGGAGGTGATGGTGGCATGGGAGCAGGTTTCTGGTCTGGTCTCTTGGGCCATCTCCAGAACCTGTAGCTGATACAGAAACTCATCCTATTGTCTGTACCCATCATGTTGGCACCGACCCACAGACCCCCACAGGACTGACCAGAAAATTTCTCTTCCAGACAATTTCTGGACTAATCAGAAAATTTTTCATTGCCTTAAAATTTTGCCTGTAATATCAAAGTCCCAAAAAACCATGTCAGCTTTCCAGCCATTAAACTTCTGCCTTACCAAACAGATAATTCTTGGTTTTTTCAACCTTTTAGCTTGCAACCTTTGCATTCTTTACATATTTAATTTTGTAACGCTTTCCAAAGCAGTGACTTTTGTGGAATAGGTTGTCGTGACCTGCAGTCCCTTTGAACACTCCCAGGAGCACCTGCCTGTGGTCAGGGGTGCAAAGAGGTCTGAGATATTTCCTGGTTAACACATCCACAGGTCACAGCACAGGTCTGGGAGGAGGCATCTACCTGTCCTGGGTCACTGCACTGTGCTCTACCCAACATCCCACAGGAGCTGCCACACCAGGATCAGCTGCCAGAACACACAGCCAAGGGCAGCAGTAAGGAAAAAACAAAGGTAGGAGGTTAGGGAGAGGAAATCAGAAGAGAAAAGGAATAGGAAAGGCCACAAGGCTCAGACACCAACCTGTGACTGGAGGCTGCTTAGCCCAGCAGGTTACAAGAAGACACTGGCACTGCTGCTACACCTCCAGCTGTGTCTTCTCCTCCTGGTAAAACAGCCCAGCCCCTGGAGGATGCTCCAAACCCCTTTGCACAGCCAGAGATGCCCAGCTGGGCACCCAGGGCCACTGCTGCAAAGGGAACAAACCAAGCAAAGCCTTCAGCAAAGGCTGTGAATTGCACTTGCTCTCGGTGCTGATATGACTGTGCTGTTTATAAGAAGCATAAATTTGTTTGCTGTGTTTGTTGATTCATAGAACACAGGGTGGTTTATGTTGGAAGGGACCTTAAAGATCATCTAGTTCCAACCCCCCAAATTAATAGACTGCTGGCAGCAAAAAACAGCACCCAAAAAGTAACCAGGCTTGTATTTACAAGCTGCTGCACTCTAAGAATGATGCCATTAGGAGGAAACAAACCCCATGTACAAGCAATGCCTCCCTGAGTGGTGTGTGGTTTGCAGTTGAAAGCTCTGCCTGCAAAACCTCATGACCCATGGGTGAGGCTTGCTTAATTAGCCATCTGTGTATTTTCCTAATTAGCTACTTCAATATCCATCCAGTTAGGACCGCTCTTAGGGCAAGCTGGGGGGTGTTCAGGAGCATTAGCCCAGGATGATGCCACGAACCCAATGTCAAAGCAATGATGACTGAGAGGAGAGATGTAGGGTGGTTTTCTCCCTGAAAAACAAGTGAGGGCAGGCCCAGAGGGCAGGTTTGTGGAGAGAAGTAGGTCAGGAGTAAGAAGCGGGTTGCGATTTCCTGGTCAGCGGTTACTGAGCGAGGAGAGCAGGAGGTGCCTCCCTGGGCAGGCTCTGCCCCACAAGAAGAGCTCAGTGGTCATAACGAAACAGCTGCTGCCACAAACGGGGGCAGATGCTCCTAACTGAATGAGAAGGGCACCCACGGATGGTTGGAGTGGCTCCCAGTGACCCACGGGGCACAGAACACTCAACAAAGAGCACCAGAGGACGTGAGAGCCTGCATGAGAGGTGCAGGAATTCAGGCAGCTCTTAAAAATGCACTTTATTGTATCCAAGATGTTACAGCAGTCCAGGGTCATGGGTGACAGAGCCTGTGCCTACAGCTGCCAGCTCCAGCTGCAGGCAAGCCTGAAGACCTTTTAATTTTGGTTACAATGCATTATATGCTTTTCTTTGCTGAGCATCTTAATACAGTAGAACCAATCTATACCTCCACTTCTACCTATAGCCTATCATAACTATTGTAATTACCATATTCACGTTGCTGTTCTCCAATCACAAAAAGTTAGCATGTTACAGTTTAAGCTAGAATTGCTTTTCAGTTTTCTTTCAGTGGAAAATTCTGAGATATTTTTTCTTGCAACCTCGGCAGTCTTTTTTGCCCGTGGAGCCTTTTTGCTTGGTAAAAAAAAATCTTGTGGTGGGTTTATCCTTTGCTCTAAGCCATAAAACCCCCTTCTAACTAACATCCCTTTGCCTTCTTAGTTATCCGGTAAGACTGGCTCAGCAATTCTTTTCTTCTACATCAAAACTTGCTTTCATTTCTATTCCTTCTTCAGATTCTACATTCAAAAAAAAATCTTTCTGCCAAGCACACATATCTGTTAAACTTTCTTGTCAAACTTTCATCCATCCCAACAAGAGGAGACTTCATAGAATCGTAGAATCACAGAATTGTGGAATGTTTTGGGATGGAAGGGAACTCAAAGACCATCCCATTCCATCCCCTGCCACCTTCTGCTATCCCAGAAAGGCCCAAAGCCCTGCCCAACCTGGTCTTGATTCATTTGGACCCAGCAACTCACCTGCCCACCTTGGGGAGGAAACCCAGGGTCTACCTGCAGCAGGTGGATCTGATTTAAAGTGGTTTCTGTGCAGTCAAAATGAAATACTAGAATGCTTGCGTGGGTTTGTCCTGATTCAAATGTGAAAGGAAATGCAGAATTAAAACTTCCTGCAGCAGAAACCAAAGCAGAGGTTTGAGAGCCTGGCTCAGCTCTGGATGAAAGAGGAGAAATGTCAAAAAAAAAACCCCAATATTGCAGTAATTTGATAAAATAGTAGATAGTTATAGAATCATGGAATACCCTGAGGGACACAAGGATCACCCAGCCCAACTCCTGAGCATTGAGCTGTTCCAGGCTCTGTTTCTTGTGCAGCTCAGGGAGGAAAAAGGCAATTGCAATTTCCCACAATCCCTAGAGACCATCCCATAGGTCTAAAAAACCTCATTCCATTGCCACCAGTGCCTGCAGAACCTCTCTTCACTGCTTTCAGCCTCTTCTTTGTGACTTTTCATCTACTTAGGCTGCAAGTTCTCTTCTGCTCCCTCCTACTCATCTCACTGCACAGGAAAACATCTGATCTGTGCCAAAATCTCTCAGTGCTACTGCAGCACAAACCCATTCTCTGTGTCTGTTGTCATTCTGAACTAACATGAAAAACCACTTTTTAATATAAAATATTATTTTTATTCAGCAGATAAGTTATTGAATAAATACAGATTAAATTTATCAAATATTTTTGTACCTTGAGCACACACAGAGCCATAAATACAGCCATAAATAGAAGACATAAATAGAAATATAGATATCTGTTGGTTCTTTGCCGTTTTAGCACTCGACAAGTGGAATCAATTACCTCCCAAAATGTTTTGCAATAAATTAATTGCAGCAGTGACATAAACCCAAACTGTGGTGACAACCAGACCTGGTGGCAACAATGTCTGACTGCCACCAGTAATATCTCAGTGATCAGGGATGGCCAGAGAAGGGAAATGGGATAGGGATGAAGAAGGGAGGGAAAAGGTGCAGGATGAAGAATTTTTTGTGGCAGTGCTGGTGGGTATGTATTCAGTTAGGGGAATTTACTGCCAAGGACAACATTGGAAACTATAATTAATTTAGTTCACCAAACTGATATAAACCAAATGAAAAGTAAATTTTTAAAATGCTTTCCCCTCTCACTGCTTGAGGCCACTAACAAAACTCTTCATCCCCTCCACCACCAGCTACCCATCCTGAAATCCATAAATGAACAATACCAAGAACCATGACTTTCGGGAGATCGCTTCCAAGATTTGGAAGGGGGATGATGCGTCGAACTCCTGGAGCGCGAGGCGGGCAGCTGCGGGGTTCCACCAGAGGGATTTTTACGGGGAACCCCTTCCTCTTTCCCTGCCCTGATGGCTGCTGCTAGGACTGGTGCTGGACGACGGGGGTGACGCAGGTGCAGCCCACTGTGATGACTCTCTTCTCCAGGCGGTAGGAGGGCGCGCAGCCGCGCTGCTCCCGCCGCAGCACCAGGACCTCCTGCTTGATGGGCACCGAGTTGAGGCCGTGGTCCTCCTGCCCCAGGGGGCTCACGCAGCCCGACAGGCGGCACCGGGCGTCGGCGATCACCCGCGGGAAGCGGTTGGGATCCTCGTCCAGCCTGGGAACGGGGGCACAAAACTGGTTTAAGCACCTGGACGTCGTGGTTTGGTAGGATCTTCTTGTTTATGTCTCCGTCAGGCTATTTAACCTGTGCTTTCTCACTGTGAGACACAACGGATTTCCTTATCCTCAGCGGTTTCATAATGATTTCCTAGAAATGGAATCAGCACTGGAGGGTAATACTGCTGTACCATTCCTTAGGAGCTGGTGAATGGAGTGGAGCTGGGTTAAATAATACAGAACTCACAACTGGCCTATTCATTTTTGTTTGGTTTTAATTTCAATGAATTTGAATTTTAATTAATTTTAACAAATTTTAATTAATTTGTTTGTTTCTTTCTGTTAGCAAAATGTGAAATGCCAATGTAGTCACATTATTCTTTTCCTAGAGGAATAATTAATTGCATTATTATTTCAACCCCATGCAGCACTATCAGCTTGGGGCAGAGGGGTTAGAAAGCTGCTCAGAGGAGCTGCGGAAGGGTCTGGAGCACCAAAAGCAGCTGAAGGAGCTGGGAAAGGGGCTCACCCTGGAGAAAAGGAGGCTCAGGGGGGACCTTGTGGCTCTGCACAACTCCCTGACAGGAGGGGACAGCCAGGGCCAGGCTCTGCTCCCAGGGAAGAAGGGACAAGAGAAAACAGCCTCAAGTTGCTCCAGGGGAGGTTTAGATTGGTTATTAAGAAAAATTTCTTCCCTGAAAAGGTTGTTAAGGCCTGGCACAGCTGCCCAGGGAGGGGGTGGAATCACTATCCCTTGGAGGGCTTTAAAAGCCATGTGGATGTGGCTCTTGGGGACACGGGTCAGTGGTGGCCTTGGCAGTGCTGGGGGAATGGTTGGACTCAAAGACTTCAGAGGGATTTTCCAGCCTCAATGATTCTGTGGTTGATAAAGACTGACAAGATGATTAGAAACCATTCCAGTGATAGCCCCTTGCACTGCAAACAGTTTCTTTTAAAGAAATCTCAACCAACATCAGAACCATATTGATGGGACACTGGGCACAGGCTGAGAATGAACCACAGTCACCCCAAAAAACCATCCGTGGTGTGGCACATCCCTCACACTTTAGAGAACAACTGAACAGCTACCTGTAATCCCAAGGAGCAAGGGACCGGTTCCTGACATCTTGGACCATCCCAAAGGCATGATCTGAGTTGCTGATCCGAATGTCAACGTTCACTGTTGTGGGGAATTTGGGATCCTTTTGGTTCAGGCAGCCTTCCCTCAGCCTTGCAGAGGCACCAGCCTTTCTGTGGGGTGAGCTCCTCACAGTGAGGGCTAAAACCAGCACCAAAACCAGTGATCTGAACTGGGAGAGAGAAAGGTGTCATTAGTTCTGCCCAGTCAGGAAAGAGACAGCACAAAGAGCCAAGTCTTGGTTAGACTGGACCATCTTCATCCTTATATTTGTGTGAAATGGGCCAAGATGAGCAAATAGCAAAATGATGTTGAGAAATCTCATCATAACTGATGCTAAACTCTGATTTAAATTCTGGTTCATAGTTGATTCTGCACCAGGAAGAGCATCTGTTCAACAAGCTATGAAGATCCTACTCTGTGGTCAGACAGCACCATCTTTCCATCTAAAAACTGGGGTAAGGACTCAGCTGGCCCCTGTGCCTAAGCCTAAAACCTTGCCCAGCCATTGCTTTCTCAGGACAGTTAAAAACTGACCACCCATAGTCCTTTTCCCAAGAAAATCTTGGATTCTTGGGCCATTTCCAGTAGGCAGAGTTTCAGTAAACAATAGAATCATGGAACATCCTAAATGGAAAGGGAATCACAAGGATCATTAAGTCCAGTTCCTAAAAAGAAGACAAAATAAATGCAGGGCTTTTAAGGAAATCACAGGTGCTGACAGTGCTGCAAATGCTACCCAGGATGAAATTCAAATGCACAGGTGTCCACAGTGAAATTTCAGCAGTTTTGATAGCATGTTGTCTGCAAAAAGGACTCTGCCAAGCCCACATCAGCAGTGCTGATGAGTGAGAGATAAATAATTAATGGATAGTCCACCACACCCTTGTCATTCAATCACCGAGCAGGTGCATCAGACACACCCAGCATCCCAATCAGCTCCCAGCAAGACTAAAAGGGTTTTCTGCACAAACCAGGGGATCTGCACCCTGCTTTCTCTCTTGCAGCAAATGCATCTTATCCTTTATTTTAGATATAAGTACTTACCCCAGCAGAGCTGCTGGAAGCCATGGTAACCTCCCTGCTGCTTTGGGTGGATGTTAGGGTGACAGGACAAGAGAATTCTTCTTCTCTGAGACCCTTTCAACCCTGCTTGTCTCAAAGCCAGTTCTGCTCTCCATTTTATAGCAAAGCTGAGGCACTACCATCCTTTCCATTGCAGCACAGCTGGCTTACCTGACTCGAGGATAGGTGCTGATAGTGCAATTTTTAGCCCACTTCCTTGCATCTGCCTCCAAAAAAGGGAAGGGCAAATACTATTACCAGCATCCCAAATCAGCCAATAGCATTTATTGAGGCAGATCAAGAGATAAAGGGAAAAAAAAAAATAAAACCACCAAACTGTTTAGGCAGGTGTTTTTTGGTTGGTTTTTTTTTTTCACTCCTTTCCACCGCCCTCTTTCTAATAATGGAGTTCTTTCACCACAAACTCATGTGGATGCACTTCCATGTGCCTCAAACAGGCCCAACAGCAGAGATCAGCAAGCTGCAAAGTCAGGTACCCAACAGGGACTTCAAAATGAGGGCAGAACATGGAACCATTTAACCTCCCTTCACTGCAAATCCACGCCCACTTCATCTTAGGGATCCCTGTGTCCTGCAGGGACTGGGCAGGGGAAGAATAAGTGCCATGGGGAATTCCTTCTGGAGATATCCCAGGAGCTGGGATGCCTTCCCTGCTGTGGTGACACATTGTGGAGAATTCTGAAAACTCATAGGTGCCCTGTTAGGGCCCTGACCACCCTCACCAGGAGCTCCATTCTGGCTCAGCTTTGACCCCCAATCCCTACCTGAGCTGTGCTGTTGGAATATTGGTCTCTTGTCCCTCCTCTGGCCCTGTAAACTGGGTGCACCTATGAGCAGCATTTCTGGTGGATGGGCTCCTTGGACATACATGGTGGTGAATGCTGGAGCATGAGGGGCCCAGATTTATGGAATAATCTGGAGCTAGTCCACTTTGATATCTTTAGCACTCACACACACAGAGTTTCTTACTGATCCACCTTCATCCTTTCCTTTGCACACTTTGCTCCTGATCCTGTACATCCCATAAGTCTTGCACAATCCCAAAACATTCTAATAAGTCCCATGGCCCTGTAGCCAGCAAGGTGGTGTGAGGAAAGCCTCTCCTGACTTGTGTGGTGGGACTCATGTGGGATATGGTGGGACTTGGGTTCACCATCACCCTTGAACAGCCCTGAAAGAGCTGGGTCAGGAGCTTCATTTGAATTCCTCCACCTGGTCCTGTTCCTTTGTGTTCATGGAAGATTTAATCCCTCTCAATCACACAATCCTCACTTAATAATTAACAGGAGAGGCAGGCATGGAAATGGAAGTGGAAACAGGATTCTGTAGCCTGTGATCCAGAAAGGAGCAGCTACCAACCAGAAAGTTGGTGCATGTGGTGTTTCCCTGGAGCACCAGCAGGTCTCTTTGGGAGTAAAAGCTATTTTTATGGCAGAAAAAAAAAAACCAAAAACAAAAACAAACACATAACAACTTGATGAAGCTTATTTGTGGAGAAAAGCCCAGAGAGAAACCAAAAAAAAAAAAAAAAACCAAAAAAAAAAAAACCCACATAACAACTTGATGAAGCTTGTTTGTGGAGAAAAGCCCAGAGAGAAACCTTTCCCAAAGCTATGTAGCCAAGCCAGAAGTAAAGGACTAAACTTTCAACAAATTCATCTTCAGTCATCCATGGAATCAACAGATTCATTACATTTTCAGTCCTACAAAAAAAAATAAAATCAGAAACCTCTTGCAAATTCACAGAAATTTCCAAAAAGGGACTGATGGTCCCCGCTTTGTCACCCTCTCTTGAATCACAGCAGCAGAAATCTCCACTGAGTGATGTTTTACATCACTGCAGGATGTTGTCATGACTTTGTGGTCTGGTTCAACCGACAGCTCAGAGCCCAGCCACTCTCCTCCTGTACATTTGTCACATTTCAGGTTACCCAGGCCACCTGAGGCCACACCAGTGCTGTGACACACGTTCCTATTCTGACTGTCCCAAATATTCACCAGCGCACCTACTGAGATGTGACACAGAGCGTGGAGGAGCAAGACAGGGTAGAATTACCAGAAATCCACTCTTTTTAGCCCAGAAGCTGACCTCCTTTTTTTCCCCCTGAACGTTCACCATGAAAGGAAAAGGCACTGCCATAAAAATGGGTTGGATTGTGCAGGAACAGGGGTGAGTGGAAATGGTTACATGTGACGAAGCAATGACGTTGTCACACCAAACGCCGGATTATGAACCCCCACCACCACTTTCCACTCACTTCTTGTGCCTCCAGCAGCTTGTAACTTCAGCAGGGATTCCCTCTTTGACCCAGAATTTCCTACAATTGAACTTGAGCTGAAGTTAACTAAAAAAAAATTCTAATCAAAAAGAGACTACCATACATGAGTCATTGTAAGGGAGGGAAAATATTTTTATTCCTAGAATCACAGAATGGCTCTGGTGGTAAGGGAAGTTAAAGATCACACAGTCCCACTATCCCAGGCTGCTCCAAACCCCAGCCTTGGACACTTCCAGGGATCCAGGGGCAGCCACAGCTTCTCTGGGCAAGCTGTGCCAGGGCCTCCCCACCCTCACAGGGAAGGTGTTTTTTCCCTTATAGATAGGAATATAAAGTTATCTCAAAAAGCTTTTCCCTCTCACACATCAAGGGCTTGGAGCAGGGATGGGGACTTGGAGATAAAAGAGTATTTTAATTCCACTTACAAGAACTTCTCTACTCTTGAGTTTCTGTAAGGAAACAGCACTGTTTGCACTGCAGGATATGTTACACACTGAGGTTCAGGTTTGTTGAGGAGAACACTCCATGTGTGGAGACATGAGGCTTGACTCCATTTTCTCAGAAGGCTGTTTTATTATCTTATGATATTATCTTATGATATATATTATATTAAAATGCTACATTAAAACTATACTAAAAGAACAGAGAGAAAGGAATGATCAGAAGGCTACAAAGAACAAGAATAGAATAGAATGCCTAAAAAAATCCTGTGACTGCTCACACCTCACAGGTGGCTGTGATTGGTCACTAATAGAAAACAATCCACATGGACCAATGGAAGATGCACTTGTTGTATTCCACAGCAGCAGAGAGTTATTGTTTACATTTCTTTCCTGAGGCACTCAGCTCTCAGGAGGGAAAAATCCTAGCAGAAGGATTTTTCATAAAATATCATAGCTACACATGGTTCCATGGATGATTGAATCACAGAATAATATGGGTTGGAAAGAACCTTACAGACCCATCCAGTCTCACCCCCTGCCATGGGCAGGGACACTTTCCACAGCCTGCAGCAGCTAAAGGCTGAAATCACAGCCTCCAAAATCTCCAATGACAGGGTCAAATAAAAATTTCAGCTGCAGCACAGGACACGGCTTGTACTTCCAGCAGATTGCTCCTGCCTCTCCAGCCACCTCTGGCAGTTTTTCCCTTGTCAACAAAGACTCCTCTCCCAATTGCAAAGGATGTACCGAGGTGGCCACCAGCACACGGGGGAGGGTAGTCACCCACAGCTTACAGGATAGGGAATTAACCACATTTCTCTACCCTGCAGCTCCTCCTGGTGTCCTCTCACGGGAAATTCAGTATTAGCGGTTCCCCAGCTGTAAGGGCAAGGAAAACACAAAATCATGGAATTATGGAATGGGCAGGGACACCTTCTACTATTCCAGGTTGCTCCAAGGCCCATCCAACCTGGCCTTGGACACTTCTAGGGATTCAGGGGTCACCCCACCCTCACAGGAAAAAAATTCTCCCCAGTATCCAATCTATCCCTGCCCTCTGGCAGTGAGAAGCCATTCCTCTTGTTCTGTCCCAAGTCCCTCTCCAGCTCTCTTGGAGGCCCTTTAGGCACTGGAAGGGGCTCTTAAGTCTCTCCAGATCCTTCTCCAGGCTGAACAATTCCAGCTCTCCCATCCCATCTCCAAAGCAGAGGATTCGTGTTTAACTTTTACCAGTTTTTGCAGTTTTGAGCCAGACCTGCTTGAAGGTCCAAGGTTGCTCTGTACCAGCACAATACACCCACCCAGAGATCCTTAGGCTGCAAACATGCAAAATCCCCTCCAACCCTGCTGTCATGGCTGTGTTGCATGAGAGGAGCTCCAAAATCTGGCATTTAGAGCTCACCATGCAGCTGAAGTCCTTCCACAGCAGCACAAATCCCAGTTGTGTATGTGCAGCTGTATCCCCACAAGTGGGAATTCTGCATCTTCCTGAACAGCCAGTCATGGGGTGAACAGTATGGGCATTTTTATAACCCATATAAAGATCTATGGCACCCAGAAAGAAGGGAGCTGTGCATGTGTCTGGAGATAGGCAGTGACAACAGCAAACCTATTCAGGGGTTTCTCCGAAGCTCAAACTCACAAAGAGAAAAGAAATTAAAGAAAACCCAAACCTTCAGCAGCTCTGGACCACAAGCAGCCAGAACTGGTTTGATTGTGTGTTCAGCTTTTCTTGAAAGTTTGCCATCCCCAGGACACAAGCCCAGGCTAAAGGCAGGAGATGGAATCCATCTGATCTACCTATGCCAGGGACACATTCCCTGGGCAGCTCTGAGACCTTCCAGGTTCCTTCCCTGGGGGCAAAACCCCCATCAGGGGTGTGAAATCTGTAAATTCAAGCTGACCCATGGGCACTGGAACAGATCAGACTACACCTGGCCCTCCATTGCCAGGAATCATCCTCCACAAGATAGGTAGGAAGGGCAGAACCAACAGGACAGGCTTTAGGCACCTTTTCCTGTGAGACAAGCAGATCTAAGCTATACAATAGGGGAAAAATAGAAAAAAAAAAGGGGGAAATAAAAGCTTCACTAACAGTGGAGCTCTCATATTGATTCTCATCACCACTACTGAATGCTGGATTCCAAAATCCAGATTTTTTATTTAAAAGCTGGAAGTCTTAACACCAAAGCTAAAAACAATACATTAAAAACACTGATAATTTGCTCCTAAGTTTTTCCTTTCGTCTCCTTGCAGAAACCTCTTTCCAAATCTCCACTCTGAAGACAGCAAAACTTCCAGAGCTCCTGCCTCTTTTCTTTAGTGCCAGAAATGCACAGCAAGGAAGCACACAGACTTCAGCTCCCCAAAATCCAGCTCAGCCACCTGCAGCATTCAAACACGAAGAATCTCCAGGCTGAGAGTCCACGAAAAACTTGGGCTCCTCCACGCAGAGGCTCAGATTAAGAAGATAATGTCATCAGACACCATGATCTGGTTGTCATCCTGCATGTGGGCCAGGGCCACCTTCACCTCGGCCGCCGAGAAGGGCTCGGGGTTGTCGCGGTTGATGGATTCCATCACAGTCTTCAGGCCCACAGACTGGGCGTGGGAGGCTTTGAACACCTCCAGGAGAGCAGCCTTGAATGCTTTCAACCTGGTCAGAGGAGAAGGAATCAGCCTTGGAGAATACACAAAAATCCTAGCACTTGTTCCCAGCCCAGGATGCCTCAGCTCTTCCCCATTCCAGCAGCAGCGCTCAGGAAAGGCAAAAGCTGGAGCTGGGAGCATCAGAGATGCATCTCCAGCAAGGGACAACAGCCTGGAGCCACTGGGGGAGGTGGACACACTCACCTTGGCTCAGCCAACTCCAACTTCTTCCCTTCAGCAGCTCCTGAGGCTTCGGGCGTTTTCGGAGGGTGTGCCTGAACTGGAGCAGAAGGAAGAGTTACCTTCACCCTGAGCCTGGTGACCAACTACCCAGAGAGCAAAAGTGTTGGGCTCAGGAGGGGGGGTGATGCCAAACTGCCTCCCAGTACTGTTATTTATGCTGTGGTTTGGAGGTGGATGGAAAAAATTTAATCAGCAATAGAGTCACAGAATGGTTTGGGTAGGAAGGGACTTAAAAGATCATCCAGTTCCAACCCCTGTTAGGGACAGGGACACTTTCCACTATCCAAGGTTGCTCCAAGGCCCATGCAACCTGGCCTTGGACACTTCCATGGATTCAGGAACCTGTGCCAGGGCCTCACCACCCTCACAGCCAAGATTTTCTTCCTAATATCCCATCTAACCCTGTCCCACGTGGATCTGTGGCTACGAATGGTACTCTACCATGCCAGGGACCACAGGTAACAGCAGCATTGCTGCTCCCCAGGCTGTGCAGACCCAGCAGCACCCTCAAGGAGCCAGGTGTCACCAAACGCAGGGACTCACCCTGTGGCATCTCCTCCTCAGCATCACTGAAGTCGTACGGGTCGTAGGAGCCCTCCTCGCCTTCCGTGCGCGCCTTCTTCCTTCTGGGAGGGGAAGCAGGGGTCACCCAAGGGTTTGGGTTGGAAAGGACATTAAGGATCATCCTGTTCCACCCTCTGTTATGGGCAGGGACACTTTCTTCAATCCCATGTTACTCCAAGTCCTGGACAGCCTGGCCTTGGACACTTCCAGGGATTCAGGGGCAGCCACAGCTTCTCTGGGCACCCTATGCCAGTGCTATCCAGCCAGTTGTTTATCCATTAAATTATGATGTCCCTCTACTACAAATGGGGTGGGACAAACCACCTGGCTGAGCAAAAACATGGCAACCTCAGAAGAGGCTAGTGCCCTTTGCACCATGTCCCTCCCATTCCCGTGCTGTGGCCCCTACCTCCTTGTCCTGCGCTCCTCCTTGTCCTGCAACTCCTGATCTTCCTCTTTCTCAGTCTCTGAGTCATCATCCACTGGCTTCCTGCGCTTTTTCTCCTTCTCCAGCACCTGTGTGGCAAAGGCAGGATGGACTCAGACCTCATTTTCACTCAAGCTGCTTTTGGGGACCACCCAAAATCCTGAAGTGGTGGCCTGATCCCACACTGTGCCCAGGGAAGTTCACACCAGCAGCCCAGGGTGCTCAGCTTGCACCACATCCAGCCTTTCCAATGGCAATCTCAGGATCCCCTGGGAACAGAGGGACACTTTCCCCCCACCTTTTTGAAGTAGGCGAACTGCACCAGCTCCAGAGCTGCCTCAGCATCCTGCATATCCACAGTCTTGTTCATCCTGGCCTTGGCGTGGGCTGTGGAGAGGCGGATCAGGGTCTCCAGGGTCCGGGCTGTGATGGGAGAGGTCTGGGGGGACAGAGAGAGAGGTGTCTGTGTGAGCCTCACAAGGTCAAGGTGGAAAGCACCCGTAAGAAGAGAGGCCTGTGCCTCAGTTTCCTTCCTCCTGGCCCAAGAAGGAGCTGCTCACCCTGGCCACGTCCGAGTTCATCTGGCTCTGGCTGCGCAGGCGCGAATACTCCTCAGCGATGTAGCTCGCCGCCTCCTCGGTCAGCACGGGCTTGATCATCTTTGCTACATGGATGTACTTCCTCATGAACTCCATGCTGACAACCTTCTCCCTGCGGGAATGCACGTACATCCACATTAGGCACAGTGGGGATGGGCTTCCCATCCATTTCTACCCCTCCAGGGGCATCCAGGTGTGTAGGGAATTTAGCTCCAGATGTTCCCCACCTGCCTGGCACAAGAGACCAAGCAAGGCTCCCTTAGCACCCTACCCATGGATCAGCTGGAGCACCACTGGCACTGTCTGGATACTCAGGCCAAACCCATGAACCCACAGTGCTGGACACCCTCAGGGAGCTCCAGGGGATGAAGGACTCACTTGCGGCGGTTGGGCCCGTGCAGGAGGTCATCGTGTTTCTCATAGACCTGCAGCTCCTGCTCCTCCTCCTGCATGAAGTCAGGGTCATCCGTAGCCAGCATCTCCACAGCACTGCCCAGGGGCATGGCTGGAAAGGGGAATGTACAGAGAATAGGATTTTACCCTCTGAAGCAAGTTCTAATAGTCCCCAAGAGCTGCCACCTTGGCTGAGGAGGGCTGGGACTCACCATCCCCATCCTGCTCGTTGGGGTTGCGGTAGCGGTGCATCCGCAGGACGTGGTCTGAGATCTCCTTGTCCTGCTCAGGGTCCATCTGGTCCAGCACGATGAAGAGCAGGTCAAAACGGGAGAGCAGGGAGTCCTGCATGCCGATGTTCTCCATGGGCGTCTTGTACTGGTCATACTGGGGAAGGACAGTGTGAGGGGTTACAGGAGAGCATCACTGGCCCGTGTGGCTGCCAGGGAGGTTGGAAGAACCTCCTTGGGCCAGGCCTAAAAGGATGGATGGATGGATGGATGGATGGATGGATGGATGGATGGATGGATGGATGGATGGATACCACACCAAACCCAGCCTGCTGCAACAGTACAGCCACTTTTCCCCTCCTGCAAGGCTCTTATTTCTAAGAAAAACAAGTATTTTTTGTGATCCCTGATCAGACACCAAGACTGAGGCTCATCACCAGCATGAGGGTCCAGTGGGCTGCCCAAACACCCAAAACATGCTGAGAAACCCCAGGAGCTCCTCTCTCCTCCAGCAAAGCTCCACAACAGACACCAAACCAACATGGTCTTTGCTGTGCCACGCACCCAAGTCACTGCTTTGGAGGATCTTTTGGAATTCACCAGCTGCCTCCTCCCTCCTCCAGGGCAGGGTAACAGCAGCACTCACCCGGCCGTAGACGGGGTTGGCAGCAGCCAGGACGCTGCAGCGGGAGTTGAGGCGGGCCTGGATGCCAGCCTTGGCGATGGTGACCCGTCCCTGCTCCATCACCTCGTGGATGGCCGTGCGGTCGATGTCGGACATCTTGTCGAACTCGTCGATGCACACCACGCCCCTGTCAGCCAACACCATGGCTCCCGCTTCCAGGCGCCGCTCCCCTGGGATGGCACGGGGGAAAGCAGGGTCAGCCATCATCCACTGGTCCTACACATCTCCTGCCCTGCCGTACCCATCACCCCTGAGATGAGGGTGAACCTCAAGATGCAGCAGAATTCTTCTGGGTTGCTCTCTGACACAATTCTACAGCAGACAGAATGCTAAGGGAAAGGATCAGGGTTAGGAATGTCTTCCCATGAGGAAGGCTGCTGCTAGCCTTTAGATGTGGCACCAAGTGGAAGAAGAGTAAAGAAAACCACCATCTAAGAGAGGTGGAGAAAATATCCCAAAACATGGAATCCCATGATCTAAATAATCATAAAGCTTCTGGTGGAGTAGGTCCTGCAAGTGTCACTGCAGATCCAACATCATAAAATCATTAAGGTTGGAAAAGACCTCCCAGATCATCAAGATGAGCAACCTTGGATACCACAGAGTCCCTGCCAGCAGTTAACAGCCATCACCCCAGTGCTCCTCACCTGTCTCCTGGTCTGTGGTGACGGCAGCGGTGAGGCCAACACCGGAGGAGCCCCTGCCAGTGGTGGGGATGGCCCGGGGTGCTGTGCTCAGCACATACCTCAGCAGCTGGGATTTGGCCACAGAAGGGTCTCCTGGGATGGAGAATAGGATGTTTAGGAACTCATGCCCTGGGTATAACTGCACCATCACCCTGTGTCTGGTTTGGGGGTGTTCAGAGTGGGGGCAGGTGGAGGGGAAGGGGAGAGAAGGGTTTTGTTCAGACTTCATAAAATAAGGTAAGCAGATGATCTTCCCACTATCATCAATAAACCCATGGGAGGAAACAGGAAAGATGGAGAGAAGAGACTTGAGGTGATGGGGATGGGACAAGAGG
Source organism: Passer montanus (assembly GCF_014805655.1). Lineage (NCBI taxonomy): Eukaryota > Metazoa > Chordata > Aves > Passeriformes > Passeridae > Passer > Passer montanus. Next base: position 112,860 of record NW_024374812.1, on the reverse strand, counting down.
CAATGGGGACAATTCAGAATACAGGAAACTCCAATGAGACATCAGAAACAATAAAAGTCTCCTTGACCATGGGCAAACACTGGGATAATGGCTCACAGAGGTCATGGAATCCCCTAGAACCATGGAAATGGTTTGGGTTGGAAAGGACATTAAAGGTCACCTTGTTCCAAGCCCCTGCCATGAGCATGGACACCTCCCACTATCCCAGGTTGCTCCAAGCCCAGTCCAGCTTGGCCTTGGACACTTCCAGGGATCCAGGAGCAGCCACAGCTTCTCTGGGCAGCCTGTGCCAGGGCCTCATCACCCTCACAGAGGAAAATTTCTTCCCAATATCCCATCTAACCCTGTCCTCTGGCAGTGGGAAGCCATTGCCCCTTGTCCTGTCTTTCCAGATCCTTGTACCAAGTCCCTCTCCAGGTCTCCTGGCGCTCCTTTAGGCACTGCAAGGGGCTCCAAGGTGTCCCTGCAGATTTCTCCAGGCCACACAACCCCAGCTGTCCCAGCCTGGTTCCAGAGCAGGGGAGGTCCATTTCTTGCACTCCTGTCTAAGGTTTCCTCTGCACTCCTTCTAACAGGTCCACACCTCTCTTGTGCTGATGACTCCACATCTGGACACATCTCCATCCCTGGATGTGTTCAAAACCAACTGGACAAGTCCCAAAACAACCTGGCCTACCAGAGACACCAGCTCAGCTCTGCACACATCCCTGGAGCAGGAACCTCCAGATGTCCTTTCTAACTTCAGCTACTCCACAAAACTAAATCCAGAACCTTCCCTCACCCCCAACCAAGGGTGCCTCTGCCCAGCCCTCCCAGACCTATCAGCAAGATGTTGATGTCTCCTCGGATGCGGCTCCCGTTGTCCAGGATCCTCTCCACCCCTCCCAGCAGCATGCAGAGGATGGCCTTCTTGATGTACTCATGCCCATGGATGCTGGGAGCCAGGGATCTGGCCAGCTGGTCAAAGATATCCTAGGGAGAAGACACAGAGCATAGCTCATCACATGGGCTGGAGCAAGCAAGAACAAGCAATACTTCAAAATAGCATTTCAGCCCAATTTTCAGCTTATTCCTATCATAGAGCCACATGGATGAAAATTATTTGGAAAGGAGAAGACTGTTGGTCAGAGTTTTCTTTCACAGTGGGATTTATATGAAGTCCAAGACCATCTTGTCATTGTCACCCAAACAAGCACTGGAAGCAGCGAGAGCAAGGCTTGCTACTCTCTGTGCTACAAAGGAAAGCTCTGAGCATGAGAGGCAGGGGCAGAACCCCATTGCCTCAGTCTGGTGTGAGAAAAGAGGTGTTTCTCCTGCAGGGCAAATTCCCTGGAAACCTGCTGGTAGGGTCAAGACACAGCAGAGCTGCCAGCAGGAAGGATGCTCAGCAAGCAGTACAGCAGCAGCAATAAAAACAACAGGACCTGATCACAGTCCAAGCAGAAAATTCAAAGAAAATTAGTAAGAAAATCCCACAACCTGCTAAAAGGCTTGAAGAGCAACTTGTAACCCAACAAGAACCTGCTTAGCCACATGCCAAGCTGAAACTTCATGCCTGGACACAAGATTTAGATACCTTGGAGCGGCTCTTGCTGAATCTCTTGATCTTGGCCACATCTGAAGCAGAGTAGAGAGGCCGGAGGTCTTTGCTCATCTGCTTCACGTGGCAGGCAATGAGGATGGTCCTGGAGAAGGGACACGGCTGTGGTCAGCTCTGCAAACCCCACAGAGGTTGACAAAGCAGAAGCTTCCACAGAGCCACCACTTTCTCTAGCAAGCCCTGGAAGGGGGTGGGAAGCTTTGACAGCTGTAGCATTCTTGATCTGACTGTGCTGTACCACCAGTGGAGTATCTTTTAAACTGAACAGGCTCCCAAAAGAATGGTCACAGCCCCAAGGCTGCCAGAGCTGCAGGAGAGTTTGGACAACATTCTCAGGGCTGCACAGGGTGGCACTGATGGGGGGTCCTGTGCAGGGCCAGGAATTGGACTCAGTGATCTTTGTAGGTCCTTTCCAACTCAGCATACCTGGTAAATAGTATCAAGGTGCAAACCACTTCCAAGTGATTTAAGCCACTGTTTGACCCAGCTCTCTGATGACCACCTGCCAGAGACTCAGCCAAACAGGGTGAGAGGGCTGAAGCCCCAGGAAGACCCACCTGAAGGTGCCTGAAGTGTAGCCCCCTTTCTTCCCCGGCAGGCAGCGGTACGTCCCCACCACCTGGACACGGTCCCCAGGCTTCACCTTGTCCACCAGGTCATCGTCCAGAACCACATCCACTGAGCGTGGCAGCTGCCCTGCTGGGGCCTTCTCAGGCATCTCCTGGATGGTGACAGTCTGGTGGTCCTTGTAGACAGAGAGGCCAAACTCTGTCTCCAGCGGGTTGTTCTCTTCATCCTAAAGCAGGAACCCGAATTAAAAGGTGAGCACCGTTTTTCAGGAGAGCAGGGAAGACACAGGCTGCATCACCCACCCTGCACAGGGCTGATGGAAAGGGTTGTTTAGCAGGACTGGAGGCTGGGGCTCAGCAGCTCCATACTGAAGCTGGCACATTCTCCCTAGAGGAACCTGCTGCTGCTTCGCCTCACCTTTGTAGGGTAGATGGAGCTGGAAGGGTAAGCATCCAGGGAGGTCATGTCTGTGTATCGGCGCTCAATTGTTTTCTTGGTAGCTGGGCAATAATGAACACTCCGGACAACTTTGGGACGCACCAGAGAGCCTGGGGTTGGAAAAGAGAGGAGTTAGGGCTGGGATGTCCCACCCCTCTGTCAGCAGACAGCACCCAAAAGGGTCTCCAACGTTAAAATTACTTGGGTCACGACTCACTGTCCAACATGGGCAGGAGTGGCTGATTTTAAAGACCATCCCGACACTCAAGACCTTCAGCCAAGCTCCCTGGCCCAGGTTGGCAGCATACAGAATCACAGGATGGTTTGGTTTGGAAGGAACATTAAAGATCATCCAGTTTCACTCCCTGCCATGGCCAGGGACCCCTTCCACTCTCCCAGGTAGCTTCAAGCCCCCTCCATTTTGGCCTTGGATGCTTCCAGGGATCCAGGGGCAGCTACAGCTTCTCTGGGCAACCTGTGCCAGGGCCTCCCCACCCTCATAGCCAAGAACTCCTCCCCAGTATCCCATCTAATCCTACCCTCTGCCAGTGTAAAACCATTGCCCCTTGTCCCAAGTCCCTCTCCACACTCCTGGAGGGCTCCAGCTCCTCCACAGCAAACCCCTGGCCCCTCCACACCCGCAGCCCCTGGGTGTCCCCCAGCCTCACACTTTGTCACGATGCCCTCCACGCAGACAATGCAGCTGAGGAAACAGGCTGTCAGGGTCCGTGGGGACACGTGCTTGGAGCCAAAGCTGCCCTCCAGCCCGATGTAGAAGTCCTCGTACTGCTTGGCATAGGTGGCATCGACAGAGGCGACGAAATCCTTCAGGGCACGCTGGAAGGCGATCAGCTCCTCGAAGGCATTGCTCAGGAGCCTGCAGCACAGGGAGGTCACAGAGCAGGTGAGTCAACCCCTTCCTCATCAACACTTCTCCCACACTCCTGCGTGCTCCACAAGTTTACCAGGAGCAGGAGGTGAAAAAACCTAAAGTCCATTACAGCTCTGTGTGAGGTGCACTGGCACCAAGAGCCAGGAGGAGAACAATTCCAAGCATATCTAGAAAGCCTCACGTGACCCTGGCCAGACTGGCAAGGCTAGTCCAAAATATCCCTGAGCAGCCTCAAAAAGGCTGAGAGAAGTGGGGTTGGTCAGCCTGGAAAAGACCTTAGAGCTCCTTTCAGTGCCTAGAGGGGCTCCAAGACAGCTGGACAGGGACTTGGGACAAGGGCATGGAAGGAGAGGACAAGGAGGAATAGCTTCATGCTTCCAGAGGGAAGGGTTAGATGGCATATTAGGAAGGAATTGTTCCTTGTGAGGGTGGGGAGACCCTGGCTTTCACCAGAGGACAAGGTTTGGTGCTTTCTTGTGACAAATGACCTGCAGAACCAGAGCTGGACCTTTGAAACCCCTCTCAAGCACAGTGCCCCAGGTGTCCCACGCCCACCTGCTGGCTCTCTTCTCGTTCTTGCGCCGCAGGTCGTTGATGTTGACGATGAGCCGATACTGGTTCTCACTGATCATGTCCCGCACCTTGCTCTGGTAAATCCCTTGGTCTTCCTGCAAGTGGGAGTGGGGGGAAAGACACCCAAAAAGCAACTCACTTTGCATGTCTGCCTGTATGAAAAAACCCCAGGGGCCCATTCCTGCAGAGCTGGATGCCCTCTATCCCACCGGCAAAGCAGGAAGGGGCAACACATGGATCAGGTGCCCCCTAAACCCTGGTAGGAATGGGGGGACACAGGGACCAGGGGCTCCCAACCCCCTGGGGTATATGGCGGGTAAGATCAGGTGGTTCCCAACTTCCAGGGGCATGGATTTGGGGGCACGGACGGGCACAGGGACCAAATGTTCCCGAACTTCGGGAGTAGCCATGGGGCGGGGGCGCACAGGGATGAGATACTCCCCAGTCCCCGAGGACACAGATCAGGTGTCCCCCAACCCCGGGGGGCACGCAGCACCCGCGCCTCCCAGCTCGTCTCACCTCATCGTCCAGGAAATCGAGGTAATCGCGCTGCGCCTCCCGCAGCTCCGCGTCCTCCAGCCCGCCCGCCGGCGCCGCCATTCTGCCGGCCGCCCAGGGACGGATCCTCCGCCGCTGCTGCCGCTGCTGCTGCTGCCGGGGAAGGCGGCGAGAGCCGAGGGGAGCCGGCTGACCCCGCGATCAGATCAGACCCCGCGATCAGATCAGACCCCGCGATCCGGCCCCACGATCCGGGCCCGCGATCCGCCCCCGCCGCGCTCCCGTTTCGCGCCAAACGCGGCTCCTTTCCCGCCACCACGCGGGAAACCCGCCCCCGGCCCGTCCCTTGGCGCTGCTGATTGGTCAGTGACTCTCAGAGCTAGCCAATGGAGCGGCGAAATCACGATTGACATGACGTTCAGCCAATCAAAGCGCGGGGGCGGTGCAGGGGGCGGGGCCATGGTGGGGTGCCGGGGGTCGGGTTTGATCCGGGTTCCGGCTCCTGGAAGTCACCGAGGGGCTGAAAATGCCGCTTTAGGGAAAAAAAAAAAAAGAATATTTTAAAAATCAAACACGGAAACGACAAAAACACCCAGATAGAATCCCAAACCAAGAAGAACCCAACAAAATCTAATTAAAATCTAACAAAAAACTAATTAAAAACTAATTAAAAACTAATTTAGGGTTGTTTATATGTTGTATTTTGGGGAGCCCCGTTTCCGGGTGTTTTCACCCCGACAGGCTGGGTGGTCGTTGGTTTTTACTTTAACGTGGGCTCGGTGTGATTCCAGCAGTTTGGGGGTGACGGCACAAAATCAACAGGTCCTGTGCTATTTGGGATGGAAAAGGCAGTTTTGGACGTGTCTTAGAATCCCAGAACGGTTTGGGTTGGAAGGGACCTTAAAGACCATCCCATTCCAACCCTGCCATGGGCAGGGACACCTCCCACTATCCCAGGTTGCTCCAAGCCCCATCCAGCCTGGCCTGGGACACTTCCAGGGGTGGGGCAGCCACAGCTTCCCTGGGCAGCCTGTGCCAGGGCTTCCCCACCCTCACAGGGAAGGAATTTTTCTCCAATATTCCACCTAACCCCACCCTCTGGCAAGTTAAAAACCAGTCCCCCTTGTCCTATCACTGTCTGCTCGTGTAAAACCTCCCCTTCTCTCTTTTTTCCAAGCCTCCTAAGAGGAGGAAGGAATTCCTGTTGTTAACAGGAATCAAAAGGTGCCGCTGCCTACAGGGAAACCCGCTGCTCCCCCTTAAAAAAAAAAAATCACAGTATCCCTTAAAAATCTTTATCTAAACTCTGTTTAAAAATAGAAAAAGAATAAAAACCATAATAGAAAAAGAATAAAAACCATGACAAAACTATTTTGATCAGCAGAGCATACCGTGCATACAAAGTTGGCCGTGTCCCCTGGATGTTGTAGCTCACAGCAGTTTTTCCAGGGTAATCCTGGGAATAAATATTCACGCCGGGGTTTGCTGGGCTGTGCAGACTCTGAGGCACAGAATTCCCACTGCCTGATCTCTCCAGAGGGAGCAGCTGCGATTGGTGTTTGGGAAGAGGAGCGGGAAAGAGCCTTTGCCCCGTTTCCCATTTTCTGTTTGTGTGCCTGGATCAGATCCCTCACTGGAAATGCCTGGCAGCTCTGTGGTTTGGGATATGTGCAGCCCAGCTCATGGATATTTGTCCTGCTCCTGAGAGGTTTTTTTTCACATTGCTCTGTGTCAAAGTGAAAGTTCAGAGTTTCCTTTTTAGGCCTTTTAGCCGTGTTCTGGAATAATTGGATGCAGTATTCAGTTTGGCAGGTTGGCATAAACAAAGGATCTTGTGCTTTATTGCTGTTTTCTTACTTTTTCTCTTTTCTTCTTTTCCTTTTCCTTTTTTGTTTGCATTTATTTTCTTTTTCCTTTCAATTTTTTTTTCCCCTTTAATCTTCCAGGTTGCCCTGCTAGCTCCAGAGATGTTCCCTGCAGCTGGAATAGCTTCCCTGCTTCTGCACACTCAGCAGGACCCATTTCCCTCCAGCTGCTCCTCAAATCCACCCCTTCCTTCTGATTTGTTGGACATTTCTTGTTTTCATGAGTGGAGAAAGCACAAAGAAAGCACAGAGAAAACCTTTGGTGTGTCCCTGGCACTTCCATTTCTATTTCTATTTCTATTTCTATTTCTATTTCTATTTCTATTTCTATTTCTATTTCTATTTCTATTTCTATTTCTATTTCTATTTCTATTTCTATTTCTATTTCTATTTCTATTTCTATTTCTATTTCTATTTCTATTTCTATTTCTATTTCTATTTCTATTTCTATTTCTATTTCCATTTCTATTTCATTTCTATTTCTATTATATTTATATTTCTAATATATTTCTATTATTTGCATTTATATTTATATTTATATTTATATTTATATTTATATTTATACTTTATTTTATTTTATTTATATTTGTATTTATATTTATATTATTTAATATTTAATGGTTACTATTTATAATATTGATATTTGTGTTTGGTTTTGGTTTTGTTGTGTTTTTTTGTTTTTTTTTAAAGGGGCACATCATCCACTGAGGATCTAAACTGGCTGAAGGAATCTGTCTAAGTCCCTAAAGGAAATATGATTTATCCCATATTAATTGCCAGAACCTGCTGCAAATTTCATTTCTGAGATGTTTTTTCTCCCTCTGCAGCAGGAAGAATATTAAATCCAGCAATGGACACTCCGTGTGCTCCGCTGCAGGTAAAATATGGGCGGAAAAAATGAAATATGAGTACAACACAGAGCGGACACCAGGGTGGGATTCAGGCCCATCTATGCGGTTTGCACAAGACCTCGCCCACATTTGGGTGGTCAAAACGAATCCCAGACACGGAGAGGTTGTGGATGGCTGCGGTTTTCCTCCTGCCAGGAGCCGCCAGGGCCCCACCTGAAAGGTAACAGGAGTGAAAGGATAAAAATAGCGCTGTTGTTATTCATGACAGCGCCCTATAGCAACTGCTGCCTGAATAATTCATCGCAGCAGGGCAGGCCGAGCAGGACAGAGGGATGGACAGAGGTGGAGAAGGTGGGAAGAAGCAAGAAGCCTTCCCTGGCTTTTGGGACTCCCCAGGATTGTGCCCAAGGTCTCCCTGCGTTCATGTCCCTGCCGCATTCTGGGGTGAAAAGGCAGCACAAGTTCACAGGGACATTTAGCACTTCCTATCCACTGGAAAAAAAAACAGGAATTAAGCACTTAGCACACAGAGGGCCGGGTCTGGAGGGCTTGCAGGGAAACAGAGGGATCAAGGGTGGCTGCAGGAACATCCATGGGTGAATTGCACACGGAGCACTCTAACAGTGCTCAATGTGGATTTTCTCATCCCTTCCTCACACCTCTGTGTGTCAGCACCCACCTGTACTTGGTTTCTGTGGTTTAAGGGTACCCTGTGGTCCTTCTAAGATTCTGGGACATTGTGGAGTTTTGTTGTTGTTGCTGTCGTTTTTCTTGTTGTGGGTTTGTTTTTTTTTTTCCTCGTAGTTCAACTAAATGTCAATTTTCAAGCCACAGTGCAATTATCAAGTTGCCATCTCTTCGCTTTCCTGGCTGCTGAGTAGCTTTGCCTCACCCATGAAGGGCAGGGGAGAAGCTTGTGGCTCATTCACAGCTCCAGAAATGGGGGGAGAGTATTCCAAATTCAATGGAGTGTCACCTGATCATCAAGCAACACAGTGGAGTGGAGGTTTAAAATCTATTTGTAATAAAATAGAAGGATAATAACATGGAATGCAAGGTTTGGAATGGAAAAAAGTCACTTTTTAGAACTGAAATTATGTGGAGAAGTGAGACCACCTATGAGATGTTTTTATCAGGGTAAATTCCACGTTTTCCAGGAGATTAAGGGGATTTATATTTACTGGGCTCTCCTGAAGCAGCAGTTGCAGGAGCTGAACCCTAACCAGGGGGTGAATTCACTCTCACAAGCACAGTGCTGTCCTGACTCTCATCACAAATAATTTAATGCTGAAGGAGTCCTTCTTAATCCTCTCTCCTGACCTTTTCCCTAACATAGGCTGGAGAATTTCACCCCGTTGCACCTTCACCCAGCTCAGGCATTTCTGACATCATATTCTTGAAGTATTTGCTATTCCCACGCACCCTGGTAAATATTTAAATGGTTCTAGCTCTTGGGGTTTTTCCTCATTGTGGAGAAGAAAAACATGGAAAACTACTATCTGGGTGTATAAATGGAATTTCTTTACTGAAAGGCACGGGCAGCTGCTGGTATCTCACCAGGAGAGCACAGGAAAGTGGGTAAGGAGTTAAAGCTCTGACCTTCAGTGTGTTTGGATGGGCTGTAACCACCTTCTTTCTTCCCAGAGTAGGAGCCCAGAGCATATGGATTTGTTTTTCCTCCCAGATGCCTCTAGCATGGCCCTAGCACAGTGATGGGAACGTAAAATCTCGTTGTGGTCCTGCTCCTGAGATGCACAGCTACTCCAGATCCTGTGGGGATTCATCCTGTTTTCCTGCTGTGCAGGAGGGAAATACAGCAATTAATAGAAAACCAAAACAAACGAACACAGGCCGTGCCTGCGGGCATAAGGAAAACTGAATTCCAAATGAAACCAGAGGAGTGGCTGAATCAACAACAAAGCTTTGGAACTGGACAACCCAACCACATTTGCAGGGAAATCTGAAGGGTCCAGACACAGAGCTGAGGTTTGGTGTTGCTATTTTGGTCTCCTCATCTGCTCTCATGACTTCTGGCTGTTACTAAAGACAGTGACAGCTGGTTCCCCATTTTTTTTTTTCCTATTCTCTCATTTTCTCCACCCTCAAGGCTGGGAATCATCCATTTGTATGCAAAACATCTCTGCCTCTTCCTCAGGATCTCTGGGAGCTGCTTTCAGCCCTGGGGCAGGACCCACTGGTTATTTCAGCAAGTGATGTCCAGCTTTAGAATCACGGAATCACAGAACTGTTTGGGCTGGAAGGTACCTAAAAGAACATCCAGTTCCACCCTCTGCCATGGGCAGGGACACCTTCCACTATCCCAGGCTGCTCCAAGTCCCGTCCACTGGCCCTGGACACTTCCAGAGTACATCACCCTTATTATAAAGAATTTATTCCAAGTATCTAATCTAACCCTTCCCTTTTTTCATTCATTCCCCCTTGTCCTGTCCCTCCATCCCTTGTCCCAAGTAATTTTTTCAGCTCTCCTGGAGTCCCTTTAGGCTCTGGAAGGGGCTCTGAGCTCTCCCTGGATCCTTCTCCTCTCCAGGTGAACACTCCCAGCTCTGCCAGCCTGGCTCCAGAGCAGAGGGGCTCCAGCCCTTGGAGCATTTCCGTGGCCTCCTCTGGTCTCTCTCCAGCAGCCCCACATCCTCCTGCTGTTGGTCCCAGGGCTGGAGCAGCTCTGCAGGTGGGGTCTCACCTGAGAGGGGCAGAATCCCCCCTCCCCCGCTGCCCCAGGACTTGGGGGGTTTCAGGGATGGGTCATGCCCAGCTCTCACCCACCAGCACCCCCAAATTCTTCTCCCCAGGGCTGCTCTGGATCCATTCCCCGCCCTGCTGGGAAGCTGGGAGGTTGCAGCACGCCGTGTAAGGCACATTAGTAACTCACATCGGACTGTCACAATGGGCTGTCACTGCTGCGGGCAAACCACGAGGAGGCAGGAAAGTCCCGACCCCAAATTGCTACACAATCCTTGTGCAGCACGTGGGGAACAGCTGATGGTGCCAAAATTAACTGTATCAAGTGCTTCTTTCTGATTGCAGAGGCTGAACTTGGTAACCCGGGGCTTTTATTATTTTTTTTTCTTGAATTATTAGTTAAAGAAAGCCTTAGTGGTCTAATGTCTTCTTAGTGTTCTAATTTTGCATCTGCAGAATTTTTATTTAAAACAAATGTATGATGAGCATAAATCCTTGCCCAGTGGGAAGGAGTTCCGTATGGGCACAGACAGGGCAAAAAAAATTTCTCTTTTACTCTGCTGCAATAACAACAAGTCATTATTCTTTATTACAGGCAAATACAGGGGAAAGGTAACTTTGGTGCTTGGAATACCTCAGTTGTCTTTGGTGCAAAGCTGCTAGGTTGCTCCTCAGCAGCACAGTGTGGACATGGTGTGTGTGGATACTTTTGATGGAGGGAGACCCTGATCCACAAAAGAAGATCCTTTTTTTGAGTAATAACTCTGAGCACCTAAAATAACAGAACAAGCTTTTGCAGGTCCCTTCCAACCCAAACCATTCTATGATTCACATTTGGGTGGGGAATTAAGGCATTCAGGACATGTTTGAGGGCACAAAGTGTGTTTGAATACTATCAGATGAGTGTAGAGGGTAGGGAGAGCTCAGCTTGGTACAACCCAGTTTTAACTGTGGGACTAATCTGGCGAGCAAACACAACCACACCTGGTTTTGACTTGGAGGGAGCTGGGTGATTCATTCCAGGGTTTAAAATGTCAGTGGCAGGGAGTAACAGGGTAAGTTAGAGATGAACTACACAGCATGGCTTGGTACCACTCACCTGAGAGCCAGTCATCAAAGAGATCTCACTGGGCAGCATCCACCAGGCTTGGGGTGCAGAACAGGCTGTCAGCACCTCCCAGGAGAGCAGTTATCCCACACAGAGCTGCCCTCTGCAATTCCCATGGCTGCCCTGGACATGCCTTGAAGTTACATGAGGTAAAAAACCTTTCACTGGGGTAAAATAGGTGCAGGTGGCCTGGCAGCATTGCAGTGTCCATGTTGCAGCAGGGATGTCACCCACTACCATCCCCATCTGCCTGGGTTGTATTTTATGTCCTGCCTCCTATGCCCTCTATTGCCCATTGTCCCTCGTCCTGTCCCTCCATCCCCTGTCCCCAGTCCCTCTCCAGCTCTCCTGGAGCCCCTTTAGGCTCTGGAAAGGGCTGTCAGGTCTCCCTGGATCCTTCTCCAGGTGAACACCCCCAGCTCTCCCAGCCTGGCTGCAGAGCAGAGGGGCTCCAGCCCTTGGAGCATCTCTGTGGATTCCTCTGGACTCTCTCCAGCAGCTCCATGTCTTTTTGCTGTTGGCCCCAGGGCTGGAGCAGCTTTGAAGGTGGGGTCTGACCAGAAAGAAGCAGAGGGGCAGAATCCCCTCCCAGCTTCAGGAATGGAGCAGGAGGATGGTGCAGTATTATGGGTCCTTCAGGAGATGTCTTAGAGGGACAGAAAACCAGCTCAAGATGTCACTGGGGGGGTTGGTAGCTGCCAGTTGTATCTCTTTCACATCCCTGAGTGCAAGGGCAGGGTAAAACTGAGGTTCCTTCCTACCTTCTTCACCCTGGGTATTTTCCCTCCTCACAATGGGGGCACTGGCTCTCCCACATGCTGTGAGATTTGTCCTGGCATGTGCTGAACCTTCACCCAGGCTGCAGAGATCTTATCAGAGCCACAAAGTCGCATTCCTGGGCTGCCTCTCTGTGGGTCCTCTCCCTGCAGAACAAGCAGTCCTTCTGTTTTCCTCATAAACTCATCAAAAACAGCGGATCTGACAGGCTGGAGCAGCAGAATCTGCATAAACCAGCTGAGGCAGAGCCTGGAGAAGGCAAACTCTGTAACTCATAAATTAACCTGCTCCTGGGGTCACAGTGACCCTACAGCTGAACCCACCACTTGGCTTTGGCACAGCTCCATGCAGGATCCATCAGCCTCCCCCACACATTTCCCAGACACAGCTCAGGAGCCCAGAGGCTGCTCCTGAAAGGCTGTTTGGGTGCAAATGCCTGGTTTTTGGAGCCCAAAGATTTTGGTGCTGGCAGCTGGCTCGAGGCCATACTGACTTTAGCCTGGAAATCTTGTAGATAATCATTTGCTCCTCCACACTTGCATGTCCACAGCACTGAAATCAGGGGGTTCCTCCCCACTCCATGGAAGTCATCTGGTCCAGCCCCCTTGCTCATTTAGGACCACACAGAGCAGGTTGCCCAGGTCCATGTCCAGATGGATTTTAAATATCTCAAAGGATGGAGGTACCTTTTGCTGAGCAACCTGTGCAATTCTTGGCCTCACAGTAAAAAAGTGTTTCCTGGTGTTCAGAGGAATCTCCTGTGCTTCAGTGGGTGCCCTTAGCCCCTGTCCTCTGATTTTTACTTTAAGTATAGAATTTTCATCTTTGACAGTGATCTCTGGGGCTGAACCAGGTGACCTCCAAAGGTCCCTTCCCATCCCCATCCACCTTGCAGCGACTTGGAAATCCTGTGAGGAGCAGCTGAGGGAGCTGGGGGGCTCAGTGTGGAGAAAAGGAGGCTCGGGGGGACCTTGTGGCTCTGCACAACTCCTGACAGGAGGGGACAGCCAGGGGAGGTTCCAGCTCTGCTCCCAGGGAACAGGGACAGGATCAGGGACAGAACCTCAAGCCGTGGCCAAAGGACGTTCAGGCTGGACATGAGGCAGAACTTCTTCACGGGAAGGGTGGTCAGACATTGGCAGGGGCTGCCCAGGAGCTGCTGGAGTCCCCCTCCCTGGAGGTGTCCAAGGAACAACAGGAGGTGGCACTCAGTGCCACAGGTGGGACTCGATGACCTCGGAGATCTCACCCAACCTGAACGATTCTGTGACTTTACACCCTTCTCACGGATGTGTCACCGGCCTCTCCTCCGCACCTGCTCCTAGGGTGACGGGATCAGGGTGGTGCCGTGGGTTTGAGCCGGGCTTTGAGCCGGGCTTGGTACAGTACGGGCCGGGCTGGGCCGGGCTCGGCCCGCGGGGCCTCCCCGGGGCGGGGCGGGGCGCGCATGCGCGGGGCGGCCGCGGGGGCTCCCGGAGGCGGCGGCGCCGGGACTCGGCGGCGGCAGCGGGACAGGGGAGGGGACAGCGGGCACCGAGGGGACACCGAGGGGACACCGAGAGCGGGCACTGAGCGCGGTGAGTGCGGGACGGGAGAGCCGACACTGACTGCAGGGGGCGAGTGCGGTAGGTGAGTGTGGGCATGGAGTGCGGCAGACGGAGAGCAGGCACTGAGTGCGGGCACTGAGAGCTGACACTGCGGGCGGTCCCCTCCCTGCGGTCCCCTCCTCTCCCCCCGGGACACCCGGGGGTCCCCGGCGAGTTCCCGGTGCGCTGCTGCGTCCCCGCCGCGCCGGGAGCATCGTTCCCTGCGGGGGGAGCGGGATGCCGGGATGGGAGCGGGGGGTGCCCGGTGTGGTGCTTGCAGACCCCCCTGGGGTGCGGGGGTATGCGGGACCTTCCCCCCTGTGCCACGCACAGTTGTGGTTCACCCATCCTGCAGTGGTCAGGTGGGTGCTGGGGAAGAGTTTAAGGATGGGAGGGATGAGCAGGAGACACGGATTTTGCCTTAAATTCCCCCGTTACCGGTATCTCAAGGGCTTCCTGAAGGAGAGAGGTGGGCAGTGGTTTTCCTCCGTGTTTGTTTGAAATGGCTGTGGGCGGATTTTCCTTTAATGACTTAGACACCCGGGGAGCTCTGGAGGCCCCGGGAAGGCGATGCATAGTTCAGCCGTGAGCTGGGAGAAGCATCAGCTCCCGGTGTTTGCCTTGGAGCTGCCGCCTGCTCCTTGCGCAGACACGAGCTGGGGCGCGTCTCCAAAGGGTCACCGAAGGTTTGTTCCCTGCTGGTCTTCCCCGGGACACTTCGGGGTCATGTCCCCCCTATATCTCATCTAGATTGTTTTCCTGGCTAAAAACATCACAATCATCTCACTTTTTTCTTTTATTTTTTTTTTTTTCCCCCAGGGGCGGGGAGGGAAATATTGTGGACAGTCTTAAAGCGTTCTGCTTGTCTTGAACACAAATATATAGATATATAAGTTCAGGTAAACATTTAACAGTTGTTTGTTTGGTGCCAAACCAATTCCTTCCTGGCATGAGCAGGGTTGGGTATGGAGCATCCCAGTAGCTGTGCCAAGGTGACACATAGGGGCATGCAGGTTTTTATTGGGATGGAGAGGTGCACTTGTTGTGGGATTGTGGCTTCAGAGCTGGGAAATGATTTAAATATCGCTGTTTGGAGGATTTTTGGGTGGGATGAGGCTTGGAGCAACCTGATCTTGTGGAAGGTGCCCTGCCCATGGCAGGGAGGTTGGAACAAGATGAGCTTTAAGGTCCTTTCCAACCCAAAAACATTTTGGGATTCTAGGATGGCTTGCTGCAGATTAGGATGAGGACTGTAATGCTTCCCTGGCAACAGTCGTTGAAAAAGAGCAAAGTTACGGAAAGGTCATGAAAAAAGATTAATCCAGCGGGTCTGAAGTCTTGTTTTGCCCTCTGCCAGGGCAGGGAGAGGACAGGCAGCCATGAATTCTGAATTCTAGCAGCAGACTGTGCCTGCCTTGGGGTGCTGTGGTGATATGTGCTGCAAACAGTTCCTAAAACCCCACTCAGGGCTCGTCAGGCCAAACCACACAATTGCACATTCCCTCCCCCGCAGCTGGGGAAGGTGTGGGTTAACAGCCCTGCACCCCACAGGATTTTCTATTTCCTGGACATTAATTGCATTTATTTGTTTACGCTGAAGCTGCAGCCGCAGCCGGTGGCCGAGCCGAGGGCTGTGTCCCTGTGGATGCAGGGAGGGATGGCAGGGAGGGATGGCCGTGCCAGAGAGGCTGGGGACAAGGGAGGTGCCACCACCAGGTCACGTGCATGAGCTTGCAGCTACTTGCACATCTTGAGTCAGGCACCAGTTAATTTTTTATCTGCCAGTTTACAGGGTAACCCTTGCTCGTGGGGTCAGACCAGTGGCCCTTTAATTGTATAAACAATTAATCATTAGTAAATTTCAGAAGAATAAATACCCAGGGAAGCTGCTGGAGGCTGCAGCTGTACAGATGCCATACCTTGTAAGCTTCATCCTTCAAAGCATCATGGAATGGTTTGGGTTGGAAGGGACATTAAAGATAGTTCAGTTCCAACTCCCTGCCATGGACAGGGACACCTTCTACTAGACCAGGTTGCTCCAAGGCCCATCCAACCTGGCCTTGGACACTTCCAGGTAGTAAGGGGAAGCTTGCTCCCATCTCCTGCCCACCCTCCAAGCCCCACCAAATCCTTGGGATTGAGTAGGATTCTAAGCAAGTGAATGCAGCACAGCCTGCATGCCTTTTGTGGAGGGAATCTGCCGTCTGGCTCTTCCTTGGAGCTTTGTAGCCTCCAGAAAGGAGGCTACATCACTTCTGTCACTGCAAACCCAGAACCTGGCTGGGAGAAGCCATGGGGTTAAATGGGACGAGGTCCAGGATGGGGACAAAGACTTGTATTGCAGGGGAGAGGAGAGCCCACAGCTCCACGGGGTTGGCACAGGGCTGCAGTCTCTCCCTGGCAGTGCCTCCTCTCTGCCCGCAGCAGCCGCAGGGCTCTGCATGATTTATATACATTTTTTTCTAGTGACCAAAGCTCTCAAATCCGCAGCCTTAAAAAAAATTGCTTTTGTGCAAGAGGCTTTTGTGGATGACAGCAAAACTGAGCAGCCTCAGCCCAGAGGTTTTTTGGGGATGATGTTCAAGACAAACAGCACATGGCCAGTTTGGTTTGGTTGCTCTGCCCACAGGCAGATGATTCCAGGGTTGTCCCGTCAGCAGATGGATCTGAGCAGGGAGGGATTGGCTGGCTTGTAGAGGTTTCCCTGTGCTAGCAGGAGTTCCCAGTTCTAGATCTGCACTGAAGGAAGATTAGTGCTAAAGGAAGTTTGGGAGGTGAAAGTGGGATGCTGCTGTGACAAATCCAGGCTTCTTTTTCAGTCGGTGCAGGGGGAAAACCTCCAGGCACTTTTCTGGCACAGTTCCAGTTTCTGGAAAGAGTCAGTCCCAGTCCATCAGTGATCCTTGCATGGCTGAATACAGCAGGCAGGGACTGGTGGGGGTGGCAGGACCAAAACCATGCCCAGGGATGTGCTGACACTTCAACAACCTGATGGTTATAGTTTGGGACTATTTCCCAGTCTGGTTTGATTCCTGGTGTACTCATCCTGGGATTTCACAGCCACCTGAAATCCAGCCCCAAAGCATCGGGTGCTGTGTTGGTTTTGTGTGGGAAAAGAAAGTGGTGAGGGGATCAGGAAAGCACAAACAGCAAAGGATTAGCGAGGTCAGGAAAAAAAAGCTGCAAAATATTACCTTGCCCTTGAGCAAATTTTGATACAGAGGGAGTGGATTTGCCAGAGGAGGGAATTCTCAGTCAGGATCTGTGAGCAGAATTAGTGAATTCTGGAGGTGGTTTTCTTTTCTTTTTCTTTTTTTTTTCAGGAACTATTGGCTGTGTTATCAGCAGCATCACCAAGCTCTAACCCAGGTTAGGCATGAGGAAACTGCAGCTGTGCTATCACAGCAAACCAGAACTGTGCCGTTCCCTAACATGGTTTGGGAGATAGCACAGTCCAGGAGTTGTTCCTGGCTGACAGTTTGTGTGTGCACCCCCCATTTGAGGGGTGCAGCAGCACGGGAATGGCCAAGCCAGCCCCGCTGATCTCTGAGAACCTGATGTTGTGAAAATCAACCCCCACCTTGGCACATGATGCTTGGATTCTCACGCAAAGCCACCAGCCTCATCCAACCTTTGGTTTCCTAACATTGGGGTTCCATTCCCCTGCTTTGCTCCCCCAAACACCACAGGGCTTCAGGGGTGCCCCCCCTTGTTAGGATGCATTTGCCAGCAGCTTTGTTTTCGCTCTGTGCCCTCCAAGCACAGCGTTCCCTGTGCTGGCTCCACTGCTCTCATCCCCTGGCCCCATCCCAAAGCTCAGGCAACGCTGAGCCCATGTCAAGAGGCACTTGCTGCCCAGCACGGCTGAGCTGGCTGCTGGCCCAGCTCGCTGCCAGGCCAGGAATTGCAGGGGAGCTGACACTGCCGTGGCTTCCGTGGGGGATCCTGCCACCTCCCACTGGCTTTCGTGGCTCGTCTCCCGGCATCACGGGATGTTCGTTTCCTGAGGGATACAAGCTTGGACAAACCCTGCTTGGGCTGCATGCTGTGTGTGTGTGTATAGGGAAGGGGAGAATTTGAGCCATGTTCTTTTATTTGAAATTTACCACGAGGTTATTTTGACCTTTTTTCTGAAGAGATCAGGTTGTTTTAAGTCGTGCCTTTCAGGAAATCCTTTTTACCTTCCAGAGCATCCCAACCTGTGCAGGTTCCTGTTGGAAGAATAACAGGAATTGGGCTGATGTAGATCTAACAGGGCCTTGATGGAAATAAAATCTTCTGTGCAAGGCACTGTTAAGTAGTCCCAGCACTGCCCAGTGCATTAGGAGCACGATATCTCATTTCCATCAGGCAGATGAGGACTGATATCCCCGGATTTCCTAGATGGGGAAGTGTAAGCCCAGTTTACAGAAGCCCCAGGCACCTGGCCCCTCTCTGGTTGTGGGGATTTCCACTTCTTTGATGCTGGAGTGTAGATAAATCCTTCACACCCTGCTGCCTGCCCTGGCACATGGCACAAACCGTCAAATCATGGAATCACAGAGTGGTTTGGGTTGGGAGGGACATTAAGTCTTACCCAGGGCAACCCCCCTGCCATGGGCAAGGACATCTTCCACTATCCCAGCTTGCTCCAAGCTCCATTCAGCCTGGCCTTGGACACTTCCAGAGGTCCATCCACATCCCTCTGAGGGACCTGTGCTGGTTGTAAATCCCATGTAAATCCCAGTAACTCCCCACAGAAGGGATCTGAGCTCTGGGTGTTTCTGCTGCACTCTGGAGCAATGTTGGCACCTAAATCTTTGGCAGGAGAAGGAAGCAGGTAATACCAAGACTGCACTGGAACTGCTTCTTGAGCCAGTCCATGGTCTCATTTTCTCAGCTCTGGAGGGGCCTTTCCAAAACAAGGGGCAAGAATAGGATGGAGGAGCTGGCACTCTGCTCCCAGGATAGTCTTTCAAAGTTTTCTCCAGCTCTTCAGAATGGTTTAGTTACAGGAGGAGCTGTTTGTGTTCAGGGAGGACCAGCCTTTAGAAAACAGGGTTTAGAATGGGTCTTATCCAGTGCATCTGAGCCAGGTGCAGCCCTGGTGCAGCCTCTCCCAGAGCTGAACTGCTCCCTGCCATCCTGGTGCACTGGGAGCTGTGACACCAAAGTTAACCCCATGTAGGAATGGGTCACAATAAAACCCCAAAAGCTTCAAAATGACCTGGAGTTCCCCCTGGGATTTTTGCTTAACTGCCAGAAGAGAGGAAATCAGGCATTAATCACCTGCAGCTCTCCAAACCAATCTGTTGGCCACTGCTGTTATTTTCATGCTGTCCACAACCACTACTTCTTTTTTTTTGTTTCTTGTTTTAAATGCCATGCATTTATTAAAGACTTCCCCCAAGCTGAGTACCCCCAGTCCTCCCTGCTTTGTTTACCAGGAATTACTGCCTTTTTGGAAGCCTGTGTAAACCTCTGATGCCTGAATACCAGCCTGCAAGCAAATCTATCACATTGGTCCAGCCTCAATCCCAGACAGTGAACTTGGGGGCCAGACTGGTGGGAAAAATCGACCGTACTCTGTAGGAAATTTTCTCATTCAAACCCTTCCATCAGACTGTGACCAAAAAGCAAAAGAGCTGGGAAAAAGCTCGGGTTTCCAATTACCCTCTTCAAAAGGGAGAGAAAAATTGGAACAGGATCGTTCTCCTCCTGTGCGGGGAGTTTTTATTGTGGATGTCATGATCCAGCCTGGCCATCATCCACGCCCTCCTTCTCGCCTTGCAGCTCCCTCCCTGAACAAACGATACTTGGTTGCTGTTAATTGGGAGCAGCCAAAATAACTGAATCCCCCGGAGATGGGAGTGAGGACGGAATCTCAACGAGACACCCCGCCGATGAATGTGGCTTTCAGCTGCTCCTACACCCCCGTGAAGGGAAAAGAATAGGGGCTCTGTGAAAGTGAAACAGCCAGTGCTGACCTTGGGTTTCTGGGTTGGTGTTTTTTGTTGTTTTTTTGGTTTTTTTTTCCTCTTTCTCTCTCTTTTCTAACGTTAATTGCTCGTCACTTTGTCCCATCACATGATCGCTGGAAGCTGCCAACTTGTGCTCACTCACTCATATCACAGGGTTTGAAATAAGCAGGGTACCAGGTTCCTGATTTAGCGTTTTTCAGCCCAGTATCAGATGTGTTTCGTGTGATTTCGGACTATTATTTTGAAAATCTCTGTCTCTCACAGCCTGTTTAAAACTGGCATTTTCCAGCTCTGAAAGCCTGCCTGGAATAATCTGTGCTGTCAGGGAGTTGTGCAGTGCCCAGGTTCTCTGAGGTGATGCTTGCTGCATGCACTGAGCTCTGGGGATGAGAGACCTTGGCAAAATCCTGGCATGAGTACGAGTGGTGCAAGCCAGAGCCAGGCTGTGCCTGGGACAGAAGCTGCCTGTCTCTCTCACACCCTTGTCAGCATGCAAAGCAGGCAGGCCATGGACTGCATTCCCATACATTCCTATTCCCAGGCTCAATTGCCACCTTCCCATGCTCTTTACATGCATTTTTCCACAGGAGATGAGCACCAGCTCTGCTCTCTGCAGGTCTGTGCCCTTTTGACCTATGCTTGCAGCTGTGCCCTCTCGGAGGTTTTCAGTTCCTCTTGTGCTGGAACAGAACCTGTTCACTCTCTCATTACTCTCTGCTCTCCCAAGATGTAGTGAACTTCAGCATTGTCCTTTCTTCTGCCTCACCGTCATGATCATTGAATCATAGAATCCCAGAATGGTCTGGGTTGGAAAGATCATTTTGTTCCAACTCCTCTGCCATGGGCAGGAAAAAATTCTTTCCTGTGATGTTGGTGAGGCCATGGCATAGGTTACCCAGAGAAGCGGTTGTTGCTCCATCCCTGGAAGTGTCCAAGGTTGAATGGGGCTTGGAGCAACCTGGGATAGTGAAAGGTGTCCCTGCCTGTGGCAGGAGGTTGGAATGAGGTGTTCTTCAAGATCCCTTCCATCTGAAGCACTCCACAATTCCTTGATTTATGAATGAGTTCCACTAGCACAAGATGCCAGAATAGACTGGCTGTGCTTTGGAACAAGGCAGAGTGAGTGTTGCTTCCTGTTTACACCTTGCTCTCATAGGACTGCCCCAAAGCCAAAATTTGCCTCGCCTCCCTAGATTTTGGCATGTAACTCCACAGGGATACACAGCCTGCTGAATGAACTGCATGTCCCATTATGGATTAGGACCCTGCAGACCCTTAGGAGAGAAACAAAGTCTTTATGAGTGTGCACAACATTAACTGCCCAGCAAGTGTGCTCTTTTCAGCATTACATATCTGTGAAACTAAAACAGGGACCATTTTGCCTTCTGTGGCTAAGGCAGCTCCATCAAACACAGCGGACAAAATCCCCTGTGGTAAAGAAAGAAAAAAAACCTCCAGCCTTGAGAGATGCTAAGAGAGAAAGCCAAGACAGTGTAGGGCAGAAAGAATTTTCTGGAAAATGACACCTAATTATGATAGCTCCCCTCTGCTAGAATACAGAAGCAACATAAAAATATTTTGTTTCTTATCAGATGCTTTGGGTTTCTACAGGAAGTGAGACTTGCTGCCTGGTTGAGAATCTGCTCTGACTTTGCTCTTTGTGCTGTCTCACCCTGAGACTGCCAGGTCCCACCTCCTTGCTTTCAGAAACTCTCTCATGGTGTTTAACACTGTCCTGTTCTCTGTGTCACAGCCTAGCAGGGGTCTCCCATCATGGAATCACAGACTGGTTTGGGTTGGAAGGGATCCTAAAGCTCCTCTACTTCCAGCCCCCTGCCACGGGCAGGGACACCTTCAGTAGACCAGGTACCCACACAAACTACTGGTGTCTCACCTCTGGACACAGCTAGTAGGAGAAAAATTGCAACAGGAGAAAAATTGGCTGTTTTCCACACCCAGACAAAACACTTATTTGTGTTTCCTTTTTATTTATTTTTTTTTGCTACCTCCATCCCCTTACCTCCAGTTGTGTGCATATAAGCTTAGGAGACAGATTCTGCTCCTGCAAACCTGTGTGTGTTGGTTTCACAGGAGTAACCACAGCCCTGCACAGTCTGGTGGGGCCCCATCAGCACCAGTTTCAGTTTAACACGGGCAGTTGTGATGAATTCTCCTCTATTTTGTATGACACAAACACCAGCAGGGAAGAGCAGTATCTAGGTTATTGGGAAACAGGGGATATTGGGAATTAATTTAATGCCAAGAGTTGTTCTCCACACATTAGGATCCTGCTGTGCCCTGAATCTGATTCTTGCCAGCCAGAGCTTAGCAAGTCTGGAGGTTACCAAAGAGCAGAGCAGGCAGAGGAGTGCCCAGCACGGGGTTTGGCTGCTGTGAGCATCCAGGGACGTCTCTGGCAGTCCCTCAGCATTGGCTCTATGGGTGCTCCCAAAGCTCTGATGCTGTACCCAAACTGCAGCCAGCTTGGATGTGAAGCCTCTCATTTCTTCAGTCCCTCTCAGTCCTGATGCTTCTTACTTGTGGAGGGATGAGGGATGCAGGTTTGGGACTGTGGATTTCTCCACTTCTCCCTCTGCCATACTCACTACAGCAATCCACGGGCAAGTTGTGTGACAGGGAAGGTTGAGTTTCTTTGCAGCCTCAATGATTTGGTTGGAACCCTCTTAACTCATGTGCGGACAGGCTGTTTATCCCTTAGATGAGTCATTTACATCCTAGTTTTGTCCTTGAGCATTTTGTTCTGGGGTAAGGGGTGAAAAATCACCTTCATAAATCATCAGATGCTTTCTTGCCAAGTAACTGCTTCCTGCAGCCTCTTGTTGGCAGCTTGTGGCTCCTGAACATGCTCCAAGTTGAGTGCCTGAGGAAGTGGGGAGGAAGGGCAGGCTTGTGACATTGCTGTGCCAATCTGATGCAGGCAGACCTGCAGGGACAGGGCTCTGCCATCCCCCTCTGAATTTAGGTCAGGGATCAGATATCCCTGGGAATCTGGTACTCCCTCAGACCCTTCTTTAACTCCCCAGGAGATCTGGTAGCCCTAAACGTGACAATATTGATGGAATCATGGAGTGGATTTGGTTAGAAGGGACCTGAAAGACCATCTTGACCCAACACC
This sequence comes from Passer montanus, assembly GCF_014805655.1. Classification (NCBI taxonomy): domain Eukaryota; kingdom Metazoa; phylum Chordata; class Aves; order Passeriformes; family Passeridae; genus Passer; species Passer montanus. The sequence continues at coordinate 90,306 of NW_024374812.1, read as the reverse complement.
CTGCCATGGGCAGGGACACCGTCCACTATCTCAGGCTGCTCCAAGCCCCGGCCAGCCTGGCCTTGGACACTTCCAGGGATCCAGGGGCAGCCACAGCTTCTCTGGGAAACCTGTGCCAGGGCTTCACAGGGAAGAATTCTGTCCCAATATCCCATGTATCCCTGCCCTCTGGCAGTGGGAAGCCACTGCCCTTTGTCCTGTCCTTCCAGGCCCTTGTCCCAAGTCCTTCTCCAGTTCTGGAGCCCCTTTAGGCACTGGAAGGTGCTCTAAGAGCCAGCATCTCCATGGTGCCATGGTTAATCCCACTGGGAATGCCAGCATGCTCTTCTCCCCGGTGCACCACCATTAACATTTCCTCTTTCTCCCATCCCCACAGGGCAGGAAGACGACGTTCCCTGGCACGGGGCTGAAGGATGACAGCCATCCTGGAGCGGCTCAGCACGCTGTCCCTCAGCGGGCAGCACCTCAGCCGGCTGCCCCGGCTGCTGGAGGACGGCCTCCCCAAGATGCCCTGCACGGTGAAGGAGTGCGAGGTGCCGCAGCTCTTCCGCGAGCCCTACATCCACAGCGGGTACCGCCCCACCGGCCAGGACTGGCGCTACTACTTCCTCAGCCTCTTCCAGAAGCACAACGAGGTGGTCAACGTGTGGACTCATCTCCTGGCGGCGCTGGCCGTGCTGCTGAGGTTCAAGACGTTTGTGGAGGCCGAGCAGTTGCCTGTGGACGCGTGGTCCTTGCCGTTGCTCATCTTTGTCCTCTCCTCTGTCACCTACCTGACCTGCAGCCTCTTGGCCCACCTGCTGCAGTCCAAGTCGGAGCTGTACCACTACACCTTCTACTTCGTGGACTATGTTGGAGTCAGCATCTACCAGTATGGCAGTGCCCTGGCTCATTTCTACTACAGCTCTGACCAAGCCTGGTACGACAAGTTCTGGCTTTTCTTCCTGCCAGCAGCAGCTTTCTGCGGCTGGTTGTCCTGTGCCGGCTGCTGCTACGCCAAATACCGGTACCGACGGCCTTACCCCATCATGAGGAAGATGTGCCAGGTGATCCCAGCAGGGCTGGCTTTCATCCTGGATATCAGTCCCGTGGCTCACCGGGTGGTTGTGTGTCACCTGGGGGGCTGTGAGGAGGATGCTGCTTGGTACCACACGTACCAGATACTGTTTTTCCTTATCAGTGCTTATTTCTTTTCCTGCCCTGTCCCTGAGAAATACTTCCCTGGCTCCTGTGATATTGTTGGCCATGCCCACCAGATCTTCCACACCTTCCTGGCCATCTGCACCCTTTCACAGCTGGAGGCCATTCTTTTGGATTACAAGAACAGGCAGGAGATTTTCCTGAAGAGACATGGGCCTTTTACTGTTTATCTCTCCTGCATCTCATTTTTTGGCTTGGTGGCCTGTAGTGCCATCACAGCTTACATCCTGCGATGCAGGATCAAGGCCATCCTGGCTAAAAAGGACTCCTGAGAGTCACGGACGTGACAGGCATGACATGACCAGAGAAAATCAAGAAAAAGGGCGTAACATACTAGAGACATGACTGTCTTACCTGCCTAACACGCCGTGACTAACCAGGACCCTGGATTCAGATGGAGGGCTGGACACTTCATGCTGGATGCATTTTCACAGCAGGGATTGCCTTTTGCCATCCAGGGGGGGACATGGAGTGTTTTAAGCCAGAACAAGTCACTGAACCAAGGATGCTGAAATAGGCAGAGGTTCCTTGTTCAAGCTGGTAGAGCTGTGGGTGAGACCTTGCTGAAGGTCAGGGAGGGCAGCCTGGAGGCTGTGGGACTGTAGAAGGGTGTGCCAGGGCTCACAACACCTTGAGGACCACAGCTGGATGTGATGACCTCTCTGGGTTTGGCCGTATCTGTGTGAGAACTGTTCCTGTCAAAGGCAGTAGGAAGGTTTTGGGAAGTCTGTGTTTCTAGGGTTCAGGTGTGAGGGCACATGTGGCACCATGGCTGCTAGAATCCTTTTCCTGTTCCAGCCAGGTTTTCTCTGTGCTCCCCTTTTCAAGGGTGTCAATGCCAGGTTGCTTAGGTGGCTTTGTGAAAACATCTTTGGAGATCCTGGCCTGACCTGGCATCCTCTGGGACAAACTAGGTCTGTGTCATCTGTCTAGGGAGTCTGACCAACCTCTAGCAATGTCCATGAAATGTGGAGTAACTTGGATGGGATCTGTTTGGTACAGGAAAGGCTCTGCTCCTCCAACAACACTACTGTGGTCACGGCCAAAAGGGTGTGAAGGTGAAGGAGTCTTTATTCCCCTCTTAATGGTGCTTTGTGTCCTTGGTGAGCATTGTGGGAAAGCTGACCTTGGAGCTGCAGGCTTGCTGTTCTATGACCAGTGGGGCTGTGACTCTGCCATGTTTTTATCAGTATTAAATGAAGATGGAGCAGCAAAAGGCAGGAGCAGGGTGATGACATTAGGGTCCTGCACAACCTCGGGATGGGTTTGTCCTTGGGACTTGGTGATTCCTGTGTGGAATGGCAAAGAGAGCGGTCAGGGTCACTTAATGTCCATGGGTCACTCCTATCCAAGGTAACAACGGCTGGATTGCTGTGTCCCCCACTAGAAGAACCTATTCTGTGCTTGCCTTGGGGGAATATTGAACATGGAGCCACCAAGGAGGATTAAATCCTTGCTAAAACCAAGGAATCCACGGGACCTATCCCAGCCATGGATTTGTCTCATTGAGCCCAAGGGCAGGCAAATGAATTGTGATTGCTGGTTCTGAGCAGGCAGAGTGTAGGGTTGGGGGTATGGTTGGTGAGGACAAGCACTGATTTCTGCACTTATCTCTGTTTCAGCTCTTGAGGTGTGTGTGTTCATGTTCCATGCATGTGCATGGGATTTGTTATCCAGAAAGGCTTTGCCTTGGGATTTTATATGTGCAGAGCCTCCTAGCTGGGTTAAGATTAACTTGAAGGAAACAGTGCTGTCTTTCTGGAGGAGCAAGGTGGGCTGGACAGCAGATTTGTTAATAGGTGGTGGAAAACAGATCTGTAGATTGGCACTTTGCTGGTCCTGTGTTTAGTAGGTAAATTTGGGACTCATGACCCTATAGAAAATTAAATACAAAGGGAGAAGGAAGTAAGTTTGGAGTATAGGAGAAGAAGTCATAGGAAAGCCTTCAGGAGGTCATCAACTCCACCCTTTCTCATCAGTCCTGGCCTCAGCTTAGAAATTAATTACTTGATTTCATAGGGTGTTTTTGATGGTACAGATGGTACAGCCATGCTGACCTAGCAGAAAATCTGCCTCAGGGGAGATGCCAAGCAGGGGTGGTCCCACAGGCACCTCGTTAAACCTCTTCCCATGCACAGAAGTTCATCTCACTACGGAGTGAGCCAGTGCCGGGAGAGGGACCTTTGGGAAACCAATCCTACTGAAAAAATGTCAATAATTTTCGGCTGGTTTTAAATCTGAGCCAACTCACTTGAACAATGCAGCTGCTGGTAGGGAAGGACTGGAGTGGAGGCCAGCAGCAGTTCCTCCTTGCATGGCAGCTGGCTGCTCAGCTCACTCAGCTGCACTGATGGACTGCTCCCTCCATGGCTTCTGGCTTTGTTTGTGGGTCTCCTCCCATTTGAGAAAATGCTTCCAGTCTGAAAAAATGTCAATAATTTTCGGCTGGTTTTAAATCTGAGCCAACTCACTTGAACAATGCAGCTGCTGGTAGGGAAGGACTGGAGTGGAGGCCAGCAGCAGTTCCTCCTTGCATGGCAGCTGGCTGCTCAACTCACTCAGCTGCACTGATGGACTGCTCCCTCCATGGCTTCTGGCTTTGTTTGTGGGTCTCCTCTGAGTTTGAGAAAATGCTTCCAGCGCAAGCAGCTTTTTCTCACAGCCTAATTTGCCTTGGTTTTGTGGTGGGTAAGGCAGAGCACGGCACTGGGTGTGGAACTGGCTGGATGGTATCAGTAGGTTCATGTGCAGAAACAGAGGTAAATCGGGCTGGTCCAGAGCTCGTTTCTGACATAAAATGAAGAAGGATTGGGCATGGCTGGTAATAGCAAACCTGCTCTGCTGCTACCTGGAGTTATACTGGTACCAATGGAAGGGATCACCCAGGTGTCCCCTTCTCTGAGGGTTTGAAAACAAATGACATGCCCTGCCCTTGTTGAAGCAGGGTGAGTACGGTAATTCCATCTCTTTCAGGGACAGGGAGAGGAGCCCTCATGGCTCTCCCAAGGTACTTTTGATCATATCTTCTCCTCCCTGGCTGAGCAGAAGTGGACAGTGGAGCAGTGGTGTAGCAATGGAGGTGTTTTTGCACACTCCCACATCTCCCCTCAGGTGAAGCTGTGCCCATCTCCGCGTGGCCCTGCACTCCCACCTGGAGCTGACCTCCGGTTACGATGATGGGTGGAGTGAGCTGGGATCTACAACACAGATCTGTGCTGCTGTGAGGATGCACCCTTGTGTCACAAGGGGCTCACCAACACTGGAGCTTCCTTCCTCTCTGTCTCCATCCTCCTCTTCCTCCAACCAGCTTCCTTCTTCCCTTCATCCTTGTGCCTTATGCACCTGGCTGCCTTCCTGGGCAGACTCCACATGCTGCAGTTTCAGCTGGGAAGTGGCTGTGGAAGCTTTGCCAGTGATCCAGAGGACACCAGGGCTGGATCTGGAGAAAGCCAAAGTGCCGCTGTGGTAAATGCTCAGCTTGTCCCCAGGACCTTCTCCTTGGGCTCAGTGCTTGGAGCAGGTCTCCTCCATCCTGGTGTTCTAAGGAAGCATGCCTGGGAAGAACAAACCAGTGGCCAGGCTTGGTGAAGAGCTGACCACCAAAGGTTGAGCACACCTGAGATCCCTCAAGGATCCCTGAGGTCACAGTCCTCTCCGTCAGGAATCTCTGGTCCTGAGGTAGTGCTCCTTGAGATCTTGGAAGCCAGGACAGCTCCTGAGAATTCATCCCAATGTGCCTTGTACTGTCTCTTTTGGGTGTGCCTTGTACTGTTTCTTTTGGGGATTAATCCTGAAGGAACCTGAGGATCAAGGGCAGCCTCTTTGCTGTCTGCTCCATGGTCCATGGTCTCTCTTACCAGCCAATTCCCACTGACAGGATTTGCTCAGTGTACAGAGCAGGAGGGGAGGATGGAGACAGGTGCCTTCAATTTGTATTTATGCCTAATTTGTGTAACAAGGCAAGGACGGGTTCCTCATGTGCCTTGCAATTTACATCTTTTACTGACAAGATTATTTTTAAGCACTGTTCATTACTAAACAAAAGTACAAAAGAGTTTGTATTTTTTTTCCTTTGGGAAACAGGGAAGGATATGAGTGTTCCTTATTAACCATCCCCTTCCCAACTCCCACCTGCTGACTTTGTATTGTTGAAAACATTGACAATATTTTAAGCTTTGTACTGTACTGATCTTTATTTAAAAACTTTAGTGGAAAAAAAAATCTGTGAAAGCAAAACAATTGGTGTGGTGTGAAATTCCCAAATGCACAGCTGCACAACTACAGAAGGTTATGAGTCATTAGAAAGAAATAGGGATAATAATTACTGAGAGGATATATTAGAGAGATAATAATTACAATAATGAACAATAAGGTGTGGTTTTATCTGTGCACTCAAAGCACTTCCAAGGTTTCACAATACCTTTTGGATTTCATTCCCTTTCCACAAGGGAAGTGCAGAACAGCTGCCCTACACTGATGATAAATTTTATTTCATCATCCATAATCACAGAGGGGTTGAGTTTGGAAAAGATCTCTGAGGGCCACTTGGTCTAACCCTCAGCTCAAGCAGGGCCACTCAGAGCTGGTAGCCCAGGTCCATGTCCAGATGGATTTTGAATATATCCAAAGATGGAGACTCCATCACCTCTCTGGGTAACCTGCGCCAGTGCTCAGCCACCCTCACAGTAAAAAAGTGTTTCCTGATGTTCAGAGGAACCTCCCGTGTTCTAGTGTGTGCCTGTGCCCTCTGGTCCTGGCCCTGGGACCCAGCACACAGCCTTGTCCTGTCCACTTCCCTTCAGGGATTTACCTGATTTTTACACTCCCATAAAATCCTTTAAATATTGCCTGACCTGATCCTCTTCCACCAAGGTACATATTCCTTACTCCAGCCCTTCCCCTGCTCTCAGGGACCAGGGGTTCCTGAAGGCTGATCTCACTGGTAAAGACTGAGAAGAAGGCTTTTCCATGTTCTCTGTAGCCAGTTCCCACATCTTACTGAGCAATGGGCCGACAACATTTCCCCTACTCTCCCTTTTGTCACCCTGTAGAAACCCTTTTGATTTTCTTTGACATTCCTGAACAATTCCAGTTGGACTTTGCCTTTCCTCATTCCTACAAGCTCAGATAATCTCTGTATTCCTTTCTATCCATGTCCTTGCTTTCACCTTCTCTCTGCTGCTTCTCTGTTTGAATTTTTCCAGGAGCTCCTTGTTTATCCATGCAGGCTTGCTGGCATTTTTTCCCAGCTTCCTGCTCCGTTCTTGAGCTTGGAGAGGAGTCCTCCTAGGCCTGCTTATCCCAGGGGACTCTACTAAGCGGATAGAGGCTTTTGAAGAGGCCAAAGCCTGAAGGCTAGTGTTTGATGTTTACCCTCCTCCCTTCCTTCAGGATCCTGAAGTCCACCAGCCTGCTCTGCTTTTGACCCCCACATTTCCAGCAAACCATGGCTGGTGAGTTTGATGTCCAGCAAAGAGCCTCTCCTTGTTGGCTCCTCCATCACTTGGAGGAGGGAGTTACCAGCACTGCATTCCAGAAACCTCCTGGGCTGCAAATCACAGAATCATAGAAGGATTTGGGTTGGAAGAGACCTTAAAGATATCTCATTCCAATCCCCTGCCCTGGCCAGGCACACCTTCCACTAGACCACATTTCTCAGGGCTCCATCCAATTTGACCTTGAATGTTTCCACGGATAGGGCATCCAGAGCTTCTCTGGACAACCAGTGTCAAGGCCTCACCAACCCCACACTAAATAATTTCTTCCTAATACCCAATCTAAATCTGGCTTCACTTTGAAGCCATTCCCCTTTGTCCTGTCACTACATGTTTTTGTAAATAGTCCCTCTCCATCTTTCCTGTAGGCTCCCTTCAGGTACTGGAAGACTGCAATTAGGTTACCCCAAAGCCTTCTCTTTTCCAGGATGAACAATCCCAATTCTCTTGGCATTTCCTCTTGGGAGAGATGCTCCATCCCCCTTTACTTGTCCTTCCAGCAGGTATCAGGGTGGCTGAAGTCCCCCATGAGGAGCAGGGCTTGCAGAGAGGCAACTGGCCCAGTACAACATCACCCAAACTGGTTATCCCTTGAACCCTTCCCCTCTAAGATCTCTGGTGGCTCATCATCCACACAGAATTCCAGGCACTCCAGCTGCTCTCTCACTAAAGGGCAGCTCCCTTTCCTGACCTTTTTGGTTTGTCTGTATTCCTCCGTTGCAGCACTCGGGTCATGGGAGCCATCCCATCACACCTTCCTGATCCCAACAAAATCACGGCCCTGCAGATGCGCCCAGATCTCTGCCTCATCATGCCCAGTCCCCACACTGCTGGTGTTCTCTACACATGCTCCAGAGACACCCCAGCACATTTACTTCCCAGATTTAGGGATCCCAGTTTTAGAGATTTCTCCATCATGGTGTTTTGTTGATTTTCTGATCCCTTTCTGTCATATTGCTCCAGATCCTCAACTCATCAGCCTTATCTGGGAGGGTTGTGTGTGATCACATACATAATTCATCAATTTTTTCTGAATTTCAGAACTTAAAACCTCTAGAATATCTTTTATTTTTCCTTCCAATAACCAGTAATTTTAATTATTATTTCTTAATATACCACGCAGACCAAGGCTTCTGCAGGTTGTGTCTTCACCCACCAGGGGGCGAGATGTCTCCATCTGTGTCCTCCACTGCCACGAAAGCAGAGCCCGATAAAGAATTCCTTTTGCCTTTCATGAGTGGATAGCAGAGATGTAGGAAGCTAAAAAGGCTCATCTTAACCTTGGCAAGTCAGACTTGTCTGTACAGTTGCCAAGGATGAAGCTTAATCTAAATCTTCACTTTAATTCTTTATTTCTCCTTTCTGCTGCTTTACAGTCACAATTACTAAACACCTTGTGCTATGGCTTTTCTTCCTCTTTCTGTAGAATCCCAGAATGGTTTGGATTGGAAGGGGCATTAAAGACCATCTCGTTCTCAACCCCTGCCATGAGCAGGGACACCTTCCATTAAACCAGGTTGTTCAGCCTGGCCTTGGACACTTCCAGGGATGGTGCAGCCACAGCTTCTCTGGGGAACCTGTGCCAAGGCCTCCCCACCCTCACAGGATGAATTCCTTCCCAGTATCCCATCTAACCCTGCCCTCTGGCAGTTTAAAACCCCAGCCCCTTGTCCTGTCACTGCATACCCTTGTAAATAACCCCTTTTTGGCTCTCTCAGAGCCCCTTTAGGCACTGGAAAGGACTCCCAAGGACTTCCAGAGCCTTCTTTTCTCCAGGATGAACATGCCTAGCCTGTCATCTTTACAAGCTGGGCACCAGGCACTCTGCCACAAAGCCCTGTCCCAGATTTGCAGTTACTGTCCTTGGGGATGATCCTTGGCACACGGAGGTGAGTTTCCTTCTCTGAGACAGGCCCTGTTCCCTTTCAAATGCTGCCTGGATATTGCAGCTTGAAAAATCAGAGCGAGGGCTTGATCAGGGTCTTGCCTCTGGGTTCAAGTCAGCCACCACACCAGCAGCTTTCCTGTCTTCCAGATTCAGCTCTTCTAGCCCTGCTTGGCCTTCAGTTCATTATTTTCCTTTCTAAGCTCATCAGCCTCGTTCTTTATCTCCCACCGTCTGGCTTTTTTCTCCCTCCCACACCGTGCTCAGACAGACGGTCTGGCTGCAATTCTCCCCGCTTAACTCCTGCTTACAAAACCCTCGGATCTGCCGCCTGCCCTTGAATCACAGCCTGGCTTGCCTGGTGTGGTGGTGATAAAGAGAATGAAGCAAAGATGCACAAAAAACTTCTTTTTCATGGAATCCTAGAAGGTTTGGGTTGGAAGGGACATTCCAGATCATCTCCTTCCAACCTCCTTGCCATGGTCAGGGACGCCTTCCGCTAGACCAGGTTTCTCCCAAATCCTGTCCAACCTGGCCCTGAACGCTTCCAGGGATGAGGAATCCATGTCTTTTGAGGAATCCACAACTTCTGTAGGCAACAAATAACTTCTGTTTTCCATGGTGATGGATTTAGCTGTTTTCTCTCTTGTATTTGGAAGTGACTATTGCACAGCCACCTTTTCCTTGAGGGTATCCCTGATGCTTCTTTTTGCCCTTTCCTCCAGAGATAAGAAACATGTTTGAAAGAATTATTTCAGTGCTACGTATAAAAAATACACTATTTCAGAACTATATACATTTTTATACATGTATATATACATCATAAACCAGCACAATCACTCCTGTTAAAATATTTAAATCACTCTTGGTATGGATTAGACCCTTCAGAGCTGCTCCTCACCCCGGGCACTGCACAGAGCAGGGAAAACTCCCCAAAAAGAAGCAGTCCAGATGCCACAACCCGTTTGGGAGGCCAAGATGCTTTAATGTGAGGGGGTTATGAGGGGCCACGAGGGAGATATGAGGGGGCCGTGAGGGGGATATGAAGGTCTGTAACTGGTATACGGCCGGAGTATGACGGGCTGTGAGGAGAAAATCCCTAATAAAACAGGATTAACACTTCCCACAACTTTATTTTCCACGCTGCGGGGCGGGCTCCCCTCACAGGGGTGGGGGGGGCGGTTCGGCCCCTCAGAGCCCTCCCGCGGCGCTCGGTGCGCAGGCGCAGAGAAAGACACGGCGAGGCGCGAAGGGCCCCGCGCATGCGCACCGAGCAGGCGGGCGGTTGCCGTGGAGACGCGTCGGCCTGGCCGGGCCCGCAGCGCCGCCGCCGCCGCCATGAGCTCGGGGCCGGGGACAGGGACAGGGCCCCCGATCGGGGCCGGGCAGGGGCTGCCCTTCCTCCCCGGCTGCTCCATCAAGGACCCCACGGTGAGCGCGCCCGCCCACTGTACCCTCGCTGTGCCCCCTTTCCACGGGAGGCCCCCCCCGGATCAAGGTGGGGTGGCCTGGCGGGTGTCCCCTGAGAGGTGACCCCAGAACGGGCATCTGCGCCTCCCCACACCGGCTTCAGGAGGTACCTGGTATCCCCTGAAGACACTCTGTGGGAATTTGATACTCCCTCAGACTTTGCTCTTAATCCACGGGAGTCTTGGGACCCCTAAACTCAGCAATATTCATAGAATCGTGGAATGGTTTAGGTTAGAAGACCTTAAAGACCATCCCATTTCCCCCCTTGACATAGGCAGGCACACCTCCCACTATCCCAGGTTGCTCCCAGCCCTGTCCAACCTGGCCTTGGACATTTCCAGGGATCCAGAGGCAGCCACAGCTTCTCTGGGCACCCTGTGCCAGGGACTCACCACCCTCTCAGCCAAGAATTCCTTCCCAATATCCCATCTAACCCTGCCCTCTGGCAGTGGGAAGCCACTGCCCCTTCTCCTGTCCCTCCATCCCTTGTCCCAAGTTCCTCTCCAGCTCTCCAGGAGTTGTTTAGGCACCAGAAAGGGTTCTAAGGTGTCCCTGAAGCCTTCTCTTCTCCATGTGAACACTCCCAGCTCTCCCAGCCTGGTTCCAGAGCAGAGGGGCTCCAGCCCCCAGAGCATCTCCATGGTTTTCTTTGGACTGGCTCCAACAGGTCCCTGCAATCATTGTGTTTTGTGCTCCCAGCCTGGATGCAGCACTGCAGGTGGGGTTTCACAAGAGCAGAGTTTAGGGGGAGACAGTTTCTTCAGGGAACAAGAACCAAGAACCAAGGGAACCTGCTGTTCCCTCAGGTCACCCTGTAATTCCCCCCCCAGACCAGGGGCCTCTATTCACCAAATATCCCCCAGACAACTTGGTGTCCTCTGAACCATGTCCTGGGAACCTCAAACTCACCAGAACCTGGACAGGACCCTCGAAGTACCCCCAAAGAACCTGGTGCTCTGTAAACTCATTTGATGCTCCCCAGAAGATTTAATATCCACTTAACTCTCCCCCAGGGACTTGGTGTTTCCCAAAGCCACCAAATACCTGCTGGATCACTTCTGGGGGATCTGAACCCTCTGTGCCCACCTGGTATCTCGTGATCCCACAGCAGACCAGGTACTCCCATAATTCTTCCACTGTTATTGAACATTGCAATCTGTTCCCAAGGGACCAAGTATCCCTGAACTAATCTTCAAGGGGACTTGTTACTTTTAATCTTCTCCCCAAGGAATCCATTGCATCTTGTACCCATCTTATAACCCTGAATTTGTCCTGATGGCTTTGGAGAGAGACACACACACCCCTCCTCCCCCTCATTGTGAGCCTCATTGGAAATTACAAAAGGTTTTTCCATAACTGCAGAACTACTGTCTGCAAACTCACCCCTGTGGATATTCAGTTCCCTTGAATCCATCCCAGAATTTCCCCACAGTTCATAAGGTACCCCAGGGGAAATCCCCAAACTCGCTTTACAGTCCTGAAACCTGATTCCCCCAGGAAAATTGCTGTTTCTCTGAACCATCTGAGCTTTCCCAAAGCAAAGTCCTCTGAACTGATACTGAACCAAGTTCCTTAAATTCACCTGATACCTCCTCAGCTGGATATACCCAGGAGAACCAATATTGATCAAACCTTGAGCATTCCTCCACATGAATTAATCCCCCAGATCATCCCAATATAAATTTTTTTCTGGACATAATTTGTCTATTACGTAGATACACCTTGAAGTCACCAGTCCCACTGGCAATCAACACCTTCCTGATACCCCTTCCTCCAAAGCTCTGATACTTCCAAAACTGCTCTTCTGGTGTTGCCTGTAGAACTGAATCCTTGATGGTGCAGGTCTGGAAGCTGATAACCTGATGAGAGAACTGGTATCCCACCACAGAACTGGTGTCACCACAGCTTCCAGGATCATCCCCAGGAAATGAGACACTCTGAGCTGTTCCCAGGTTCCCTGGAAAAAGGAATCTCATCCTCATTCTCATCCTCTGCACCTGATACCTAAATGAGGAACAACCTCTCCTTTTCCCCATCCAATGATCCAGGCCCTGAGGACCTGATAACCCCAAAGCCTCCCAACGTCCTCTTGAGGAAGTGGTGCCACAGAGAACTGATGTTTCCATTTATTTCTCTGATATACTAAAAAAATCACACAAAAAGCAAAAAAAAAATAGTTGTTTCATGCCTGGTTTGGGCTCACCAGGAATTTACAGCCTTCCTGGAGAGCATCTTTATCAGAAAACATTCCTGGCTGCATTCACCTTTGTATATGAAAATTCATTGTCACGGAATCATGGAATGGTTTGGGTTGGAAGAGACCTTAAAGATCATCTTGCTCCAACCCTCTGCCATGGGCAAGGGACACCCTCCACAAACCAGATTGCTCCAAGCCCATCCAACCTGGCCTAAAATCAGTGACAGCTGAGTTCTCCAGTAGTAAACAGAGTAAATTACTCATAACAAATAACCATCCAGCAATAAAGGTAATCTCAGAATTATTATCAGATAATATTTCCTTGAAATAATTTATAATATCTTGTAAATCTGCAGTTTTACAGTCCATAAAACTGACATCACAATACTTGGTTTCCAAGTGAATGCTGAGAAGTTCTGAAGAAAACCTCTGTGTTCAAGTGAAGTGTTGTTATTGCTTAGTGTTCACAGGACAGGGAAACAGACACTGGGAGAGGGAATGGTGTTTGTGTGAAGTGTTAGAGACTTGGCAAAAAGAAGGACTTAATTCAGTGGAATTTCTTCAGATAAACACTGGCAGCAACTGAGATTAGGAGTTTACATTCTGGGTTTTCCCTTTTAAATTTTCATTAGTCACCTGATCCTGGATGATGTTATCTGGCATACAGGCTCACTTTGGGAGAGCTTATCCACTCAGGAGCCTTATGAACCAATGAGGTGCTTTCTTTAGGCAAATGTGGGCTCTGAAAAGCCTGCACACTTCTAACAAACACTGATATTGCTCAAATTAAAGACAAACTTCCTGGTTTTCCTTGAATATTTTTTTCCCACAGCTTTCCCTTGGTATTTATTTAACAGAAGGAAGTGGCAGTTCTGTGGCAGTTTATAATATGTTCTGGTAAAATGTCTTCAGATAAATCTTGTTTTCACCTGTTTTCCTCACTGTTCTCTCCATTGCAAGATCTGTAGTAGCAGTTTAAAGAGAAAACAGGGAATTATGTGGAATGCAATGGGGCCTTGAAGGTATAAATAAGATTAGAGGCTTAACCATGAGGGGCGAGGGAGGGAGTGCAGTTTGCATGCCTGAGGTTGGCCTGACTGCAAGCCTGGGGCTGGAAAAGGAGCTGGAGCTTGTTCTCTCAGCACTAGAAATGCTTACAACTGTGTTTTACTTGGCAAAAGTCAAGAGGTTTTATTATCAGAGAGTCATAATTTCCCCTGCTTTCTCTGGAGCTTTAAGTGTGAAGGCCCAGAGGGACCAGGCAGGCTCTGGAGTGCAGGTGAGGCACCACGTGTGGTGGATTTTGCAGCAAGAGGAGCAGTTTGGTGTCACTCAAGCCTGACCCTGCTCCTCAGTGGTGAAGAGCAAGAGTGGCTGACAGAGATCAGCTCCTGTGCACAGCTCTGGTTGAATGCAGCCCTGGGAGAAGGACTTGGGGCTGCTGATGGATGAGAGGCTGGGAGGCAGAAACCCCCACAATGTGCTGGGCTGATCCCCCTGTGGGCAGCAGGGGAGGGGGAAATTCTGCCCCTCTCAGGTGAGACCCCACCTGCAGAGCTGCCTCCAGAGCTGGGGTCCTCAGCATAAACAGGACATGGAGCTGTGGAGCAAATCCAGAGGAGGCCAAGGAGATTCTCTGAGGGCTGGAGTCCCTCTGCTCTGGAGCCAGGCTGGGAGAGCTGGGGGTGCTGACCTGGAGAAGAGAAGGAGCCAGGGAGAGCTCAGAGCCCCTTCCAGGGCCTAGAAGGACTTTATGAAAGATGGGACGAACTTTATAGCAGGGCCTGTAGCAGTAGGACAAGGAATGATGGTTTTAAACTCAAAGAAGTTTAATTGAGATTAGGTGCAAGGAAGAAGTTTTTTTACAAAGAGGGTGGTGAGGCCTGGCACAGGTCGGAGAAGCTGTATCTACTTCATCCCTGCAAGTGTCCAAGTCCAGGTTGGATGGGGCTTGGAGCAACCTGGGATAGTGGAAGGCGTCCTGCCCATGGCAGGAGGTGGAACTGGATAATCTTTAATGTCCCTTCCAACCCAGGCTGTTCTATGAGTCCATGACTATGTAGAGAGGTGATAAAACAACTAATGTGCTATTGTACATTTCATAATTGTAGTTCTATGGGTATGACATGCCTTGATTTAACCCAGCAAAGGCAATCCTGTATCATGCTCAGTGGAGGGTTAAGAAAATAAATAACAGTGGAATACACAGAGGGTGCACGACAGTGAAGGAAGCACCATAAGGCAGTAACTGAGGCCCCTTGGTGCTCTGTACTGCTGACAAATAGGGTAGGGAACAAAGAGCTGGTGAGATAAATACCAGGGCAGATAAAGTGCTGACACACTGTTGTAGGCACTGACTATGGTGGCAGTCAGGAAATTCAGTGATTTAAGTTCTTCCAGAGCGTGTGGCAGTGCAAGGATCTGAGTTCACTCTCGTGCTTTGTACATCCACCACTCACTGTTTTTTCCACTGTTTTTTTTTCCCTAAGTACAAAATCTGATTTTAAATAACTGCTGCAGTAGTTTATAATAAAATGCTGGGGATGTGTGTGGGGTGAGACATTCTTGATATTGCACTCTCTTACTGGGTTTTTTTTTGTGCTTCCAGTAGCTACATCTGCTAAATTCATGCAGTATTTTGATAGCTGGATTTCCTTCCAACAGAAAACATCTTTTCATCGGTCCCAGACACTGGACTTCAAAAATGGATATGCCTTTTTCCGGCTGCCAAGAGAGGGGGTTGGTGGGGACACACTCTTTGCAAATCAGCTCTCTCAAGATGAATTAGATGATTTATGCACCAAGGGAGCCACACTGACCTATGGGCAAGTCAAGAGGCCTGCACCTTCCCGCTTCACTCCAGCATTCGTGGCTTATGACAAAAAGGTATAAAGAAGCTGATTCCAGGAATATCACTGGCCAAATTCGGAGACATAAACAGTCAGCTCCAGGGTTCACGGGACTGCATGCAGCAGTTTTCAAATGCCAGAGCCCTTAGTCAGAGACAGCTGAATCCCAGACTGAAAGAGGCTTTCTTTGCTCGGGAGGAGGATTATAATACATAAACGATGTAAGACATTCCCTGCAAGTTCCACTTGAGCATTTCCAGCAGATGTTGGAAAAGAGGTTTGATTAGCTCTGGAAAGCTCCAGCTTAAAAGTATTGCTCTGTAAGCCACAGCCTGGATTTCTGTGCTTCCAAAACTATATTGTGGTTGTAACTGAGCTTTAACTGGAAAAGTCAGTCTGCAGTGGGAACCCTGGTAGCCTGTTTGACCGTGGTCTATCTATCGCTATCTATCTGTGCTTGTGTTGGTCACCACAGCCTGCTCCATTAGTGCTTCCCATGTTACATCTTGGTCATTATATCAGGCTGGGTGCTGGCTCTGTGCCTGCTCGGAGCAGTCCTGAGCTGACACTTGGTTTTCAGTGTGCCAATGGCCCAAGCTGCAACCCTTACCCATGGATGGAGCAGCTGCTGCAGTGGGAGCTGCAGGGCTGGGGAGCTCTGCACGTGCAGGCTCCACACGCTGCCAGCCCTGCCAGAGCAGTCTGCAGCCAGCCAGCCCTCAGCCCGCCTGTGACACAGATGTGCTCTGTTAATTGCTGAGGCTGCTCCTTCAGAGCAATGTAAATGTTGCTGTTTAATCTGTCAGATCCTCCTCTGCCCCTTCCTTCAAGCCACAGGAGCAGCAGGGGCCCCAGTGCTGCTGGGGATGTCACAATCCCTTGTGGGGCACTTTGTTGACTGATAGGAACTTGCTGGCTTTATCATCTCTTAATTATCCAGGCCTCTGGGTTGATGTAGGCTGGGTATGCAAGGCCACCTGCACCTTCTTAGGGGCATTGAATGATCTTGGAGGGAATATTCCTCTTAATTCTGCCAAACAGAGGCCTGGCTGATTAGTTTCCTTGTTTCTCCAGCATAAATCAGTTTTTGCTGTCAGTGCTGAATAGATGTGACTTCAGATCATGGAAAGGGACCTTAAAGATCATCTTGTTCCAGCTTCCCTGCCGTGGGTAGGGATACCTTCCGCTATCCCAGATTGCTTAGAGCCCCTCCAGTCTGGCCTTAAAATCTGGCCCCTCTCAGATTTTAAAATTCTCAGATGTGTTGAACTCTTCACTAAAATCTGCAAATAACTTCCCTAAATCAGGGCTGTAAAGCTGACAAATAAACAGCTGTGTATCAGTAAAGTAGATTACTGTCAGCAGCCAAGCACCTGGCAGTAGGTGAAACAGCAGGTGATCAAGAAGTAGGGAAAAGGCTGTATTTTTATACTTGCTTCAGGCACACTGAATTTGCAAAAAATACATCTTAATAAAAGCACTCCTGATGCCTCTGGTGTCACTCACAGATTAGGCCACAGTTATCTTTGAAGATTTTTAAAAACTAATCCAGTAATTTTACACCACCAAAGCAAATTACAAATAAATTATTTGCCTTGATAGACTAATCACGGCGTTCGAATTGTTTTCCCCTCTCCCTTTGCTGTACTGTGCCTGGGGCAGGTTCTGAAGTTCGATGCCTACTTCATGGAGGAAGTTGCCATCTCTCCAGAGGAGCACTACCGGATCCGCCAGGTGGGCATCTACTACTACCTGGAGGATGACAGCATGTGCATCATCGAGCCCAAGGTGAAGAACTCGGGTCTGCTGCAAGGCAAGCTCATGAGACGCCACCGGGTGCCCAAGAATGAGCACGGGGATTATTACCACTGGAAGGACCTGAACCTGGGCATCGACCTCACCATCTACGGCCGCACCTACCGCCTGGTCAACTGCGACGCCTTCACCAAGGTGTGTGCCAGGGGGAGCACTGGCAGAAACACCCCCAGTGCCTGGCAAATGCAGGGGTTTAATTACCTGTTAGAGTCCAGCAGTTTGCAGCCGTAGATTTTGTGATATGGGTGCTCGCAGTTTTCATTGTGCTTTTTGTGTAGATTTCTTTTTTCAGGCCAAAGGGGACTTCAGGGTATGACGTCTGCTGAGGGCAAGTGAGGTGCTCAGGATTTTTGCCCCAGGACTGCTGGGAGTCCATCCTTTGTCTTCAGGACTTCTCTTTACAATACAAATTCTAAGTTCCTGTCTGGGCAGTTTAACTGCTTGGAGTCCAGATGAAACATTGTGCATACACGAGAGGGAAATTAGAGATCCTGACTCTTTTCTGATTTAATATTCCACTGTGGAACAGTTAATATTCCACACTGTTAGTGGAAAGGAATACAAGCAGTAACTCTGCACACATCCACAGCCAAGCCATGATCCATGGGTTGAGAATCATGGTATGAACTGACCTTTCTAAGAAAGCTTACTCATTGCCTGCTTTTCTATTTCTGGCTATTTCTCCTCCAGTAAATGAGATAATAATGATCCAATAACAAGAAATAAGAATTACCAGTACACTGGTATCCTGTTAGATTGTCCCCAGTAAAATCTCAGCCCTGGTCAGCTACTATTACTCCAGTCCAGGACTTAGACTGCTCCAGGGGCCATTCCAGGTAGGTGAGTTACATGCAGTCAACCTGTCCTGGAGGCTGGAAGAGTTTAGGTCCAGGCTTTTCCTTGTCAGCTGGCCTCGGTGCCCAGGAATGTTCCTAGGCATATGTAATATATTAGTATAAATGTGGCTGTGGGGCCAGCTCTGCTGGAACCGGGTGACAGTTCAAGTCAGTCCACATCAAATAAAGAGCTGGTCCTCATGTTAATATTGATGGAAAACATGGAATGAGCTACATGGGTCTACAACTCAAGGCCGATAGTGTATTTATCATTTACTGACATCTTTCAGACCAGGAAATAGTGAGTCTGAAAGTGTGAACTTGCCTTGTGAGTCTCCAGGGGGATCTCATATTCCTGTGGGAGATGTTTGCATAGGTGCTTCCTGGGCTGAATGTTTTCATGGACCACTTCCCAAAGCCAAAAAGGGAACAAGTCCCTTGACTTCAGAGATTGTTTTGGGTGACTGATGCAAGCCCACGAGTAACACCCTGGATTTTGTTCATGGTCCAAGGTAAGCAAAAAATCCCTTTATAAACAAGCAGATTGCACTCTTTCTGTGGGAAAGGTACTCCTGACAGGTGGAATGAAGCTGCCACTGACACATATCCTCGTGCCTGAAGGGTCTTCATGTGCCTAGTGTGGGTGACACTAGCTTCTTCTAACTATCTGACACAGCCCTAAATTATTGCAAACTCAGGCTGACTACATCTGTGTTTATACAGAAATTTAATCTTTTCCATTTACATAAAAGAGCCCAACTGACAGTTATCTTCCATTTAAAGCCCTAAGGCCAAGGAAAACTGTGCTCAAGTGAAATCTGAGTTAGGATGTTCAGGACAGAACTGCTCTGATTAATTAAAGGGTAAGCAAAGATAAGAAGCAGCTTAAACAAAGGTATTTGTCATCTGCTGTATTTTGCTGTTTGCCTCATTCTCTGTGAGGAGTGAACTTGCAGAATTCTGACCTCACTCACCCCAGCCCGCCTGTAATCTCTAGTCACCTCTTACCTTCAGAACTCCTGGCAGCACTAACACCTCAGATGACCTTCCTAGGTGTTCCTGGAGAGCCAAGGAATTGTAGTGAACCCTCCAGAGGAGCTGGTTTCGGATCCTTACACGGAACAGCGTCGGATGCCTGTGCAAAAACGCATCGTGCCCACAGGTCCCGACCCCTTCAGGCAGTTCCTGGCCTATGACACAAAGGTGAGAGAGCTGGGGATTACCCAAATTATTGTATAATTACCCACATCACACTGGTGAGGCACCTCCAGTCCTGGTCCTGGTCTGGGCTCTTCACTTTAGGAAAGACATTGAGGGTCTGGAGTGTGTCCAGGGGAGGGGCTGGAGCACTAGGAGGGGCTGAGGGAGCTGGGAAAGGGGCTCAGACTGGAGAAAAGGAGGCTCGGGTGGATCTTCTGGCTCTGTACAACTCCCTGACAGGAGGGGACAGCTGAGGGGGGTTCAGTATCTTCTC
Organism: Passer montanus; assembly: GCF_014805655.1. NCBI lineage: Eukaryota > Metazoa > Chordata > Aves > Passeriformes > Passeridae > Passer > Passer montanus. Next base: position 71,085 of record NW_024374812.1, on the reverse strand, counting down.
CCAGGCAACCAGAGAGAGGACTGGAAATGGCCTCAAGTTGTGCAAGGGGAGGTTTGGGTTGAGATAGGAAGAATTTCTTCACAGAAAGGGTGATTAGACATTGAAACAGGCTGCCCAGGGAGGTGGTGGAGTCCACATCCCTGGAGGTGTCCAAAGAATGAATGGAAATGGCACTCAGTGCTCTGGGAAGGGTGACAGGGTGGGGGCCAGTCAGAGGTTGGACTCAATGATCTTCCAACCTAAAAGATTCTGTGATTACAGTGAATATGTGCTATTGAAACCCAGGTCTTGTGAGGGTCTGCAGCCTCACTTATTCTAATTTGTCTCAGTCTGCTGAACAGACTCCAGATTTGCTCCTTTCTTGGCTTTAGTGAGAAACAAAACCTTTTATGCTTTTTTCTGGGCTTTGTGCCTTGTAAACAGCTACTCTTTGGATTGCAGAGCCTGTGCGCAATATCATCCATTACTCTCTTGCTTTCTGTTGGAATGAGATAAGCCACCTGCCTCTGGAATTTAGCAGCCAGATGCAGTTCTATTAGGAATGGTCTTGCTGCATTCACTCCTTTGCTCCCCCAAAATATTGATGCCAGGTGCCAGAGCAGACAATTTCAGACAAACACAAATGCCCCTTGCTCTGATTAAATTCTCCCTGTGTCTCTCCTCTCTCTTCAGGAGCTGAACCTTGGGGAACTCTTGAGCATCTCAGTGTGATGAGTTTGATTTCTGCGGCACCAAAAGATAATTCTGATCCGTGTTTGTCTGTTTGATTTTTTTTCCCCTCCACTCCAGGTGCTTCGCTTCTATGCCATATGGGATGACACCAACTGTGCCTTTGGTGATCACCATCCCTGCATCATCCATTACTTCTTGGCAGATGACACGGTGGAGGTTCGGGAAGTGCACAAGAGAAATGATGGGAGAGATCCATTCCCAGTACTGATGAGGCGCCAGCGCTTGCCCAAAATCTTTGTGGACAAGAACAGTAAGTTTAGATTGGCACACCATCTGTGCTAAGGTGTCATTATTTCATGGTCAAAAAAAAAGTTCTTCAAATGGTCACTAAATTCTTTATTTTTTGGTAAACAATGGCAGGACAGCAGTGCCAGCCTCTCCCTGTAGCTATTTATACACCTTGCTTTTATATAATTTTCACTATGTTTCAAATATTAACATCTACCTGATTAATTAATTTTTCCTTCTGCTCCCTTGTCCTTAGAGAACTTCCCGAGCTGTGTGCTAGAGATCACTGACCATGAGGTACAAGAGTGGTACTCACCCAAAGATTTTGCTATTGGCAAAACTGTCACCCTCCTTGGACGCACCTTCTTGATCTATGATTGTGACAAGTTCACCCAGGACTTCTATCGTGAAAAATATGGCATCACAGACTTCCAGCCAGTGGATGTAAATAAGAAACCACTTGAAAAAGCTCCACAGGTACTGCAAACAATTTCTCAAGAGAAGGGAGGAAAGGAAGCAGTTGGTGTAAGCTCTTATAGTAATGTAGAGGTTCAGCTTAGTAAGAACCTGTAGAAAACAAGTTCAGCTTAAAGAAAAAAATCAACTTGAAAAAGACAAGGCAAGAATGGTCATAATCGATATAAAAATGAAAGCCTGGCTGCACTCACACTACTGAACTCTCCGTCACTCTTCAAAACCGTGTTGCCAAGTCCATACTGCCTACTGAGGATGGTCACAGCCCTTGTTACCTCCCAAAATGAGACCAAAAATTATTTGGAATTGTGGCTTAGACCACAGGCATGATGGGGATCAGGCTACCAGTGTTACCATTTGATGGCTGAGTTCCTGTGCACGGGAAGATTTAGTTGGAACTAGATGATTTTAAGGTCCTTTTCAACCCAAACCACTCTATGATTCTTTAGTATAGCCATAACCTCTGAAATCAGAGAAATTACCTGGCTTTCTGAGTTTCAGATTTGCTTAATCCTCTTACATTTTTATTAAATACAACACATGGCCAGGCTGGTATCAACCATCTCTACTGGGTAGGATGTCACAGCTCTTGCTACCTGGTGGCAGAATATTTCCTTCCAAATCTGGTGGGCTTTGCTAAGTCTTGTAAACTTTGTCTTGTTCTTAGCTGCAGCTGTTTATGGTTGATATCTCCTCTGGATGCAGGTAATTCCTCCCTATAATGGTTTTGGCATCCCTGAAGACTCTCTCCAGAACTGCCTCAGCCTGTTTCCAAAGCCTCCACGGAAAGATATCATTAAGATGCTGGAGAACAATCTCAAGGTCCTGCGGTACCAGGTGGCCCTGGTAAGTGTTTTCCTTGGTGGAATAGTGCCAGGAGGATGGAAGGAGCAGCCTGGCCAGACAAGGCTGTTGGCAAACTCTCCTTTGTGCCAGTGGGAAAAGAGACCTCCCTGTGCCATCACAAGTGTCCCTGGGTTGATGCCATGGGGTTGTTTTGTGCTTGCTGTGACAATTGGCAGCTCAAAAAATTAGAAAAATAATAAAAATAAAGCCAGAAAGTACAAACCAGAGCTGCTACAAACCCACAGCCATTTATGGGAAAACTCCCTCTGCCACTGCTATGTGACAGATGGTGCTGGCTGCAGCAGCCTGCACTGGGCACTGTGCCCCTGCCTGCCTGCCACCACTGCCACCAGCCATGCTCGATGTCTCTGCTGCTGGCTCCAGCCCCTGCCCTTCTCCAGGCTAGTCCTGGATGCAGCAGCCAGCAAGGAGCTGTCCTAGCAGAGTAGCCAGTGCTGGTGTGGAAGCTGGAAAATCCATGAGAATGGTGTTTTCCACCCACTACAGCACCCAGGCCCTGGACTTAGTGCCAGCTTTGCAGCTGGTTTATGCAAGGAGCCTCTGGCACATCCAGCAGCAGCGATGGCATTTCCTGTGCTGCCTTGTGCCTGCCCTCTCCAAACACTCCGGGTGGATAAGGGCTGGTTTCTTTTCTCTATTGTGCAGGAGTTCCCTAAAGGTCACAGCTGAGGAGTTAAGATCCACTTAGCTTTAAGCTAAGCAAGTAAATGCATTGGTGTGTCAGGGGAGTGACTTCCTGTGACTAAGGGCTGAAACAGCACCAGCCTCTCTCAGGCACTCAGCATAATGAAAAAATGTAATTTAAAACTGAATTTTAGAGCCTCTCTGGGATGAATCATTCCATATAGGATAGAGAAAGGATTTCTCTTGGATTACTCAGGCTGTGGAAACACTGAATATATTTGGTAACTTCAACCCAGATTCTGCTTCAGTGGCTTGAGCTTGAGTAAAGCAAGTAACCTTTGAAATTCAGATCCTAAGTGCTGTCTAGTGCTTTGTTATGCTGTGTCAGCACATCAAGTGCTTTGTCTAGTCAGCTGTAAAAAAAGCTCTGGGTGCTTATGAGTGGGTTACTAGGTACTCCTAAGCACCCCGGGCAAGGAAAACCTGGTTCAAATGTTCCAAACCTGCTACCTTTCCTCTAGGAATCACCAGTGCCTGAGGACAAAAATCGTCGTTTCATCCTCTCTTATTTCCTCGCTGATGATACAATCAGCATCTATGAACCCCCAGTCAGAAACTCTGGCATCGCTGGAGGCAAATACTTAAAAAGGACCAGAGTTACCAAGCCAGGGTCTACTCCAGAGAATCCCATATACTATGAGCCCTCTGACTTCACCATTGGCTCTACAATCGAAGGTAAAATCCAGCCTGGATTTATAATGCTCTGCTCTGATATGTCATTTATTGCATATCTCTTCCTTCAGTTGAAAGATCTGCTGCTTCTGGGTCTCCTCACATTTGAGTTTCCAGATTAGCAGCTGGTGTACATTGGTATAACTTTGTTACTGTCAAAGTTTGAATCTTTAAATCCATTAAATTATTCTTACTTCGAGAAGTGAAACAAGCAGTAGAGCTGGCTCAAACCTGAGCCCAGCCACAGGAGAGGAATTCTGCTCCTTCCTGGATGACAAAATTACTTTAACCCATGCTAAACCACAGGTAACACTTCTTCTTTAATGTTTCTCCCCTAGTGTTTGGCCACAGGTTTATTATCACTGATGCTGATGAATATGTGCTTAATTATTTGGAGAGAAATGCAGAGAGTTTCCCTGCAGCCACAGTGCAATCCATAAGGGATCATTTCCTCCCACGGAAGGTGGTGGTGGAGACTGCCAGCAGGTAGGCTACAAAGAATGGGCTGGTGGGGCTAAATAAGGATGACAGCTAAGGGCATTTTCAGCAGCCTCCCTGGGCTCCAGCCTCCTGCTCTGCTGGTGGTTCTGATGCTCCAAGAGGCTGTGTTGGGGCACACACAGAGGGTGTGAGGTGTGTACAGTAAAATGTTGAGGCTGCTGCTAGCCTCAAAACCTCCTGGGACAGCTCTGGCTCAGCAGCAGAGGCAGAGAAGTGGTCACAGCACAAGCCTGAGTTCAAGAAGTGTTTGGACTTCCAGCCAAAGTCACAGAATCACAAAATAGCTTGGGTTGGAAGGACCTTAAAGATCAGCTCAGTCCAACCTCTGTCATGGGCAGGGACACCTTCCACCATCTGAGGTTGCTCCAAGCAACACTTAAACACTTTCAGTTTTGGGGGGACATAATTTTCAGGTGGGGGACACATCTTTTCCCAAAAGGCATCAGTTCACTGTAACAGATGCTGTCAGCTCGAGCTGCTTGATGGTTGCAGGCTCAGCAGGTGGGGGGGGAGCCTTTTTTAGGCATTAATTCCTTTGCTTATCAGCCCATCAGAGCCAGACCACATCCTCCTTTTAGCTGTCTGGACCAAGTTTGTGTGACCTAGTAACAGCCCTGTTATCTCAGAACATGGTTTTGAGGCAGTTATATCATGCCTCTGGTTGAAATTCAAGTTTCCCACAGTTTATGACACTGTGGAGCACACAGGGAAATGCTCTTTTTTTCCTCAAGTGTCACAGCAAGGCTGCCAAAATGAGTTTTTGCATGAAATCCTATTATTGTTTTCTTCTGCAGTGGCTTCCCCAAGAAGGACCTGGATGATTTAATTGTGGAGGTTCAGAAAGAACTGAAACTCCGAGAGCCCTTCAACACCAGGCAGTTTCATGAGACATTTCACCACTGTGACAAGGAGGGCTCTGGCTTCCTGGATAAAACAAGATTTTTAACCATTTGTGACAGGTTCAACGTGCCATCCAGCACCATTCTTCTTAAAAAGGTCAGAGGGAAGGGGTGCTGTGCATGTGGAATTCCCCTCCCATGGCTCTTCCAAAAGACCTCTTCTAAAAACCAGCCCTAACCAGCTGCTCTAGCCTTCAAAGGGGAACACATTCAAAAAAAGGGCAAGAGAGTTTAGAAAAACTCCTGAGCTGTTGGACTGAGCCTGTGTCTTAAGAGGAGATAATAATTGCTGTCCTCTAAGGAAAAGGGGAAAAAATGTTATCCAGGTTGCCCCCCCATCTGACTGCACTGTAATGTGTGAAAATTCCTGCTGGTTCAGGTCTTGGGTGAGTGGAAGAGGTCGTGTATTGTGATAGAGGTCAGGAATCATGACAGAGATCAGGGACAGGCTCCTGCAGAGCTTGGAGAGTTTGTGATGGCTTAAGCACAGCTGGGATTGAGTAGAGATGACACTGAGGTGTTCAAGGAATGTGCCTTAGGAAAGCTTAGAGACATTCTGGATTCAACAGCTACTGAACTGAAGCGCTAAGAACTAAGTATTTTCCAAAATAACAGCAACAAAAACAACAGCAACAACAACAACCACAATAATAACTATACTGAATAATAAATAATAACTTATTAATATAATTAATCATATATAATTGAATATATTAATACAAGTAATCTATTATTAATATGATTCAATATTAATATTATTACTATTATTAATATAGAAATACATGTGTAACAATGATTGTTGTTGTTGTTGTTGTTGTTGTTGTTGTTGTTGTTATTTTAGAATCATAATGCCTTGGTTAACCCTTGCTGGGCACTATGAGAAACAAACAGCACATGGAGATGGCAGTCTTTGCACAGTCTGCAAAGCCATAGATGTGAGGGAAACTGAGGGAAAAATCCCTGCAGTGAGGATGGAGGAGGAATATGACTGGCAAAGATGTTTCCTCAGCATCATGGGTTAGGCAGTAGATTAGTGGCTAATAAGGGGGCTCAGACTTTAGAGAAATCTAGAAACCAAAGGGAGTTATTTACCCTGCTAAAATAAAAAGTTTTCTAAAGCAGTCCACTGTGAGCATCACAGCCATGGTTAGAAAGGTGCATGGCAGGGGATTTGTGTCTCTGAATGTAGGACGAATAAAGGCCTGACAAGCACCCAGGGCTTTGCTGTACCAGAGTTCATCAGAGCTCACCCTGCCCTGAGGAATTTACAGTGGGGTGACAATCCCTGCTCCACTCTGAGAGTGGGAGAGAACATTCTCAAAATTATTTGGAGAACCTGTGACAACTGAAGCTAAACTCCCACATTTGAGCCCCAGTCTAGGACCTGTGCATTAAAAACATCCATCTCCTCTCCTGAAATCTTGATGCCAGTGTTCCCAGAGCCCTGGGAAGTGTGGCAGGGCTATAAATTAAACATATGGCAGAGAGTTCACTGCCTGGAGAGGAGCACAGCTGTCAGTCACAGAAGCAAACCCCAGAGAATGTGTCTCCAGGCGACAAGGGGAAGAGGAATCCTTTCAAGGAATTGTGATATTAGACCTTTTCCATCTCGCTGGGTGTCAGAAGGAGATTAGTTATGCAATTAAAGAAACAAAAGCCTTCTTTCTTCCCCTGAAGCACACAAAGGCTGTGGCTCTGTAACACAATGCAGGGTCAGGCACGGACACCAGAACTGGCTCATTAGTGGGGCTGTCACCAAGCTCAATTATCTGTGTCTCCCCTGTATGCCATGTGCACACACCAAAGTGACACCAGGGAACAGGGACTGTTCACATACACTGCCTCCACCCCACTTTTGGCAGGGATTTCTGCAGGATTTCCTGTGGCACATCTCTGTCTGTGGCCATGCTCTGTATTTTTGTGGCTCTCTTGCCACTCTGGTGAGGTCCAGAAGGAAATCAGGATTAAAAAAACCACTTTAACTCTTCTCCTTGCATCCTGTCTGTGGCCATGCTCTGTATTTTTGTGGCTCTCTTGCCACTCTGGTGAGGCCCAGAAGGAAATCAGGATTAAAAAAAAACACTTTAACTCTTCTCCTTGCATAGATTAGTGTCATCTATAGGCATCCAAGGTCAGACTTGAACCTTTAGATTATCAAGTCCAACCTTTAGATCATCAAGTCCAACCTTTAGATCATCAAGTTCAATCTTTAAATGGTTGGACTTGATGATCTAAACGTTGGGCTCAATGATCTTGTAGGACTTTTCAATCCTCAATGGTTCTATAATCCAAGTTTATCTGTGATTCAGGACTGCCAGGATGGGGAAATCCACATGGGGGAATAACATCTCCTGCTCTGTCCCACAAGGAGAACTCTGGGCAGTTTCCCCTAAAAACAACCCAAGTTTTGCAGCTTTTTCCAACTCTTTATGGTGTTTGCTGTGTGTTTTGTCCCCACAGCTGATTGACTACTGTTCCTGTGATGAAGACAAGGTAAACTACCGTGACTTCCTTCGGGCCTTCCCTAGTGATCTCTTCCCAGAAGCTGAAGGAGAAGGTCAGCAGTTGAATTCTCAGCTGACTTGAATATATTGTACTTCAAAAAGGATGTTCTGGTTTTCACCCTTGCTTCACTCTCTCCCTCCCCCTTTTACAGACCCAGCTGATTCCACTCTCATGTTAACTTTTCTTTCCTTCCTAACCTCTCCCTTTTTAGCTGCTCCTAAACTCAACCCCACAACTGGTGGATATTGAAATGAAACCTATAGGAGAGAAAAAAAAAATTCTGAGAACCAAAGTCAGGTTCTTGTGTTGTTTTCTCAACCTTTTAGTGCAGTACTTTAGAGAGCTAAAGCTCTCTGGAGCCTGGAGTGAAAACCACTCCAGGTTTCTCTCAGATGGGCCTTTCACCTTCAAGTAGTGAAGACTGCCAGTTTGTTACTAAAATTGCAATAAAACTGCAGTTCCTATAAACGTGTCAAAAAGTCTGTTTTCAACAGAATGGCTGGAATAGCTAAGGATTAAAATAAGGGTGAGGGGGAAACCCACAAATTGTGATTCTGAGTCTACTCAAAATAGGGTGATGGTGGTGAGTTTAGTTATCTGGAGAGAACAGGGGCCTGGACACAAATCTGCTGACAGCAGCTCTGCATTTTGGAACATGAAGTTGGGAGAATGATTTTAGGACTGAGCTCCTACCTAAACCCACCTTATCCACCTGCCATCTCACCAGACAGGTCTCCAAGGAAAAGGGAACACGGGCAGTTGGCATGGCAATGGAGTTATGACACTCGTGCTCCGTTACTCATCTCCCCGTGAAGGTAACGAGGCAGGAGCCTTCTCACCCCCAGTGACACCTGCCAGGTGTTGCCATGGAGCACACAGAAAAGGCAGCTGTCACACACACAGAGAACAAAGCCCTTTGGAACAAAATGCTGCTTTAAGTCAGCTTTTGTGCCATGGATTCCCACTTCCCCTCAGACAGATGAGAGTCTCCACGTGACAGCTCCCTCCTGTCTCCCCTTGTTTGGAAAGGTCACTGCTCTTTCCTCTGGCCTGTTTTGTGCTGCTGCTCACCCAGATCAAGGATTACTCCAGGAATCTCTGGTCCACCTTGGATTTCAAGAGACCAAAAACTTACAGATGAAATTACTTGAGTTGTAGAAAGTCAGAAACTATTTTCTGCACAGGCTACGAAACCGTAACCTAACCCTCAGCCAAGTGATGTCGTGTGCCTGGGGCCAGCTGCACAAAATATACAATATAGCTCACCAAAAATATGTGCCTAAACCACATCAGATAAATCATCTCCTACAAATATTATCCTCCACTCCCTCTGATGAAAGCAGCCACGAATAATGAACTCTGGAGCAGCTGCCCATGCTGTGGACATGGGAAATGTGGGAAGATGAATCCCAGCTGCAAGGGCTTGAGGTGACAGGATAGGGGGGAATGGCTTTTGACTGAAAGAGATATTTAGATTGAATATTGGGGGAAAAATTGTTCCCTGTGAGGGTGGTGAGGCCCTGGCACAGGTTGCCCAGAGAAGCTGTGGCTGCTCCTGGATCCCTGGAAGTGTCCCAGGCCAGGCTGGACAGGGCTTGAAGCAACCTGGGATAGTGGAAGGTGTCCCTGCCACATGTACAGCTTAACAATAATAAAGGATCAGTTGAAACAGCACTGGAAGAATCTATGCCTTTTATTTATTTATTTCAGAAAAATACTTCTGCTGAGTTTATCACAAAAGTCATTGAACAACAAACAACAACAAACAAAATCCGTACAAAAACTGAAGTGACAGGAAGAATGAAACAAATGGGATAAAAATACCAGAGACTGTTAATTCCCCCCCCACCCCGTCCAAAATCGGGAAATTTGCACTAAAGCATAAATATGGAAGAACAGAATTTTTCCTCGAGTTCCTTTGCTGAAGTTTGATCAGTTGAGTTCAACATTTTCGAGGAAAAACTACACACCTCTGCCTGGCTTTTCCAACAGCCATTCTTCCCAGAAAAACCCCACACACAGCTCCAAGGAGGAGGAACAGACCTCACTGAGTATAAAACCTACTAAACCAACCTTTCATCCGCCATGAAGTTTCCTGGAAGGCTGTAAAGCAAACCCCATCATCTCCACCCATCGCTGACACAACCTGGGGTCCATCTACCAAAAGCAAGAGCCTGAGGCTGCTGTAGAGCCCCAGGCACTGCAGCAGAGGCAGGATGGTTCCAAGCTCCCAGAGTCACTTGGAGGCAAGGAGGAGACATCCCAGAGCGACCACACTTCCCTCCAACCAGGAAGCCTACCAAAAATACCTTTTAAAACACTGAGTTGAAGGTAAGGAGACCTACAGGGGAACTGGAACTTGGCTACTACTAACCCAAACATGATGAGTAAGGAGAAAGAATCCTAAATAACAACAACAATAACAACATAAAATGCAACTGTAATGCCCCATAATGTAAGAGTCACTCAAAAACTGTATGTGAAATGCTACATCTGTTTTTCCTCCACCCCGTTCTCTTCCCAAGCCCATTTTCCAACTACCTAAGACAAGAAAAGAGAACTAGTGCTGGTATTTCACAGCTCTTCTATGCTAGGACAGGAAAACACTACACTTCACCCCAAAAACCACAGGCTACTCAATTCCTGATCTCCTTAGGTTGGATAATGGACACAGACTACTAAAGCAGCCTCAAGCCCATAGGAAATGAGTGCAATGAATCATGTCCCACTGGAAGTTTTGGATAATCTCCATCACCTTCTGCACTGTGGTGGACAAGAGCTCCTGTTCAGGGTTGGATCTTGGTGTTGGATTAAAGGTTGGACTTTGATGAGTTTTGAGGCATTTTCTAACCTCACCCAACAATTCCATGATGTTTTCTGCAGATGACACAGATGGGGCATGAGAAGAGCATCCAGTAAAGGGAAGTGAGCTCGTGGCATTTCATAGGCAGAGAGGCCAAGGACAGACTGACCACTAAGGGCTTGCAATGAAAACGCTCCAAGAAAAAGCTCTTTGAGCTGAAAGGAAGGCTGGATCTGCTGAGAAATGACAAGGACACAGGAACAACAGCAGCAGTTACTGCAGGCTTGCAGCCCAGGGATTGTGCTTGCATTACAACACAGAGATAGGAGCAGCCCAAGGCAGCCCCTCTGGTGGGGATGGGATTGCAAACCTCCAGGATGACAGTGGATATCGCCTCACAACAAAGGCTCAGCTCAAAAAAAAACAACCTGCCAGGTTTGGGTCTAACAGAAGGATGGGGATTTCTGAGGACTAAATACAGAGGAGGGCTAAAAAAAAAAAAATCCGCATCATCTATAGGTCTAAAAAACCAAAGTCATAAAAAGAACACATGGAAATGCTTCAAAAACAAATGTCCCTTTTCCTGGTAGCTCTATCAAAAAGGAAACAGAAAACACATAAATGTAGCACATGTTGTACATATGTGGTAACAAAGGAGGGTGTTCAGCTACTGCTATAGTGCACAGAGAGGCTACAACATAAGGCACTTGGGATACAAAGCATCACCAGCTACTGTATAGAGATAGGATTGTGCAAGTGGAAAAGCTGCCTGAAGCCAAGCAGGCAGGAGGAGGAATCATTCAGCAGCTGTGTTTTTGGGGGGGCTCTATGTGTCACCTGCTAACAGAGTCAGCAGCTCAACTGCTGCAAGGCACCAGTGATGCAGAAAGGCCTGGGGAGGTGCCAGCCAGCAGTCACTCCTGGAGGGCACTGGCAGTGGATGACAGGGGATGGGAAGAGGCAGGAGAAAGGAAAAACCTCTCACACTAAACCTTTTCCATGACCTCCCCAACATAAAGCTCTTTTCCCCCCGATCACACTGCACCGCGGGTCCTGTCGCTGCCTCTGAGCCAAAAAGTGTCTTCTCCTCCCAGCACAGGCTACGAGGAGCAATGGCAAAGTACCACCAGGGGTTCTGCTCCAGCCTCCTTCCCCAGATCCCCTGAAAACAGGGAAAGCCCTCTCCTGCCTGTATCTCTCCAATGTTGTGGGGATTGAGGAACAAGTGGAATTTGACCAATTGTCCTCATGTCCCTGCATGTTTTCTCCCTCCAGTGCCTCCTCAACAAGGAGAGAGGGAGGAAAGGACAAAAGACACTCAAAATAAATGGGGAAAAAACCCAACTCAGCTCAAAGAGGGGCAGAAAATCAACTGTCACCCATTCCTCAAAACACGACTGGCGCAAAGGACAACAGCACCAGCCTCAAGCTGGAATTGCACTCGGAGAGAACCAGAGTTCAGCTGCCCCCAAGGGCTGAGCCAGGGGCACACCAAGGATCAGTCCTGGACTGCACATGGACAGCAGCCCAGCTCTGTGTCCCTCTCCTCACCCAGCCAAGGGGACACACCACGAGTCCCCTGTTCCTGCCGTGGCAAAGCAGAACTAAAGCTACGGCCGACTTCACTGCACAAGAGGGGCACCAACAGCAAAGCCCAGCTCAGGAACTGCCCCAGAGGACAGTGTGGGGACACAGGTGCCACCACTGCTCACCTGCCAAACCTAGCCTGGCGTGGCACCCCAAAAAGAAGCCCAGTGAGATGGCACTGACCCATGAAACCCCCAGCAGACTCAGCGAGGGATGAAGCTGGTGGGATCTGGCTTTCCACAAAACCTCTTGCCAGCACGTGGAGGTGTTAGCGGGCAGGAGCAAGAGGGGAAAGTGGTCTGCAGCAACAGATGGCCTCTGAGGTAGATTTGAGACGACTCCATCTGCTAACAGCTACGTGTCACAAGCCAGGCTTTTCCTAAAATGCAAGCTGCTCCTTGCAGCCCCAGCCTCCTTCACCTTCCTTCCCTGTCATCTCATTCACAGCTCAGAAAGGGATGAAGGGGCTAGGATTTTTGGAAGAAACCCTGGATTTGATAGCACCTTGGGTGGATACAAGCGCTGTATCCTTTGGAAACAAAGAGTGAAGCTGGTGGCTGCCGATGGCACGGCTGGACTGGTACGGTAGGGATGAGGAAGGCTGCGGTGACAGCACGAGGGGCACAGTCCCACTGATGCAAAATTCCTTGCAGCAACCCGTTTGTCACCTGGATGTGGTCATGAGCAACAAGAACACCAGGTCCATGAGGCACAGACAAGCTGGCAAAGGGCTGGGCTGACAAGAGCCAGGCCAACACTCAGAGCAGGGCAGGATTCATGTGGAACTGAGGATGCTCCTGCACCTTAACAAAACACTGAGAGCTGCAGAGCCCTGGGCCCAGCTCTTGGGGCTAGGAGGGCCAGAACAACCAGAGGGCAGCCAAGAGAAACCCAGCTGGGGCAAGCAGAGGCTGGGAGATGGACCTTCTATATGAAGAGGGAAGTTCTCTCCCTTCTCTGCTGCCCAGCTCTTGAAAATTCTCAAAAGCAGGGTTCTGAAAACCCCAGTTAACCAGAGGTCCACCAGGAGACAAGACAGGGTTGAGCTTCCTCCATCAGACCCTGGTCTCTCTTTGCAGCATCACCATCCTGCCGAGTGCTGGCCAGTTGTGCCCCATCTCACCTGAGAGCACCCCTGAGCCTCAGATCTCACAGCCCCAGCACATTCCCCCAGGAATCTGATCCCATAACACACATTTGGTGCCTTCAAGCTGTCGTGGCCCTGTCCCAGGGGCTCAGGGAAGCACCATGAAGAGAGGGGAGGAACATGCTGTAGGAGAAAAAAGGATTGTTTGGAACCATCTATGATACATTTGTAACCATTTAACCAAAATAACTGAACACTAAAATAGAAAAGGAAAAAAAAAAATTGCACGCTGGTTTACGATCAGAGGAAAGCAAAACCAGGAGGGCTGGAGAAGGTTCCTATGAGGGGGATGGGAGAAGGGGAATGGGGACTTTTTGGTTTTATTGCAAACGGTTCACGAGAGCAAGAAAGGAAGGGAGGAGAGCGAGAGACACCTTGGGAAGATGATTCCGAGCCTTTCAAGATGCTGCTCGAGAGGAGCAGGAGGAGGGGCTGCTCAGTCCTGGTATCTCGCCCTCCTCCCCAGGAGACAACCCTTGGCTTCTACGGAGACTTGAGCTTCTTGGTGCGAGGTGAGGTTCCGTTCTCTGCTTTCACCACTCCGTTTTCATGGTAACCTGGGGATGGCAACAAAGACACGGAGCTGGTGAAGGGTCTAGAACGTAATCTGAGGGAGCTGGGGGTGTTTAACCTGGAGAAAAGGAGGCTCAGGAGGGACCTTCTCACTTGCCACACGTCCCCGAGAGGAGGGTGCAGCCAGGTGGGGCTTCACTCCCAGGGAACAAGGGACAGGACAAGATGAAATAGCTTCGGGTTGCCACAAGGAAGGCTCAGGTTGGACATTAGAAGGAATTTCCTCACAGAAAAGGTGATTAAATATTGGAATGGGCTGCTCAGAGAGGTTTGGAGTCACCACTCATGGAGGTGTCCAAGGAATGACCTGACGTGGCACTCAGCACTCTAGTCTGGTTGACACCATGGTGATTGGTCAAAGGTTGGACTCCATGATCTCAGAGCTCTTTTCCAACCTAAACCATTCTGTGATTCTATGGAGAAATAAACTTTGTCCCTTGCACAACCCAAACCCTTTATTCTCTCCGGACTGGCCCACAGACATGAGGAAACCCCCATGGCATCAGGACACTGGTGGGGACACCCTGCACAGGCAGCAGGGCGATGCTGAACCCAGGACTGACACCTCCACAGTGCCACCCTTCCAGCACTCACCCGAGTCCCTCTTGAGCAGCTTGGTTTGCTGCTTGGTGCCGGCGGCGGCGGCGGCAGCTCGCTTCCGACTGCTCTGCTCGTTCCAGTACTCCCTCCAGCGCCGCAGCTGGAAGTGGATGAAGCGCCACATCACCGAGGCCTGGAAGAGGCACACCAACAGCAGCACACTCATTCTGCCAGGGGCGGAGAAGAGGCAGGCTGAGAACACAGCAGCGAGGCCACCCCCAGCCCGGCCTTCCCCCCACACCGCGGCTGGTGGCCAAGGTCCCCCCGTGTGGCAGACGCCGTCCCTCCAGCCACCATCTCTCCTTTCTGCCACCATCTCTCCTTTCTGCCACCCCTGAGCCCAGAGCAGCCACCTTCCTTTCCCTCCTCCCTCTTAGGATTTGATTCATTGATTCGTTCATCTTTAGGGCAGGAATGGATGAGCAGGATCATCTCAACCAGCACTGCCCAAAACACAAAGTGGCACAGTCAAGACACGAGGTTCCTGGATGATCTAAAAGGTGGAAGGGAGGTAAGAAAGACCCTCAAATCCTCAGGTGTGCCAGCAGTCCTTGGTTTCAAAAAGATTGAGAATGACCATGCCTAGCAAATTCTGAACTGAACCCACAGCTGCTGCAAGGGTGAGAAAGGTTCCCAGACTTGACAGACTGCAAGGTATGAGAAACCCATTCCACCCTCTGCTTCCCACAACAACAGGCAGCAAAACATGGCCAAGCAGAAGGGAAAATGTCTTTTCCGTGACCACATCCATGTAAATGCACTTACAGGTACAAGAGGTACACTTACAGGTGCAAGCATTTCTCCAAGAAAGCTTGTAACTTCACTTGATTAACACTTAATTTCCTGACTTTTCCCCTCCATTTTGGCTCTGTGTAGCCTTTAAACCCCTCCTTGCTACTTTCACACCCCCTTCAGCTCACTAAGACCTTCCCTAAATGGAATCAGGATCAGATCATCACTGTCTGGATCCCATTTGGATGGAGCTTGGAGCAACCTGGTCCAGTGATGGTATCCATGGCCACAGCAGGGGTTGGAACAAGATGATCTTTAAGGTCCCTTCCTACCCACACCATTCTGGGACTCCATGATTTCCAAACTCAGAAAAACCCATGCTGGGAAAACACAGCCAAGGAAGACACAGAGGACATTCCTACCTGAAGAGAATGTTGTTGAAGAGGAAGCTGAAGAAGTTCCCTCTCTCAGGGTCCATGGCCTGGCTCTCCACGCGCGGCAGCCCGAAGCCGATGACCAGGATGTACAAGGTGAGGGTGAAGAGCCTGGTGACCACGAACACCACGGCCCAGACGTTAAACCTGCAGGAGGACAAGCAGAGGTGTGGGCAGGAGCAGCCCCAGTGCTGACCCAGGAGGGGAGAGCGAGATCCAGGCTCTCCTGGGCTCCAGAAGAGAGGAGCCACAGGCAGCTCCCCTGCTTACAGCTTCTCGTTGTTCTCGTCCGTGAAGTAAACCAGCCGTGCCATGTGGAAGAAGAACTCGGCCAAGTACTGCAACAGCAAGAGGATCAGCCCCAAGCGGGTTAAACTGGCAGGGAAGAGGAAAAAAAACGTCACTGGGCTGGTCAGCCTTCATCCTTCTACCTTCATCCTTCAAACCCAGCTGCAGCCTCAGCCCTGCTGTCCATGAGCTGCAGTGCCAGCCCAAGGCCAGACCTCTGTGCAGCAGTGGGGGTGGGACTGTAGTAGGGGAAATCCCTGTCTACAAACCATCAACACGGTCCAAAACACTGGCAGAGCTGGGATATATCCAACACTATGGCTATGGCTGGCATGGCTGCTCTGCTTTTTAGCAGAGAACGAGGGTGGGACTGTAGTAGGGGAAATCCCTGTCTACAAACCATCAACACGGTCCAAAACACTGGCAGAGCTGGGATACATCCAACGTAAAACCTTATGGCTGGCAAGGCTGCTCTGCTTTTTAGCAGAGAATGGTTTAGGTGGGAAGGGACCTTAAAGATCATCTCACTCCAACCCCCTGTCCTGGACATCTTCCACTGTCCCAGATTGCTCCAATGACCATTCAACCTGGCCTTGAACACCTCCAGGGATGGGAAACCCTCTGGACAACCTGTGCCAAGTGCCTCACCACCATCACAGGCAGTAATTTCTTCCCAATATCCAAATCTCTCCTCTTTTAGTTTAAAACCATTCCCCTTGTCCTGTATACCTGCCTAGGTAAATGGAATTGTTTCAGTGGAGAGTGACTTTTTATTCCTTCTAAGCCCTTCACCCCAGTGAGGATTCGTCCATGAGCTGCAGTGCCAGCCCAAGGCCAGACCTCTGTGCAGCAGTGGGGGTGGGACTGTAGTAGGGGAAATCCCTGTCTACAAACCATCAACACGGTCCAAAACACTGGCAGAGCTGGGATACATCCAACGTAAAACCTTATGGCTGGCAAGGCTGCTCTGCTTTTTAGCAGAGAATGGTTTAGGTGGGAAGGGACCTTAAAGATCATCTCACTCCAACCCCCTGTCCTGGACATCTTTCACTGTCCCAGGTTGCTCCAATGCCCATTCAACCTGCCCTTGAACATTTCCAGGCGTGGTAAACCTTCTGGATAACCTGTGCCAAGTGCCTCACCATCCTTATAGGCAAGAATTTCTTCCCAATATCCAAATCTCTTCTAGTCTAAAACCATTCCCCTTGTCCTGTATACCTGCCTAGGTAAAAAGTCACTCTCCACTGAAACAATTCCATTTATTCCTTCTAAGCCCTTCACCCCAGTGAGGATTCCCAGGTGACCCCAGGGCAGAAGCAGCTCCCCAGCCCCATCCCTGGTGTGGGAGGGCTGCTGAGGCAGGTGACTCACTTGAGCAGGTAGGCGCCGGCGATGTGCAGCAGGTAGAGCGCGATGCAGCGCAGCTGCCGGGGGATCTCCTCCTGGCAGGGACAGAAAAGCCAAATCAACCTCTCAGCCCTCTCCACCCGCCTTCCCTCTCCCAAAACCTCCACCTGGCTCTCACCTTGCGGACTTTTTGGAAGTAGAGCTCGGGCAGGGCGTGCAGCCAGTACGCCAGCTGGCACAGGTAGAAAAACTTCACCTGGTACCTGAAATGCAGGGAGGAGCCACATGAGCCAGCCCAGGCCAAGGCAGGACCCCAAGAGCCCGAGTGCCAGGGCAGCACTGGGCAATCCCTCCACTGTTTTGGAGCCAAGAGACTTAGGAGAAATCATTTCAGGGCTGAAATTATTTGTTGAGCCAAGAGAACTGCACATGGAGTTTATCTAGATGCTTGTGCTGTGGTCTCTGTGCTCTCAGCAAACGTCACTTTTGTAAAAAACCAAGAAGGAAGGGTCATCCCCCACTACATTTCTGCTGTGAAAAATGAACAGCAAAGAGACCTTCTTAAGGTGATGCAGGAAACAGGCAGGATGAATAACCAAGCCCACAGGGCCTTCCTGATGAAACCCTCTGGAACACCCCTTCTCAGGCTCACAAATGAGATATCCCCACTCCTCATGATCTCACTGCAGGGTGCATGCAGAGGGTGCTGTGCTGTCAGCACCCCACTCCCAGCAGGCAAAACCATGGAGAGGAAGGAAGTGGCCAGCCCCAGAACAAAATGCCCTCTCAAGTGCTTACGGCAGATAAACATGAGGGTAGTTTTCCCACAGACTCCGGGGGTTTGAAATGTATCCTTCCTGAAAAAGAGAAGAGAGGCAAGGCTTCAGCAAAACAAAACAGGTTATGAGAGGGTGGGCTGATGGTACAGTGAAATGAGGAACTGGGGATGACACCTGAGCCTCGTCACAGCCTGCAGGAAAAACCACATTCCCTGTGAGGGCCAAGGCTGAGCTCTGCATCTGTGGGTCTCTAGCACCCCTCTAAAATTTCACCAGGCCCCTTGTTGGGGGGCTGAAGGCTGCTTGCTCAGTTGCACAGAGGGTCCCAAGTTCAGGAGAGGATATTTTGGGGTTTGGAATGTTCTGGAGGTGTAGGGGTGAGATTCCTGTAGCATGGCTCAGGCAGCCGTGTGCATAGTCCAGAGGCTTCTTGCCCACTGGCATTTCCAACCCCAGCAGCACTTCAGCAACAAGAAGTGCTTCTGAAGAGGAAGAGGAACAGAAAACACCAACAGAAATAACTGGATATGAATTGGATAGTTTCAGTTTCCACCTCTTGCCTTACAGGATGGGACTCCCTTCTCACTCCTGCCACACAGATGCTGCCCTGGGCTTTGCAAAGAAGATGCTGGCATGAGAAATTTGTCCTGCCCAGTCATCATAATCCACTCCCTGTCTGTCCCAAGACCCTTTTTTCCAGCTAGAGAAGGCCAGGGAAGCACAAGGGTGACCTGCTCTGCACGTGTTGGGTGTCTGGGGGGCACATCACAGCAATGTGGGCTGTACAGGAGGCTCCAGCCCCACAGCTGCTGAGGGATGGATCTGGCACTGGGCCAGGGGAGACCAAAACCAGCAGCATCAACTGTTTTTACAAAGTTTCCTTCCTCAGAGCTCTAGGGAGCAAAGGCAGTGCCAGAAGATGTCTAGAAATGCTGGCCTTGAAGGGAAAAGCAGTTCTCTAAGAAGGGCTGGCAAAACCCTCTGAGCAGTGGGGAGGGAATCTGTCCCCAAGGATCCATCCCCAGAGCCACTGCAGACCACAGCTGGACCCCAGTGGCTGCAGGTAGCAAAGCACCATCACTTCACACTGCCAAAACAGTCAGATTTTTCCCACAACACCTGTTCTTCCCTCCCCCTTCCTTACCAAAATGACTTACCAAAAGTTTTCCCTCTGAATTCTTTGGGTTGACACCCAAAGGAACAGCAAGGTTTCCCCATTTTCAAAGATTCCCTCACCATCAGCTTGCCAAGGAAGGAACAATAAAGAGGCATCCCAAAATTCTGCCCATTAGCCCCATGACCCCAAAAAAGGCACCCAGAAACCTCAAGGCACTAAATGTACATAAGGAGAAAAATAAGCTGAGTAAGGCATCAGGTCCTGGAGCAGAGGATGGAGATGATGGGGCCAGGCAGGATTTCTGGGGCCCAGCTCCAAAAATATTTCACAGCCTATTTACCTGTGCCTTGTACAATACATGAGAAGGATCTCCCAAAACTGCCCTCAGGCAGTGGCTGCAAAGATCCACCACAGCTGAAAACCAAACGGACTGAAATGTGCCTGTTTTGGCCCAGAAGCTGGCTGGGGACACTGCTGCCAGTGGGATTTTGTGCTCCAGATCCCACAATTCCCCCTGGAAACCCAAGTGCCAGCCAGCCCCGTGCCTTACCGTCACCACGACGTACAAGCACCAGATGACAGAGGTGAGGTGGAAGGCAACCAGCTGCCCTGACTCATTGAACTTGCTGTGTTTGACCTTGGAGAGATGCAGACGCCTGTTGATTTTCTGGGAAGGAGCAGAGGGAGAGACAAACAACAAGAAAACATCAGCCACCGTCAGCTCTCTCTCCGCTCCTCATCATCCCAAGCAGCCTCAAGAGATGAAGGCTTACTCATCACCACCTCAGCCCCCAGACCACCCCCAGAACAGCATTTAAGTGCAGAGCCCCCGTGGGATGTGAGGCATTTTGAGGACACAAGACAGGGAATGGCGCTCACGTCCAGGGCGTATTCCTGCACCACCGCGTGCAGGATGATGGCGATGAAGATGTAGAAGAGGATGGTGACCAGATCCTTCAGCCCATAGTGATACTGGACCAGCTCCCCATCTGCAAAGACACCAAAGTGTGGGTCAGACCTCTGTGGCCCAAAGGATTTCCAGGTGAGGGCTTAGTGGGGAGCAGCTCGGATGGGGACACCAGAGAGAGGCCATGACTATGCCAGTGGCAGGGAAAAAGGGCTCTCTTCAGGGCAGAGCTGGGTGGTTTCCCCTCTTACAGATACACACCTCAAGGAAGAGGACACTAAAAGCTTCCCCCTGCTACTGGCATAGTCAGCTGTGGAGATGGGAATTTGTCACCTGGAAGGATGAAGATATGGGAGGGTGAAGCAAGTGACGGGATCTGGGATGCCCCACTAGGAACATCAGAGCTTGGGATAGGATTTCCACCCCCTCAGTTATGATTTAACACTTCCTTATGATCTCCCACTCCTCCCTGAAAACTGCTGGAGTGGGATTCAGCTGCCTAAATGCAGATGCCTTCTGCTGTTCAGAGATCCGAGGCAGCAGCACAGGGCTGGTGGATTAGAAATAGGACCCACAGAAGGCTGTGCTCTTCTGGAGCAACAGGAGACCCAGCAGCACCCAAAATACTTCAGACATCTGCATTTAGGTGACTATTTTCAACCCTGAAGCTTATGGGAAGAAGCAGAGTTGGGAAGGCTGAAAGAAGTATCATCACATGAAGCTCAGCCCACTCCTGGCTGCTGCTCTCCCTCACTCTGATCCAGTCTGTCCTTTCCTGATACCAGTGCTGGGAAGAGACTGCTCTGTCACCAGCCCTGCCTACCCTAAACAAAGCCTCATTCCAGATTTCTAAGATTTGAACAGGATTTTTGAACACAACTGGCACAAGGATAAGAAAACACCCTGTCCTTAGGAGCCCCCAGTGCTGTGCAGACCCAGAGGTTAAAATGATGCCTGTATCCCAGAGCAAGGTAAAAGACAGAATTGCAAGGCCAAAGAAAATAATATCATGTACATGTGCTCTGCCTCCTCTCTACAGGGCACCTCAGAAACTCTAGCAGGAGCTATGGAGGATGTGGGAAAGCCTTGGAAAAATTTAGATTCCTCCCAAGAAGCTGCTGCACTAAGATCTCTCTCCCCACTAGCTCATGCCCTGTATTGATACCCCAATACTTGGTCCTAGGGAGATGTTTCTGTGCCCCCTAGGACTTCTTGTATCAGGAAAGAACAAATCCCTTAAAAACCAGCAGCAGAAGTTGTCTGGACTATGCCACAGGGGAGAAGGGACCACAATTTAATCTGGATGATTCCTTCAGCCATAACCAAAGCCTTTAAGGGCAGAGCTTTTCTCTTCCGCATGTCTGCCTCACTGTAGCTCCCCTAATCCCAGCCCTGCTCTTTCTTTGGATGATTACTCAAACACTCCCAATTAACTGCAGTTTTCTGCCACCAGGCCAGGCTTTGTGCCCCGGGCATTTGGCTCATCCCAAGCCCAGGCCTTTACCCAAAGCACCTCCTGCTGTCTCCAGGCCAGTGCCCAGATCCCTGCCAGATCCAGAGGGGCTCTGAGCCAGGAAGGCAGCAACCAGCAGCCAAAATAGGAATAATAGGGGCTGAGCCTCCTGACTGGGAGCTGGGACACCTTCTCTGGTCCATTTGGTTCTGAGCTGCACCAGCTCAGAGCCTCCTGGGATTTACTCCCTGTGAATCAGAACCTGCCTGGAGCAGGGATGTTGTGTACCACGTGCCTCTCCACCCTCCCCTCCAGGTGCCATCCCCAAAACTCACCAGGACAGGGATGACATGCACAGCCCCTGCTGCTTGGCAAAGAGGTAAATCCCTCCTGCTCCTCAGGGGGATAAGAAGCTGCTCCAGGCAGGCAATCACCAGGTGGATCCTGCCTGACCAGGCTTGGAGCAGCATCCTCACCCTGCAGGGAGCACAGAGTGGCCTGGCCATGGCAGGAAGAGGGAGGAAGACTCCAAACTCCCTGGAAAGCACTTCTTCCCAACCCTGGCAGCATGAGGGCTGGCAAACATGACCAGAGTGCTCTGAGCCACTCAAACTTTGCCTCTCCCCAAAATATCTTATTTTTAACATCTCTGCCAGACTGCATTTACTGCCAGACAAGACCCTGAGCAGCTGATCAGTAGAGGGTGAGCCCAAAGCAGCTGGAAGTGAGGATGTGGGGCAGACCAGACTCAACCTTCCCTCAGGATTTGTGGAGCAGAGGCATCTCTCACCTGCTGTAGGCACACTAACATTATACTGAGGTAAGATGAACAGGAAGGCAGTCTTGGCTGTGACCTGTCAAAGACACAGAAGGGACAAGAAGCAAATCAGTTGTTACATCCATTCCTCTGGACCAGTTTTTTTCCCATCATGATGGGAAAGGCAAATCACCCAGGGAGATGTGCCAGCACCAGCTTCACTTGCAGAAACACTGAACCTTGCCCTGGTCACCCACAAGACCCCAGATGCATGGACAAAAAGAGAAAATAAAGCCTGGGATGAGGTATCAGGACATCCAAAACCCAGGGCCGCGCTGCTCACTTTTCATTTATTCAGTGATAAAATCAAATCATGGAATATCCTGAGATGGAAGGGACCAAAAAAAAACCACTGAAATCCCACTCCTGTCCCTGCACAGGACACCCCAAGAATCCTGTCCTGTGCCTGATCGTTGTCAAAACCCTTCCTGAACTCTGTCAGGCTTGGGGCTATGACCATTCTCTGGGGAGCATGTTCAGTACCCAGCCACCCTCTGGGGAAAAGAACCTTTTCCTAATATTCAACTTAAACCTTTCCTGACACAGCCCCAGCCATTCCCTCTGATCCTGTCACTGATCAGCAGAGAGATGGCCATTGACTAAATTGCTTTTAATTCAAAGGAATGCTCCTCCCCAGCAGCAAAGCAGGAGGCTTTGTGGGGATGGGGCAGAGCATCCACCCCACAGCACACCCCAAAACTGCACCTCTGAGACCAAGGCACCCTCAAGCTGGGGCCACAGCAAAATCCAGTGCACAGACATCCAACAGCAAACATGCCTTCACCCCATCCAACCCCACACTGGCAGCAGGTCACCAGATTTTCCCTTTCCAGTGGCTCCCAGCCAACCCTCCAACGCTTCACAAGCACCCACCCTCAAACACAACCATTCCCAATAAAAACCTGTGCCAGTCAAACACCGACAGAGATGAGCTGCATTTCACACAGACATGGCTGCCACTGCTTCAGAGCTGCAGGATATTAAAATCCCAGCTGGAAATTGCTCCACAGTTTGTGGGGGAGACAGGGGGACTTTGCCAAGTGTTCCCAGCCTGCCCCCACCAGCATTGAGCAACTGGTGCAGGCAGCCCCGGCTCAGGGACAGCAAACTCCATGGCATGTTTTTGTGATGTTAGGGGATTTTATTGTTTTTTTCCACTGGAAAAAAAAAATCCCACATGTTGTGCTCTGTTTGTGGAGGAGTAGATGCAGGAGATGGAGACCATGGGCAGAGTTTGGGGTGGGAATGGAAAAAGTGCATCGCCTGGCCCCAAGCTGGCTGAGGGAGACACTTCTGGCTCCCACAGACCTTGCTGGCTGGGAAAGCCAAGTTGCTTCATCCCAGAGCTGTGCAGCACATCCAGGACCTGGAGTTTACATCCAAACCTTGCCACAGGCTGGCAGAGGGCATGAAACAAAGGCATGGAGCCAGTGGTGGCTGTGGTGCTGCAGGGATGGGCGGCTGTGTCATGGACGTGCTAAAGGCACTGATGGATTTACAGCTCCCCGAGTACCTGGCTGACATCCATTGCTATAAACAGCTGGGAACAAGACATCATCTCCAGGTGAAGCCTCCTAACCTGTTGCAGAGGACACAGGCCAGAGCTGTGAGTCCAGGAAAATGGCCCCAGAGTATCTCCAGGATGGGAAGCAATGCCCGGACAGAGCTCAGCCCCAGCACAGTTTCCAAGGATTCTCCTGATCTTTCCCAGAGTGCCTACTGGTAGGAAGGTTCCTCCATCAAGCAATGCTTTGTCCCATCTCCAAACCTGCCTTTGCTTCCTGTGGGCTAGAGAACCACCAGCAGCTTTGGAGCCACCCCAGCACCCCTCATCTTTCCTTACAGAGGGGTGGCAGGTTGCTTCAAGTCTCAGTGAAATATTTTAACAACCAAAGATGAATGCAACCTCCTAGATGCAGGTAGTTGCAAGGCAAAAAACAGGTTTCCTTGGCTTGGAAAACAGGGATGAGCACCAGGGATGGCAAAACTCTTCAGAGCCTGCCTTGAGCATTTCACAGGCAGCCAGGGAAAGCAGAAGTTTGGAGTGGGAAGAGCAATGTGAGGATTATTCAGAGGCACAAGACTTGCTGTCTGTTTGCCTTGAAACAAGATGCTGATATGGGAAAGGAAGTGCTGGGCACACTTCTGCCCTGCAGGGCAGAGAGCAGAGCCAGAGCTGCCACTAAACTGCTACTGGCAGGGGCACAATTCATGGAATCATAGAATAATTTCAGTTGGAAAAGTCCTCTAAGATCATGTAATCCAACTGTTCCCCCAGCACTACCAAGCCCACGATGAACCATGGCCATAGGTGCCATATTTGCACCATTTTTGAACAATTCCAGGGATGATGATTCCACAACTTCCAGCCTGTTCCAATCACTGACTGCCTTTTCAGCAAAGAAAGTTTCCTCATATCCAACCTAACCCTTCCTGGCACAACTTTTTAGAGGGTGGGAGAGGGATTTGTCTCCATGGGACACACAGAGCAGGGACCATGTAGCAAATGCTGTATATTTATTTCTCATCCACTCCCTGACCTGCATTAAGGGCACCTCTATGCAGAGGGAGATGTTTCTCATGCCAGCCTCATCCTGCCGTACAGGAGGGATGTGGCACTTGGGGACATGGGTTAGTGGTGGCATTGGCAGTGCTGGGGGAATGGTTGGACTCAATGACCTTAGAGGGCTTTCCCTACGTTAATGATTTTATGGTTCTGTGTACCTGAACCAGGTAAATTTGGGAAGCAGCTGTCCTGGGAGCTCTCTATAGCCATGAAGAAGGAACAACATCCTCAGCAGCGAGTGGCCTTCTGCTGGTAAAAGCCACTAACTCAAGGACCAAAGTGCAGATGGATGCTGAAGAGAGAAAACTCAGTGTGTCCACCATGACCAGAGTTTCCTGAGATGCCTGGATCAGCCAGGACAGGGATGAGGCTGTTCCTCATGGCCAGAAATCAAATCAGCACATCCACCTTGCTATCCTGGGTGGCAAAGCAATAGGTAAAGCCAAGCAATCCCAGCACTACCACACATTTACTGTCTATCACCAGGCATTTACTCCCTGATAATGTGGTGATTGGAAAAATCCACACCTCCCTATCCTGGAGATTGCTGCCTAATATGGAGCAGCAAAGCTCTTCCTGTCTTTTTTTTAGATCCCAGAATGGCTTGGGTTGATAGGGACCTTAAAGATCATGTTCTAAATCCCTGCCATGGGAAGGGACACCTTTCATAGACCAGGGTGCTCAGAGTCCCACCCAGCAATGCAGAAGATGCTGTTTTTACCCCTGCCATGAAATGCTCCACGTCAAAATCCCAACTCCACTTGTTCAGATGTGCAAGTGGTTTTTAAAAAGGTGTCTAAGCACACACATCCAGGCAGTTTAGCACCTCTCCCAGAAATTGCCCACTGCGACTCCCAAACACTAATATTTTCAGGAATGAGAGATGATTTTTGAGCATCCTTCCCCAGCAAACTCTACGAACTCCTGGAACAGCTTGCCCAGATTGGTTGTGGGCTCCCCATCCCTGGAAGTATTCAAGGCCAGGTTGGACAGGGCTCTGAGCAATCTGGTCTACTGGAAGTTGAACCTGCCCATGGCAGAGGGCTGGAATGAGTTTTAAGGTCCCTTCCAAATCAACCAATTCCAGGATTCTATGAAACACATTTCCCTTCTCCAAAGCCTCATCTCAGTGGGATTTATCTTCACCACAGCCAGGAACCCCCAGGCATGCCACCATCCCCATAGTCCTGCTTGAGTTAAAGCCACTCTGGAGGAAAGGAGCAGCTCCAAACCTCGGGCGGGGGAGGCTGGGGGAGTTTTCTGCAGTCTGAGCCGGGAAAATATTTCCACGGCTTGAAAAACAACTCAAACTAATTACAGACAAAATGCTGTCCAAGGGCTTTTCTCACAACTTTGGGTTTCTTTTTTCCCTCTCTAGACAGAGTTTATTGAAACACAAACTTGCTGATGCACGGTATGGATTGACACAGGCCCTATATGTAAACTAAAGCCCAAACTTTGGACCAAAGCCTTTCAAAGTAAACATCTGGCTTTGACAAAAAGCCCTTCCCAAGGGCGGTGCAGCCCCTCTGCCCCCACAGACAAACTCATCCCCCAGCATGACACTATTTCCACTGCCTCACCCTCCCTCCTGTTTATTCCCTTTTTAAAAGTAAATCTAAAAACTGTGCTTTTTTACCTTTTTTCCACTCTTCCCCAGCACTCAACCCCTACATCCCCCACATGCCTCGGTTCCCATATCTGGCAAAGACCAGGGAAGGCAGGAATGCATTTTGTTTTCCCTCATTAACAATGGAAAGGCCTTAATTTTTAGAGTACTACGGAGGGGACCGGGAAGGGGAAAGTATATTTAGCAGGAAGCCTGGAAATAGCAGCTCATTCGTCAGCCGCCTTCTCCCGAGTGTCACAACTCTGAGTTTGGGAGCCCGTGACTCACATCCCACGATCTGCACAGGGGGAAAGCCCAGCAAGGGCATGGAACCACTGCTAAAACACTGGTTTATAGCTTTATTTCATCACCCAGGCATAAGGCCGAGCCTCGGTTTCCCTACATTAGAAATTACAACAGCAGCCCTCATCTAATATAGAAACTTCTCCAAAATCAGTAAAGTTTTCCCCAAACCTGACCAGACACCACTCACAGCAGCCACCCCTGGTGGGACACAGCTTAAACCCAGCCTGGCCTTTGCTTAATATTTCTGCAAAGCAGAGTGGAAAAAGATATGCAAAGTAATTTCTGCATGAGGATGGGAAGCACCTGTTTCGTGTTTCTATACAGACTCACTAAAAATAGTTTTTCACCAGAAATCAAAAGGGGACGTTTTTCTTTCTGGGCTCCAACAGCCACACACACGTGGCAAAATCCCTCTCTGGCACCAGGCAGCTGCACAACCAAGTGTGTTTTCATACCCTGAAGGCTTAGGGCTGGCTGGGAAATAAAAACCCTTTGTAGTGCCCAGCTCAGGACAGGTCTTTCTGGGGAAACTCCCTCCAAGCCTGGGCTTCCCTCCCTGAGCAACACCATGATCCTCAAAAACACACAACACTGGTATAATCAAATCACCTGGAACAGCCTCATGCCTCCAAATCCCATCATGACTGGTACCTGCTCCCTGCCACAGAGGAATTACCAGCTTGGTGAATCCATGTGGATGGGGAAAGGTTGTGCAGCCAAAAAGAAGCTCAAGGTGTAGCTTATGCTGTGCTTGAGCAGTGGGAGACCCGTGGCAGCCCCCCAGCATCACCCTGAGGAGGGTGCTGGAGCAAGGAAGCAGTCAGCTCCTGAGGGATGCCTGGGAAAAGGTTAAAAATCTTATTTGTGTCTTCCCAAAAAAACCTTCCCTGCAGGAAACAGCCTATTGTGAGCAGGATTCAGCCTTTTCCGCTGGGCCTGAGCTTGGCTGTGGCCACTGGCATTGGGGAAGGTGGAAGCCTGGCTGCAGGGTGGGAAGCAGGGATGAGAGGAGAAGGAGGGGAAGGGACAGTGACAACTCCTCCTCGCCATGGCAAGGGATCAGAGCTGCCACCAAAACTCACCACAGAGGTGGCACAAACAGGGATGGATGGTTTGGAGGGCTGGGCAAGGGCAGAGGCTGATTTCCCCTCCAGGGGAAAAGAAAGCAGAAGGAATAAATGTAATGATAAAATAAAAGTACACTGAAATACCCACAAGGACCAAGAGCTGTCCCAAACCCCATGCCAAGGGATGATGCTGCCAGCCACAGGGAGCACTGGAAGCCACCCTGGCATAACAAGCACTGTCTCCCTGAGGTCTGCTGGAGAGTAGCAAACTGCTGCCTTCAGCATCCGAGGGAAATTTAATTAAAATACATTAAAAAACCTCAGATACACCACAAACCCCTCCCTGCTGCCGCCTCCACGGGGGCAGGTTCATCATTTTTCAGAATTGCCTTCACAGCACCATATCAACCAAAAGCACCACAGCAGCAAGCCCAGGTACTTCACCAGAATGGGTCTCCCAGTATTCAACAAACCCATCTGCAGGGAGAAACCCTGAGCCAGAGACGCAACTTCAGTGGCATTTTCTTTTTAAAGTACGAGTACAAAACTTGCAGCCCAACTTTGCAGCATTTGCATGCGGCTTTGGAATACAGCTGGCCCTCCCGAGTCGGTTTTGAAACCCTTAAATAAACATACATACATGCACAAGGACGTTGAAAAGGGTTTGAGTGCTGTAAGAGACTCGTTCATTCAATGAGTTCGCAGTAAAAAAAAAAAAAGAGGGGGATAGAGAAGCAAGGGGTACCAGCGGGGAGGAATTAAGGAAATGGATTTCCTCCTCCTGCGATTTGCTACAGAAGGAGCCTTTCCTCCCTCGCCAGGCCCCCCGGCCACCCCTTTCCCATCCGGATTTGCTTTGAAACGTGGCAGTGCCGAAGGGGAGGGTTCAGCGGGGGAGGCGGGGGGGTCCCGGCCGGCGGTGCCGCTGACCACGGCCCGGGATGCCCGGAGCCAAGGGAAGCTCAGGGCACGGGGAAAGCCGGCGGACAGGGAAGGAGCCGGAGCAGCGGGAGGGACAGAGCGGCGTTCCCGGCATGGCGGTGGTGGGACAGCGGCCTGGCGGGGGTCTGCGGCCACCCGGGCAGGGCAAGGAATGCCGTGGATGCCTTCCCGTGGCCCGCAGCCCAGCGGGATGGCCGCGGTCGGGAAAGGCCGGGGAGCCGCCGGCTTCTGCCCCAGGCCCGGGAGCCCCCGGTGCTCGTCCCACGGCGCGGAGAAAACACCTGGGAAAGGGCTACTGTTAAAGAAAAAAGGCGAAAAAGTGGCAAAACAAAAAAAAAAACATCTTCCATTTCCAAGAGATGGGAATATCACACAAGGCTTGGCTTGTCGCTTGATGCGCCCCTCAGTGCTCGGGACATCCCGGCAGCTGCGGTGGGTTTGGGGCAGGGGTTTTGACACCCCCCGAGCTCCCCCTCCTCAGGCAGGGACCCCCGGCAGAGCTGGAGCGGGGGCAGAAGGATGTGCCACCCCTAAAGCCAGCAGCGGGCTGGGTCCCCGTGGGAATGTGGGGAACCTCTCCGGTGCTGGGTGAGCGATGGGGAATGAATGGGGCGGCACTCTGACCCCAGACCGAGGGGTCCCGCACCCCACAGCCCCCTCCCCGTACGGGATGGGGGCACCTGGGCCGGGTGGGGACCCTCCCGAGCCGGGACAGCCCCAGGTGGGGACACCCCATGCACAGCAAGGGGGGTCACCTCGTCCTCGGGGTGGGGACACACGGACAGCCGGTCCCGGCGGGGGGCGATGGCGGGGGCGTCTCACCTCGAACATGAGGGCGATGAGGACGCTGAGCACCAGGCAGAAGCCGATGTCGGCGTGGTTGTGGATGAGGAACTCCTGGCTGAAGAGCGGGTGGCTCTTGGCCCGCCGGCGGAAGGCCATGGCCGGGGCCGAGCCGAGCCCAAACTTCCCCGGGCCCCGCGGAACTTCGCGGAGCGCCGCGATGGCCCCGCGCAGGCGCCGCCGCCTGAGCCCTCCCCGCGCCCGCCCGGCTCCGCTCGGCCCCGGCAGCGACCCCGCCCCGGCCCGCACCGGGACCGGCACCGGCACCGCCCCGGCCCGCACCGGGAACGGAACCGGCACCGCCCCGGCCCGCACCGGGAACGGGACTGGCACCGCCCCGGTCCGCACCGGGACCGGGACTGGCACCGCCCCGGCCCACACCGGGAACGGAACCGGCACCGCCCCGGCCCGCACCGGGACCGGGACTGGCACCGCTCCGGGAACAGCACCAACACCGCCCTGGCCCGCACCGGGAACGGGACTGGCACCGCTCCGGGAACAGCACCAACACCGCCCCGGCCGGGACCGGGACTGGCACCGCCCCGGCCCACACCGGGAACGGGACCGGCACCGCCCCGGCCCGCACCGGGACCGGGACTGGCACCGCTCCGGGAACAGCACCAACACCGCCCCGGCCCGCACTGGGAACAGCACCGGCACCGCTCCGACCCGCACTGGGACTGGGGCCGGCATCGGCACCGACCAGAACCGGGAACAGCACCGGCACCGCCTCAGCCCTCACCGGGACCGGACCCGGCACTGCCCCGGCCCGGCCCGGGACCGGCACCAGCCCTGCCCGCACCGGGAACAACACCGGCACCTCCTCAGCCCTCACCGGGACCCGGCCACGGACCCGCATCCAAACTGATATCCAGCACCCGAGCCCGCCCCCGAGCTGGACCGGACCTGGGCACGGACCCGGCCCTGGACCCAGCCCCAGTTCTGCACCGGACCTCAGCCCAGCCCTGGACACGGACCCGGCACCGGCCCCGCCCCGGGACCTGGACCCAGCAGGCGATGGAAAGCTCGGATATGGCCCCAGACCGAGAGCCGAGACCTGACACCGACTATTGACCCGGACACGGAGCTGGACTAAGCCCCGGAGCTGGATCCAGCCCTGCTCCAGCTCGGCACAGCCCTGGATCTGGCACCGAACCGGGACCCAGGACCCAGCCCTGCACCAGACAGAGAACCCAGCTCTGGTCACGGCTCCCGCTTGCCCCAAGCACACCCTAGCACTCCACAGCGGGTGGAGGCACACGCTGGTTTTGGCACCCACCTCGCATCTGCGCCCTGGTGCTGTGCACATCTGGACAGCCACCCATGCTTGAACCCACCTGTTGTGTGTGTGGGGATGCCCACCTGCATCTGCACCCACTGACTGTGTGCAGGCAACCTCCCACCTCTGCACCCACCCGCCACGCACATCTGCGCTCCCATGCACCCAGCACCCACCTGTGTCCCAGCACCCACCCCCCTGTGCACACCCTGCAACCCCCTGACGCCTTGGCCTGGATCCCAAAGTCCCTGTGCTGAACCCCAGATCTCCCTCATTAATCAGGGAAAGGCCTGAGATTTCTTCCCTATTCCTCCCCGCCTTCCCAAAACCACACCCCAGCTTGATCTGGGGGTGTAGTAGGGGACAGAGACAATCTGAGCAGGTCTCCAGGGCAAAACAGTGGAACATTTGCTGTTATTTATTGAAGTCAATCCCTAAAATGCCCCCAAAGCTCCTCAGGATGCTCCAAGGACATGAGAGGAGCAGACATGGCCCTTTGGTGGCTTTGCTTAGGAAAATCAAGGTATAAACAGTGTTTTGGTTTGAAAGATCTCCCTTCAAGCAAAACATGGGTCCTTTTGCTTCCAGGGTCTTGTGCAGCTCCTCCAGCATCCCTGGATCCCCACGGATCCCTCACAGATCTGTCTTGTGTCCAGTGAGGATAGATTCACAGGAGGAAGAAAACACTGCTCCAGCACATCTGAGAGAACTGAGCCATCTCAAACCTGGTGTTGAGAGCACAAAGCATTTTCCTCCAGCCAAATCCAGCTGGGGAAGCAGAGTCCCTGGGTTCTCATTAAGCACTCGGTCCTATTAGGCAAGTCCTGATTAGCTGGGCTTACCCTCTGCTCCCCCCCTCTGTGGTATTGTTTAGCCTTGGAGCCATGGGCACAGAGCTGCAGCCTGGGCCCTGCCTTTTACAGGAACACTGAAGGCACCAGAAAGGGATTTGCAGCAAACCAAATTTAATTAAAGGGGGAAAAAATAACCAAAGTTTCAGCTTGGAAAAAAAAAACCCAGACAAATAACAACAGCCCCAGGGCAAATAATTCTATTTTCTGTCAGGTCCAAGTACTGTGTTGTTGGAAGTGAAAAGATGGTTTTTCTGGGGAAATCTTTCTTGATGAGGGGGGTGAGGAGTGGGGTGCTGTTACATCATTTTGGAGCTGGAGGGAATGTTTTTCACAAAACCAGGCACCCGTGGACAATGCTCAGAAACTGGGCTGCTGGAAGGTGAGATCCCAGCAGGGCTGGGACAAGGCTGCTGCCCCACACTCAAACCCTGTTGGTACAGCTCCATCCTGCTTTATTTTATTTCACCTTGAAAGAGGGATCAGAGTGACAAGCCAAGGGGACAGTGCCAGCGGTCAGGACAGCCACGTTCCCAAACCCAGGCACTCGCCTGGGTATTGTTTAATTTCTTAGGGACGTAGCCTCTGTTCCTGCCTGTTTGCTCCTTTTTCCAGATCACCAGAGTGGCACAGCCAGTTCTCCTGGGGAGCCCTTGGGTCACTCCCTGCATTGTCAAAATTCACACTTGGTTCCTGCTCCCATGTGGCCCTTGAGAGCTCCTCTCACGTGTGGCATTGAGCTCTCCTGGGCTGAGGCATGACCCTCCACCTCTCTAAACTGATGGAGAGGGTTTCCTTAAGAAACAAAATGGAAAAGGTTCACAGGAGGCAAATGAGGAGAATTTTTCTATTCCAGAGCAGGCAAAAGCACTGGACAATCTCCAGGGGATGGAGATATCCCCTTGCTCCAGCTCTTCTGTGGGTGGCTGAAGCCCAAACGTTGGTGATGATCACCCCCAAAAGCTGGGCAGATCCTGGTCTAGCTCAGGATCATTCCTCATCCAAAAACAGCTTCATGGGAGATGCTGCAGAAGGAGCAGAGGATCTGCCCGGGTCTCCTCAAGAATTTGGCATATTTGGAAGATAACATCAGCAGGTTGCCAGGAGCAGTTGGTCCATTGCTGCTCTGCCAGCTGCAATTTTCCATCCTGGGTTTGGACTGGCCCAGGCCTCCATGTTGCTCCACACAGAGCAGTCACCTGGGATTTATGGGATTTGTGCACCCCAAGGGTTGATCTGAGGATGGAGCAGAGTGTGGAGTGACCAGGTCACCCACCTGGGCACAGCTCTAAGGACACACTACCAAAATCAGGACTCAGCACCATGGTGGTGACATCTGGAGCCACTTCTACCAAACCCCCAGGGTTCCCTTGTGCATCCAGTGTGATCTGGGGCATCTCCCCTCACACACACACCTTTGGACATGAAGGCACCATGGGATATTTACAGGTCAATGACTCTTCTCCTGAAGAGGGCAAGACCCTGACAGTGATTTTCAAACATTCCCCATGGCCCAGTGATGCCTGGGAAGTAAAAAGAGATGCCCACAGCCATGGTCTCATTCCTCCAGGCACCTGCTGTGCACTCCACCTCCAGTATCCCAGATCTCCCCATTTCATTCCCACTGGCTCCCAGTGCAATGCCACAGCAGCATCAGTCCTGCACCTCCCTCTCCTCTCCAGTCATCATCCCTGGAGGGACTCAAAGGTCCCTCAGAGGTGTGGATGTGGCACTTGGGGACATGGGTTAGTGGTGGCCTTGCCAGCGCTGGGGAATGGTTGGACTGGATGAGCTCAGAGCTTTTCCAACCTTAATGATTCCATAACACAGGCACTGGAGATGTATCTGGAGTTTGAGCAGTATCTCCCTCTGGTGGCAAAGGGACAAGACGTTTTGGGGAGAAACTCCTCCCCAGTGTGATTTTCCTGGTCTGGCAGCATTGGGAAAGATCTGGAGTGCACCAGGTCATTGGGCCACAGGAGATGGGAAGGGTGGGGAAGGGTGTCTGAAGCTGTGATTTGCTGCTGGAGTCCTCCTACTTCAAATAGAGCTTTAGAATTCACTACAGACCAGGCTTAGATGGGATATAGGGAAGAGATCCTTCCCTGTGAGGGTGGGGAGGCTCTGGCACAGGCTGGCCAGAGAAGCTGTGGTTGTCCCATCCCTGAAGTGTCCCAGGCCAGGTTGGACAGGGCTTGGAGCAACTTGGAATGGTGGAAGGTGTCCCTGCCCATGGCAGGGGATTAGAATGAGATGATCTTTAAGGTCCCTTCCAACCCAGCCCATTCTGGGACTCTCTGATTAACTACAGGTTCTTTCTACAGAGACCTGTGGCTCAGTGCTGGGATTGTACCAGCATGCAGGACTTGGCCCCTGGGTGCAATAGGGCTCTCAGGCTGGAAGCCTTTAAAGACAGACAATCTATATTATCTTTTGCAAAGACCTTTGCAAAGATGCTGCTGAGAATCAGGTGTATGAGCAGCACATCTTTCCAGCATTTATGGGGATGCAAGAATCCCACTTGAGCAGATTTTGGCAAAGGAAGTGCACACTCAACCCCAAATTTAATCTGGATTAATTTGCAGACTGAAATTAATCCTGATTTCATATTGCTCCCAATGAGAAGGTGGGGCATGGCTCATCAGTGACCAACTCTCATCATCAGGGAGCAAAGCTGTGGGAACAGACCCCTCACACAAACACCCTCATCCCTACACCCTCGGTCCCTAGATTCCCCTCTTCCTTTTGCTATTCCTTGATCTATCCAGGATTTCCACAACCATTTCATCCGAGGTCAGAGGTATCAGCTCACAGTGCACTTCTGCACTGTGGATGTGCTCTGAGAAATCAAAGTCCACATTTATTCCTGACTCCTGTGCACAAAAGTATTCTTTACTTTCTCAAAATTGTCTGTTTCCTTTCTGACTGGCCTGTGGGAGAGTTTAATGAATTAAACATTTTCTGAATCTTTTTCTAACACCCAACCTTAACCTTCCCTGACACATTTTCATGCCATTCCCCTAGATCCTGTTGCCCAGGTCCCTTCTCCACCCTCCCACTGGAAATCCCGACAGACAACTCATCCTGGGGCTGCAAGAGCCAAGAGTGGGAAGAGAGACACCTCCACATTTATTTTCACCCCCAACATGAGACACAGACACAGCAAACGCTGGTTTGGGGTGTTTTCAAGCGTAATTATATATTATCAAAAGTAGAAAACCAAGCTAGATAAAAATTCCTGCAATGGCCTGGCAGCACTGCTGCCTTCTCTGTGATCCACACAGTGACAAGGGCTCTGAAAAAGCCACTGGAACTGCTCCTGCCTGCAGAGCACAGGCACAGCACAGGGGGCTGGGGTCCAGATGGAGGCAGGGAGCCTTCATTCCCTTGGAATGTGGCTTCACTTCATCCTCAGCACCAACTGGGTTTTCCTTGCCCCAGGGGAACATCTGGCTGGCTGAGCCCTGAGCAGTGAATGCAACGTGGAAGCTTTTTTTAAATAATTCTTCACATGCCTGTGCCCTCCCTGCTGCCTTTCTTGCCCTGTGGCAGCAGCAGAGTCCTGCCCACAGCAGGACAACAGCTGGAGAGCAGAGCCAGATGTGCTCCAGCTGGCACTCAGGAGCTCGGTGGTGAATCCAGCTGATTACACCTCAGTTAACATGTTAAGCCATGTCCTGGGCACAAACTTGTGCCCTGGGCACAAATCCATGCCCAGCCAGACTGGTGGGAAGCACTGGCTATTTCTGAGACCATGGTATTGATGGGTTTAGTTTCTGACACAAATAAACCCTGCCTGCACTGCGGGTTTTATGGTGGCAGTAGAACAGGTTTGAGATTTGGCCTAAATTTAGGTGGAAGCATCCAGGCAGATGTGGATTATAACCTGGTCTAGTGGAAGGTGTCCCTGCACGTGGCAGGGGTTGCAACTGGGTGAGCTTTAAGGTCCCTTCCAACCCAAATAATTCTGGGGTCCTGTGATCTGCTGGAAGGAGACAAGGAGGAGGCTGGAGAGAAAAGACCACTTGAGGAGGCAAGACAGTGGGCAAGCAGCAGGACATGGCTTGTAATTCCAGGTTC
Organism: Passer montanus; assembly: GCF_014805655.1. Taxonomy (NCBI): domain Eukaryota; kingdom Metazoa; phylum Chordata; class Aves; order Passeriformes; family Passeridae; genus Passer; species Passer montanus. Next base: position 35,396 of record NW_024374812.1, on the reverse strand, counting down.
TGATTCTGAGGTTCTGGTCTGCAGCAGGAAGAGAATCTGCAATCCTGTGTGACCCCAAAAATGGATTTGGTAAAGGCCTCAAGATAAACCTGATGGAGAAAAACAATCAAGCAATGCTGAGCCTTACTTGAGGCCTTACTCTGCCCAGAAGGAAGGACATCTGAGAGCAAAACCCATCATTTTTCTCATTTAGGCACTTATTTGTCCTGAGAAAACTGCTTTGGCCAGCACTGCAGCCCCTGGAGACAGCAACTGCGACAGGCCAGCAGCTTGTGCAGGCACTGGCTTAGGGACACACCTCAAGTCACTGTCACAAATACACCAAAGGCAGAAGGCTCTGGCTGCCTGGCAGGTCTGTGACATAAATAAGCTCAATAAATAACCAGCCCTGGTCTTTTAGGGCTTTTTAAGGCTTTTGAAGTTCTTCAAGACTGCCACTGGAAGATGTACTGGGAGGGAAGGTGAAGTCCCAGTGATGGAGGAGCACATCTGCCCCATGGCAGGGGCACCGTGGGGACAGTCTTTGTCCCACCACCTCCTGCCATGCCCTGTTGATGAGACAGTCACCCCAAGGCTGGCCCAAGGTGACAGTGCAGCCATTTACAGGGTCACTCTGGTAACCCAGACAGGTCTGTCCCCTCTCCCAGCTCCCCCAGTCCTCGCTGGGAGCATTTAGGGCCGGCCTTAGGGGTGGAGGTGAAGCATGGTGACCTCAGCTTGCTCCTCACCACAGTCCCCTGTGGGCCACAAGGGTGGGTGTCCCAAAGGTGATGGCACCCCACAAGGGCACCCTCTGTCCCTGTGGGCTCTGAGCCCTCTTTGGGGAGACCTGCCACCCCACAGCTGCCTGTGTTGCCAAAGGAAGAGCTTCTCTGCAGATGCTTGTGGGCACAAGCGCCCAGGATTGGGCTGATGCTGGCTGTCCCAAGGGATAAATCCCCTCCTCTTCCTCCTCCTCCTTCTCCCAGGCAGCCTGGGGGAGGCTGAGCTTTGCTGTCCCTTTGCACCAGGGCCATGCTTGTGGCTGTGGCTGTCCCTGTCCCAGGCGAGGCGAAGCCTCCTGCACTTGCACTGAAATACACAGAGGAGCTCTCGGTTGAATCCGGGGAGAAGCCACTGGGATGGGATGTGGATGGGGGAAAATCAGGCTCCTGCCCTGCTCCATCCTCCTGTGCCATTCCCAGAGCACCAGTGCTGGCTTTGATGCCCCCTCCATTCCCCACTGCCAGTCCAGAGGGATGGATGTCCCTCATGGGGAGGGAAGAGTTTGCCCCAGGCTCAGCACCAGGGGGTTTCCCCATCATCCATCCTCCAGGAAAAGCCTCTCCCACGCCACCATCCCCGAAAGCTGCGTTGATCACAGACACATCTCCCGTCTTCAAGGCCAGCTTCACCAGCAGCCAGTGGTGATGGTCTGTCCAGCTGTCCTCCAAACACCCTTTGGACTGCAGCAGCGATGAGCTGGTCTCATTTTTGGGCTCTGTCTTGGCCCCTTCCACTGGCAAGGACTCCTCATCTCCCAAAGTCCCTGAACTCTGCCCAGCTTGGGAGCTCTCTCCAGACGCCTCCTCATCCCCAGCTGCTGCAGCACTGCACATTGTCTCCAGGAATCCCTGCCAGATCTCTGTGGACTTGGGATGGAGCAGGCTGTAGTAAATCACCAGAGCTGTGGCACCTGGAAAGGAGCAGAAAAGTGTCACTGAGGAGTCCCAGCAGCATTGTGGTCAGCTGTGGAGAGGAGGCCAGACCTTGAGGCACCTCCAGATCAACAAGACCTGTGCAAAGATGCTGCTGAGAATCAGGTGTATGAGCAGCACATCTTTCCAGCATTTATGGGGATGCAAGAATCCCACTTGAGCAGATTTTGGCAAAGGAAGTGCACACTCAACCCCAAATTTAATCTGGATTAATTTGCAGACTGAAAGTTGCCCAGCAGGGAGATGTGTAATGAAAGAAACCTTCCATGTCACAGCATCCCCATCCTCTGGCCTTTAAACCAGCAAGTTTTTAAGACAGCTTCCTACTTATACCCTAAACTTATGCAAGACCACAGGAATTGCTCCTTTTCCATCCCATTTCTTTAACCCAGTTGATCTGAGGGTCTGAGGAGTTGCACAACTTCCCTCTGCCCCCATCCCTCTGGGAAAATATGACCCTGCTTGGCACAAAGATGTTCCCAGGGCTGGATCACCTCTGCTCTGAAGCCAGGCTGGGAGAGCCTAGGAGTGTTCATCTGGAGAAGAGAAGGCTCCAGGGAGACCTCAGAGCCCCTTCCACTGCCTAAAGGGGCTCCAGGAGAGCTGGAAAGGGACTTGGCACAGGATACTGGATGCTCATTTCTCAAAATGTGCAATACAGGCTGTAAAATGGATTTCTTACCTATTAAAGACCCTGACATGACAGCCCCAGTCACAGTCAGGCTGTTCCTCAGCTCTGCCTGCAGGAACCGGGTGCCCAAGAGCAGCAGGAGCGTGTTCTCCATCAGCATTATCTGCAAGGCAGAGGGAAGAGACTCATCACTTATATCCTTCTGATGGCTTTAGATAAAGCCATCTCTCATAACAGAAAACAGAGATTTCCTAGATTAGATTTTCATCAATTCTTAGAATCACAGAATGGTTTGGTTTGGAAGGAACCTTAAAGTTTATCTTATTGCACCCCCTGCCATGGGCAGGGACACCTTCCACTACCCCAGGTTGCTCCCAGCCCCATCCAACCCTGCCTTGAGCACTTCTGCTGTTACATTTTGCACCTAATTTATCACTTAAAACACAGAAGCTGTCAAACTGAACTTTCTGCAAGGTCTTCACCTACTTTTTGCCACTGACATTGTAAGGCTGCCTCTGAGGAATCAAAGCCAGCGCAGAAGGCACATCCACCTTGGTGAGCACGTGGCTTTGTCAGGACACAGTAAAATGCTGGATTTTGAGCAAGTGGTGATGGGAGAGATGAAAATGGAGAGTTTGAAGCTGTTTCTCGTTCCCAGCAGCTTCATCCAAGCGGAATACAAAACAATTCCAGGTACTCACTGCATAAAACACAGCCACCCTGGTCCTGGAGGGGCCGGGCCGGACATTGATGTAGCAGAAGATGTACACAGCTCCCAGCAGGCAGTTGAAGAGCCTCCAGCGGCACGGCTGGGCCACAATATCTGTCTGCTGGGCCCCCAGCCAGAAGGACATGAGCAGCCAGTGGACCCCTGCAGGGAGAAGGGACTGGATTTGCAAAGCCATTCCTGGGGGAGGCTGCAAAAAGTCCCAGCAGCAGGAGCATCACAGGGCTGACATGGGGGTGGGATGTGGAAAACAGGATCTCAGGTCTTACCTGCCACAGCGAAAACCCAGAAGGAATAGAGCCTGGCAAAGAGCACCAGGGCCAGGACCCGGGTCCCCAGCATCCCTGTCCTCCAGAGCAGCAGGCACAGGATGACAGCAGCTGGTGGGCTCAGGTGTCCCGGCTTCATCAGGAAGGTGAAGTGGCTGTAGGAGACCAAAGCCCAGGCCAGGGACAGCAGGGACAGCCCCGCGCTGACACCTGTGTGGGGACAGGGGCAGTCAGGGCGCTGATGGAGGCCCAAATGCACAGCAGGGCAAATTCTCTGTGTTAAGGAGGTGTTGGTAGCACAGCACCCCCATACAAACCAGAAACCCCTTGATCCTATAAACTGAATCACAAAAGGGGCCTTAAGGCCATCTAGGCCAGTCCCTTGCAATGAGCAGGGACCCCTTCCACCAGACCAGGTTTCTCAGAGCCCTGTCCTGTGGTTGCAACAGTTTGGTCAGACAGAGAAAGCCAGATAAACTTTCCCAGGAATTTTTCTGGGAATAATTTTGACAAGGCTGAGAGAAAGAATTAATCTTGCAGCTGGTGTTTTGAACAGTTGTTTTCTTATAAGATGTTTACCAAAGGGTGTCTTCTTAATTAGCCAGTGGTGATGGGGTGTTGATTAAATGACCAATCAGGCCCACCTGTATCAGAACAGTGTATAAAAAGGAATGGGTTTCCAATAAACTTGGGATCAGCCTGCTGAAGAGAGTTACACTTTATGTGGCACTTCACTTCGTTCCTGACTCAACAGTGACACTGCCCAACCTGACTTGAATGTTACCAGGGATGAAACGAGCATTTCAACTAAATACTGCTAAATCTGGTGCTTGGCATCTCCCTGTGGATACCCTCTGAGTGCTGTCTCCATGGACAGATCTCTGAAGCCTCAGGGCAGCTCCAGCCCAGTCACTGTCATCGGACCAGAGAAGGACAATAAGCGAGTGTGACCTTGCACATGCTGTGACTCCACACTGCAACCTCCCTCTTTGCACACATGAAAGTACACTTCTGGGGCAAAGCAGCCACCTTTGCATTCAGCCACAGCAGATCTTTCAGCCACGTTTGTCCCTGCTGCTTCTCGTCAAGGCTTCCCAGTCCCTTTGCATCCGGAAGCCACACACATCCCTCACCCAAACGCCCCACCCCTGAACCATCCTCCTGGGAACTCACCAGGGATGAAGCCTGCTGGCTCCACGGCCACCACGACATAGGCCTGGAGCAGAAGGTGAGGCAGGGTCTGCAGCAGGGCCTCCAGCAGCCGCAGCACACAAACATCCCCGAGCTGAGCCAGCAGCTCCCCGGCACCGCCGCCCGTCTTCGCCGCCGCCCGCAGAACATCCCAGTACCTGCAAGAGCCACCATGACGGGATGCCCACCCTGGCTGGAAGAAATTTGGGGCTGCACCCGGGTTGTGGGGGGTGGGTGGGTGGCAGGGAGTGTCTCTCACCGCTTCCAGAGGCCCAGCTGCAGGAGGTGGAGCGCCAGGAGGCAGCAGCCGGGTGCGTGTCCGTCTGCCCGGAACCAGAGGATGCTGAGGAGCTGGGCGGCGTAGCCGGGCACCAGGCAGGCAATGCTCAGCCCGAACCAGCCCAGCTGCCCACGGACAAGGTAGTGGATGATGGCACAGAGCCCTGGAGAAGGGCAGAGAGGCGCTGCTGAGGGATGACACAGCCACACCCCCCCAGCAACTGAGCGGTGCCACTCTTAACCAGAGAATCCCAGAATGGTTTGGGGGGGAAGGAACCTTAAAGCTCCTTTCATTCCACCCCCCTGCCATGGTCAGGGACACCTCCCACTATCCCAGGTTGCTCCAAGCCCTGTCCAACCTGGCCTTGGACACTTCCAGGGATGCCGGGCAGCCACAGCTTCTCTGTGCCAGCTTCTCCCTACCCTCACAGGGAAGAATTTCCTCCTAATATCCAATGTAACCCTGCTCTCTGTCAGTTTAGAGCCATTCCCGCCAGAACCCCATCTCCCAGCCCGTCCAGGGTGCTCGCAGCCCTTCTCCTGGGCTTATCTCCAGCTGCCGGCTCCGGGTGGCTTTGTCAGCTGAGGCACAGCCACCGCCACCGAGGGGCCCGGCCCCCAGGAAGGCTCTGATAAAAAGCTTGGGCTCCAAAATAAACAAATAGATAAATAAGCGGGAGAAAAAAAAAAAATCCAAGAGGACGGCCGGGCCCGCGGGGATGCCGGGAGCAGAACCGCGCATCTCCCCAAGCGCGGGGCGCAGGGATGACCCCCCCTCCCCGGTACACGGAGGTGATTCGGGACCCCCGGGATGGCCTCAAAGGGGGCCATTCGGGCCTTCCCACGGGCCTTCCCCCTCCCCTCCGCCGGAGCGCAGCCCCGCACGCCCCCGCGCATCCTGCGCGCATCCTGCGCGCTCACTCACGGGCGCCGCTCTCCGCCGCCAGCAGCGTCAGGCTGAGCCTGGGGACGGCCCCGCGCATCCTGGGAGCAGGACGGGGAGGAGGAGGTGGGAGGAAAGGGAGGAGAAGAAGGAGGAGGAGGAGGAGGAGGAGGAAGAAGGAGCCGCCAGGGCCGGTCCCGCTCCGCGCGCCCCTCCCCGGCCTCACCGGGCACCTCCCCCCGTGTCCCCTCCCCGGGCAGTGTGACATCACGGTGCTTGCGCCACCCCCGGGGGCTCGGGGACACAGAGACCGACCTTGGCTTCACCATCCCGAGACCCCTGGAGCTGCTGTGCGCTGCCACAAACCCATCCCGTCCCCCCCGAATTGCTGTGCACCGGCACAATTCCCCCCCTCCGATGTCCCCCTGGCTCTTGTGCGGCGGCACAAGCCCACCGCGGTGTCCCCTGGGTTCTTCAGCACCGGCTCAAGCCCATCCCATTGCTCCCTGTGCTGTTGTTCACCGGCACAAGCCCACCCTGATGCGCCCCAAATTGTCGCGCACCGGGGCACGGCCACCCCGATGTCCCCGCGCGGTGCCCGCGATGTCCCCGTGTCGCGGGGATGAGCACTAGGTGGCAGCTGGGACATGGTGTGCGCACAGCCATAAATTCATCCCGCTGCTTTCCCGCCCTACCACAGAGATGAAACCGCTGTGAAATGGGATCCCAGGCATCGGAGGTTGCAGGAGCCCTCTTGTGTGCATTTGCTTTTTTTATCCCAATTTCCAGCCCTGCAGCCTCCAGCGCTGATCTTTTTAGAAAATAAATTCCCAGCAAGTTGCTACAGGAAAACCCATGAAGGGGAGTTTAATTAAGGCAAAATATCACCTCTGGTTTTGGTGGCTTTTGCAATATTCTTCAGGAAGATCCCAAAATAAATAAATTTGTACACCAGCTGGGGTGTTGGATGTACCTGTGTTCCAGGACTTTCATACATTTATTGCTGGGTTTTTTTTTAATTTTATTGAGTTGGTTTTGGTGGCTTTTGCAATATTCTTCAGGAAGCTTCCAAAACTTTGTACACCAGCTGGGCTGTTGGATGTACCTGTGTTCCAGGAGTTTAATACATTTATTGCTTTTTTTTTTAAATTTTATTGAGATTTTTTTTGCAACTCTGGCAATAAAGCCCAGGCTCTGCTGTGTAACAGTAGCCACCAAACTGCTCAGAAATGTCCTTGCCTGGTTTCCCTACTCGTGGGAGCATCCCCAGGTACTCTGTGGGTCTCCAGCACTGCTTTTTACAGGAACTTGTCATCTTTGCAGCCTCCAATCCATCTGATTGGGTTTGGGGGCCCTTTGGGTGTAAAGGACAACCCACTTCTCCTCCTGTCCCACTGCCCTGCCCATATTTGTGTTTCATTAATTAATGATGTTGGGCTGCTGGGCCCAGCTCCAGCAAAGTGTTTTAATAAAGTCAGGGGTGTAATTAGGGCTCTGAAGCCAAGTGAAGCTCAGCCTTGGCTGTCTCTGTCCTCCACAGCAGCAAATACCACGTGGCCCATTCCTAGAAAACCCAATTTTTAGCCTACAAAGCACAACTCAGCCTCTAATGGGCACCAAAGCCTCTTCCGGACCTGACAGTGGGATGGGGAAGAACAATTTTTGCAAATTCATCAGTGAGGACGCTGCCAGGGTCCATGCAGGCACAGCGTGAACCTTCTTGTCACCCACAGAAGACATGTGAACCTCATCATCTCATCCCCCCTGCCCTCCACCACCATCATTCCCACCCTGAGGAGTCTCAGCTGTCTCTCCTCAGTCTCTCCTCCTGTGTTCCAAGCCAGGAATAAATCCTGTGCCATCACCACCCCGGAGCTTTGCTAGGCAGAGAAGGAGGAAGCCAGAAGGCCTTCCAGAAGATATTCCCAGAGCTAGCCACCCTCCCCAGTTTCTCTGCCAGCTCCCAGTTGCTCTGGCTGCCTCCCAGCCACCGGTTTGGCTGCACTTTTCTCTGCTGGATTTCAGCACCCAGGAGCCTCTTTTGCTAAAAAAACTCCTCATGTCTCCAAGAAAGCTACATCCTGGAGAAGAGAAGGATCTGGGGCAACCTCAGGGCTTAAAAGGGAGAGCTGGAGAAGGATTTGGGACGAGGGATGGAGGGACAGGACACAGGGAATGGCTTCCTACTGCCAGAGGGCAGGGACAGATGGGATATTGGGAAGGAATTCTTCCCTGTGAGGGTGGGGAGGCCCTGGCACAGGTTTCCCAGAGAAGCTGTGGCTGCCCCTGGATCCCTGGAAGTGTCCAAGGCCTGGCTGGACAGGGCTTGAAGGAATTTGATCTGGTGGAAGCTGTCCCTGGCCATGGCTCCAGCCCCTGGAGCAGCTCCATGGCCTCCTCTGGACTCTCTCCAGCAGCTCCAAGTCTTTCTTGTGTTGGGGACCCCAAGGTATGGGCTCAGTGCTCCAGGTGAGCTGCCCACAGGTGGCATCGCACGGACCCAGCTGCTCCTCACCTGCTGAGCCATTCTTCAGCCCAGATGTTTGGCTGCACATCTGTCTGCAAACACCCCACAACACCTCAGGGAAGGGTTTCGGCAACAGCCCTGCCCTAAAGGATTTGGGGACCAGGGCACATCTTCTGCAGGTCCTTCCCTTGCCTGAGGTGACGCAGCAGAGCAGATCTGACAGGTGATTGAGGATGACACCAGGAGATGCAGACATTCGGTTTTTCCTCTGTAAAATGTACATTTTTATTGCTGTACAGAGGTGATTCTTAGAACAGCTGGTCCTGGCATCCACAAGAACATTTGCCTTCCTGGATTAGGTGCAAAGCACCCAATTCCGAAGCTGTTTGTGGGAGCTGCTCTGTAAAAGTGACCGCAGCACAATTATGTGTAACCACATTGTGGGACCAAGTACGTTCGACATGCGAGTATTTGACCTCAAAAAAAAAAAAGCAAAAATGAGGAAAGAAAAGCACCTAAAAGAGCAACCCAGAGAAACAAGAAGCCTGCGGGCAGCCTGAAAGCTGCTGAAAAGGCTGTGCTGGAAGCCTCGGTGAAATAGTTGCTTTGATTGGGAAAGAAAACAAAGAGATCTAAGAAAAATCCCTGCAGGGCACGAAGGGCGAGCCCAGGGAGGCTCCGGCAGGGATGAGCTCAGCCGTGCTCCAGCAGCTGCCGGAGGAGAGCGGCAACTCCCACGGAATGGGGCTGGCCGGATTCAAGCAGGAAAGAGGGATAAAAGAGAAGTGAAGATCCCTTTGCAACAGGCACCTGAATTTATAGAAATGTCTATAAATGTATAAAAAAGCAGGGAGGCACTGGAGGAATCCATGGTGAGAAAGGAGGATGCTTAGGAGTGCTGTGCTCAGAGACCTCTTCTGTCTATGGCAAGAGAATAAAGATAATAATAAAACTAAAATTGCTGGGCATGGGCTGTAATGATGTCCATAAATAGTTATGGCATAAAATATCTTACGTGCCATGCAGGTAACCTAGTAATGAAAATGTTTTGGTGAAAAAATTTGAAAAAAACCCAAACCTCATTTGGATTCTTAACTCTTAGATTTCTCTTTTCCTCTCTTATTTTTCCCTGCCATTCCCTAGTGCAGATCTTTTCCATTTTCTTAATTGTCCAGATTTTCCCTTCCAACAGCAGTAATGATGTAGAATTAATGACAGCCCATTAACCCTCTTCCTAAATTCCAAAGAACTAACTTCCCATTCAACATAGGTTTGGTGGGTTTTATTTTAACATTCCAGCTGATGATTATTTTACTTCTATGATGATATATTGTTCATGCTTGTAAAGGAAATATAAAACCTCTGAAAACAGATGGAAACATTCCTTGAGTGAGCTGCTGTGGCCAAAGGGTTGCTCAAAGGGAGGAGCCCAGGGTGGTTTTTCTCATCTCAACACATTTCCCGAGGCGATGCCGCAATGCTTTGAAAGCCAGACCTTGGTTCCTCCTGGGACAACAGCAAAGAGGATTCATTGGGTGTCCCCAGAGCTCCCCAAAGCCTCATTGGCCACCAGAAAGCTGTGGAGGTCAAACATCCCTCCAGAAACAGCACAAACCCACCCAGCTTTGCTCCTTCATCTTCATCCGGGTGGCTGACACTGATCCTGGGACTGTTCCAGCCTAGAGCTCCTCCTACCTGGTAACAGCCAAAATATTCTCATTATTCAGCCTCTCTCAAAAGGTTTTGTCCTTCTTAAATGGGTGGAGACTTCATGTCTTTAATGTTTAGCTTATCATGTTTATTTATTTTGTTTTATAGCCTTAACTGATCTGTGGCTCCAGTCTGTCATGAGCCAGTTCTAGAGGTGTCAAATGTTGATAAGGGAGAGGAGTTTTTGTTGGCAGCAGGAAATGCAAATACTCAAAAATTTATCCTCAAAAAAATGTAATTCTTGAGGGGAAGAATAACAACAGTGTCCAAGAAAGAATAAGGAGAAGCTGGCTTTTGGGTTAACTGGGAAGAAAATTGCTTTTTCAGCTCTTTTTTTTTAAGTAGAAAAGCTTGAGAAAACCCATGGGGTTGTTTTGTATAAATGTAGCAAAAATTGTCTTATTTTCTGAATTAACAGCTTTACCTTCCATAAGGCAAATCAAATTTATTGCAATGCACTGCAGGTTATCAAGAAATCCAGGATAAATTGCTGGTCACTTAAAGCATTAATTAAAAGGGATTTAAAATTGAATTTTTTGCATGGAAGTTTCTTCCTATGCCATGATTCTATGTGTGCTCCAGGAAAATCTTAAAACAATAGACACGATGATGACAAAAATGTGTAATAACCTCTTTTAGGTAACTTCCAGGTCTTGAAGAACATTTCTCTGTGTCACATCTGGGACTATGGAGGGACAAGGCTCTAACCAATGTCCTGGTCTCCTTTCTCTGCAGTGACCCAGGATCCCAGCCCACCCTCTGCCATGAAAATCCTTCCTTTTCTCCTTGTTTTCCTCTTGGTGGCATTTCACGGAGCTGCAGGTAAGGTGAGGGACTAAAGAGAAGATGTTGATGTCTTGCAAAGCTCTCCTGTCCCCTTTGGATGTGACCAAGCTGCCTCCTGCAAAGAATCCTCACATAAATCATCAAAACTCATTGGAGATTGCAGATAAGAAATTAAATTAGCAGGCAAATACTCCAAGCATCACTTTGAAAGGGGCAACCTCAAAATTACCATTCAGCACCAGCGTTTTCCCCATTAAACCCTGCAGGCTTGTACTTAAATTACTTAGCCTCTGAGTCACCCAACAAACAAATTAAATCATGATCAAGTATTCTTAAACCACACAGAAAAAAAAGAAAAAGTAATCTGGCCCCACGTTCTTCAAATATCCTTTGCTTTAGGAGCTGGGACATAAGGTGGAGAGGCACAAAATCATGATACCTGTTGGGGGGTCCAAAGGAGTCTGGGACCCCAGACCAACTCTATTGTCCAGAAGAAGGGATTTTATTTTAATATCAGCCCTGAAAATGGCACAGCTAAATTTGCAAGGTGCTCTGTGCACAAACAGAGGCTGGTGGAGTTTTGATCTCTGTGGGAACAGGATGGAAAGTGTCCTCTAGGGAAGTTAGGATGGGAAAAGTCTGTGATGAACTGCAGCAGACCAGAAATGTGGGAAAAGTGTCATATATATATTCCTGGAGGGATTTAAAAGCCATCTGGATGTGGCCCTGAGGACATGGATTAGTGGAGGGCTTGGCAATGCTGGGTTAACAGTTGGACTTGACGATCTTGAAGGTCTTTTCCAACCCAAAGGAATCTGTGATCCTATGATTTTATGTGGTTGTCTGGTGTCCTTCTTACCTGGGCCTCTGCCTGTGCCAGTTCCCAGAGGCAGGACACTGGGCAAAGAGTTCTTTGGGTCTGTTTTATGTCCTTATCTAACACACAGGGGATGTCTGGCATGTTTTCAGTAGGACCTTCTGGGTGTATTAAAGCCAGAAATTTATCTGTATCTGGGAAGAAAAGTGCTCCTGAGAGCTCAGACTGCTCACAATGCCTCACAGACTGCTAGTCTGAGACCAGGAATGTTTTATTCACCCTTTAAACCACTCCTTTATTACTCCCTGGGATTTTCTGGGTGTGTATATATCACTCTGCTGACATGCTGGGAATCCAGCCCACCAGAGATGTGCAGGATGCACTGTCCATATTTAATAACCATTTCCTGTTTGCTGGAACAAGCTCCCCTCTCTCTGAATACTTTGCAATGTTCCATGGATGAGCTGGAAACTGGAATTAATTGGTTCATGTGCACTCAGGTGCACCCAGAACACTTCAGCTGCCAGGCTGCATCTTTATTAATCGACCAAACAGGGCCAGGCAACCTCCTGCCTAATTGCTGGTCTGCTCCCTGGGGTTGTTTTGATCCCTGACAATTAGCACCTTCATGGATAAAACCTGTTCTGGGAATAGCACAGGCTGGTGGCCGTTCCCAATGGCAGTTTGAATTGTGGGTATCCTATTTTGGCATGAAAGAAGGAATTAAGAGTGTTTGCTTGGTCATTGTGCCCACAGACCTCCTCCTCTGAGGACTGAACTGTCACGTCCTTGTCAGCTCACAGGGATTAAGCAAAATGCAAATCCCTGCCGGAAATAAAATGTCTCCCATCTTTTGTTTATTTATTGGTTTATTTGTTCTTTTTTAAGGTAGAAGCTTGGCAAGGCCCAGGAGACCTTACATGGAGTGTGGGTATCGTGGGACCTTCTGCCACAGGGGGAAATGCCCTCGTGGCAACGATTACCTGGGGTCGTGTCGTTCTGGGTACAGTTGCTGTAGGTGGTAAGTTCAGGATTTGTCTGGGGCAAAGATGACTTCCCAAATTGTCACTGGAATCCCAAACAGCAGGATTTTCCTCATAATCATAATTCTGAATATCCTTTCCTTTGTAGGCTCTAGTGTGGCTAATTGTGGAGAATCTCCAGGAGTGATTGCTTTTGACATCGTTGGATTCAAGGAATTGTTGCAGCAGCAACCAAGGATTTGTCATTCTCCTTTCAATAAAAGCAAGATATCGGGAGGTTGCATGGCTGCCCTGTGTGGTATTGTCAATCATTTCCAAAAGTAATTAATTTCCCATTCATTTCCCATGTCTTATTTCCATTAAGAATTTTAAACAAGAATTGTGAAATTAATCTAGACCTGCCAGGAATGTGTAGTTCACCAAAATATTTACCCCTCTGGGGCTCCTGACAAGCACTCCACACATGCCTGCTAGGGAATTCTCTGTCATGGCTGAGATCAGTCACCATTTCCACTCGGAGCACAAAAGTCTTCTCCAGTGTGACACTTCACAGCATCTCTGCTCTGAAACCTTTGGGTTCCCATCTGATCCAGAGCTTTCAGACCTGGGAAAAAGCATATTTTATTTTTTTTTATTATGGGAACTAAAGTCACACTGAGCAGGACAAATTGGTAATCTGAAGTCTGATTTTATACTTGCCATTTCTGTCTGCTATAAATTTGGAGTGAATCTGCAAAATTTATATTTGCTGCAGTTGCAAAACAGGAGATCAGAGTTAGACCTGTGACATTGCTTGAGCCAATTATAGAAACATGTGCAAGAGGCCAAATCCACTGTGCCTCTGATCACTTCTCTTCCAAGAGATTCAGCCTGTCCTGCCCTGGACCACAAAAGAAAACCTAGAAGGTGCAAGTTGCTCAGAGAGCTCGTGTCTCTGCACAGTCAGGAGCATCCTTGTGCTGACAAGGAATCCTTCATGCCCAGAGAAGCTGTGGTTGCACCTGGGTCCCTGGAAGTGTCCCAGGCCAGGTTGGATGGGGCTTGGAGCACCCTGGGATAGTGGAAGGTGTCCCATGGCAGGGGGTGGAATGAAATGATCTCTAAGGTCCCTTCTAATCCAAACCATTCTGTGAAGGGAAGAGCAGTAATGGCTGAGTTTTTAAGGGAAGAAACCAACCCAAGTGCAAAGGACTGACTGGAAGCTCTGAGCTGCCCATTTATTGCAAAGCACTTGCCCACCCTCACAGAACCAAAGAATCACAGAATATTTAGGGTTGGAAGGCACCTCTGAGACCATCCAGTCCAACCCCCTGCCAAGGCAGGGTCAGCTGGATAATGTGACACAGGAACACATCCAGGTGGGTTTGGAATGTCTCCAAAGAAGAAACTCCATGCCCTCCCTGGGCAGCTGTTTCAATGCTCTGACACCCTCAACATAAAGAAATTCTTCCTCAAGTAGAGATGGAATTTCTTATGTTTCATTTTATGGCCGTTGGTCCTCATCCTGTGGCTGGGCATCACTGAAGAGGAGTCAGTCACCATCCTCTGACACCCCTTAGAGATATTTTTATGGATTGTTGAGATCCCCTCTCAGTATTCTCCAGACTGAACAGGCCCAGCTCCCTCACTCCCTGGCCTGTTCAAAGCAGATGTTTCTGCAAATGACTGTGCCACCACTGAAACCACAGCCTTGTGCAGGGCAGGAAGCTGGGCCAACAGTCTCCTCCAAGGCATCTCCCTGCATGGAAACTTAAGGAAGTTGCCAAGTGGAGCCAAACCAGCAATTTACAGTTGATGTCCTAAGAGATTTTTGCACAATTCACGCTAGGTGAATGTTTCACAAACTGGAATGGCACAAGATTTTTGCTCAAGGACTGGGGACTTTGCAAGGAGGGTTCAGCCCCTGTAATTTTAGTTTCATCTGCCTGTAGCCAGCATCATGCAGAATCGAGTCCCATCATGCTTTTATCTCATCACCACCACAAAGAGCTGTCCTTGCCTTTATGGCTGGGGAAGGGCTTCAAGAGCCAGTTCAGAGTGAAACAAACTGAAAGCCCCTAGGATCCATGCTGCACATCTCCACCCTGTTTCTCATCCCAACCCCATCTCCCCAGCACTCTACACATTCAAACTCACAGAATCAGAGAATCATAAAATGCTTTGGGTTGGAAGGGACCTTAAAATCATATAGATACAAACCCCCCACCATGATCAGGAACACTTTCCACTATCCCAGATTGCTCCAAGCCCTGTCCAGCCTGGCCTTGGACACTTCCAGGGATTAAGCTGATGTGTGTGCTAAAGAGCAACAGCACAGAGATGTAGCTAATTGCCCCCTGTAAGAAACCTGGACATAGCTGCTCCCACTCCCTTGCCTCCTGGGGTTTTGATGCCAAGACAGCTCAGCAGATATTAAAAAAGAATTGGGGCATGGTCTTTTCTCTTTTTCTGGCTGCAGCTGTAGGATCAGGATTTCCTTTAGTGGTGAAGGAAATAAAAAGCTGTCCTGAGTGCGCTGGCTACCATGGCAGAGTAGTAGTGATCCCCCTGGGTACAGGTCTGCAAACAGTTTGTACAATGTCCCTCACTGGGGAGTGACAAAACAATTAAAAATGGCGAGTTGTTTGGATCAAAGGCATATTTATGTACTGCCCAGAGGAGCTGTGGCTGCCCCACCCCTGGAAGTGTTCAAAGACAGGTTGGATGGGGCTTGGAGCACCTACTGGAAGGTGTCCCTGTCCATGACAGCTGGCTGGAAACTCCTGGTCCCTTCCAAACCAAATCATTGTGTGATCCCACGCTTCATGTGACTGCTTAGTAAACACACACCAGGCATGAGTGTGTTTTAAACATCCATCCCCACACACATAACGCTTGATGAAGCTGCAGCAAGGCTGAAAACATTTATGAAGATGCTCCATCAAACAGCAAAGGGTTACACACAGCAAACTCCACCAAACAAAGCCACAATTAAAGCTTGTCCTTCCTAAGGCTGCAGTTGGACAGGGATGTCATCCCAAGTGGCGTCTTCCCAGTTATTTTCAAGTGAAGCATAGAGAGAACGCGCTTCCCGCGGGGGGAGGAGGACAGAGCTCCTTTGTGTGGTGAAAGCTGAGTGTTTGCCAGGGCCTGACGAACAGGGATGCAGTGTGTGTGTCCCCAGAGGTGTCCAGCAAACCACAGCACCGAGCAGCCCTTACGCAAGGCGGGATGACACAAGACCCTGGGCTCGAGGCCTGGGAATCCTTCTCAGGTGTCAGATGAGGAAAGCTCTGCTTGTTTTTCTCTGTCGGGGGAAGGAACAGAAAAAGGAGCTTTGGGGCTGGACATTTGGGAGGATTCAGCCATCCCAAGGGATACTGTGGCACGTGGAGAGACCGAACTGCTGCTGCTGGTGCCAGGAAGCTCCGACTGCCAGGCTGCATCCTCCCACCAGTGACTGGTCACATCCCCTCTCCTCCGATCTGTCCCCGCGCAGGTGCTGCACGACCTGCAGGAAAGGATCCTCCCACTCACCTCTGCCTCCTTTCTCTTCTCCCCAGAGCTGCGACTCTGCTGGCGACTCCCAGGCATGCGGATCCTGCCTGTCCTCTGTGCTCTGCTCCTCCTGATGCTCCAGGGGGTGACAGGTAAGAAATGTGGAGGGTTTTTCCTCTGTCGGTGTTTTTTTAGAGAGGATTTGTCGCCTGAGCTGATGAGTCAGATGTGAGCTCTCCTGGTGGCGGTGCCGTTCCCACCGGAGTCCCTCTGACCCCACACCTTTAAGGAAAGACTCCAGCTGCAGGTTCTGCTGTTGGGACCAGAGCTGGGGATATTGTATTAAAGCTCTCATCCTTCCGAATCTGGGATTTGACCCCTCTCCGTGCCTCCTGACCCTTGCATTTCTGAGTCAGCAGCACTGGGCACAGCAGCCCTGCTGGAGAGGAGGAGCGTGGAGGAAGGGAAATCCTGCTTCTACCCTGGGCGTTCTCCCGTGCTCCAGGAAGGACGCAGCAGGCACGATGGAGACCTCTCCC
The DNA here is from genome assembly GCF_014805655.1 of Passer montanus. Lineage (NCBI taxonomy): Eukaryota > Metazoa > Chordata > Aves > Passeriformes > Passeridae > Passer > Passer montanus. The sequence continues at coordinate 18,940 of NW_024374812.1, read as the reverse complement.
AGAGCCTGCTTAGGGGTGTAGTGACTGTCTCCCATCCAAGTGCCACAAACTGACCTGGATTTCTGCTGCAGGCACTGCTCAGCAGTTGTGGCAGGGGACAAGCAGGGCTGGGCTAACGCTGGCCGTGCAGGGACCAGGGGCTGTGCTCAGCATGTCGGCTGAAATCTCCTCTCTCTCCGTGCCCTGCAGGGCTGTCCCCGGGTCGAGCATCAGCCCAGGACTGCGAGCGCCGCGGGGGATTCTGCTCGCACCGCTCCTGCCCGCCGGGGATCGGCCGCATCGGCCTCTGCTCCGAGCGGGAATTCTGCTGTCGGATGTGAGTTCAGGGCTGCCCGGAGGGCGCAGATTGCTGCTGCTGATGTTGGGGTTCGGGGTAAAGCTGTTGGGGAAAAAGCGGAGATTATGCAGCCCAAGGGTCCAGGGACACTGCTGACCCTCACTGCTGCCCTGGCTGGGACCCGCACTGCCAGACCTTTCCTCCCGCAGGCGCTGGTATCCCTGATCCCGGATCCCCGAGCAGGACTCCAGGCCAGGACGATGCTGCCCGGGGGCACCAAGCACTGCCGGGGGCAGCAGCAGCCCCGCACAGCCAGACCTGGATCCCGTGGGAATCTCACCCCCCAGTGTCCCCAATACAAGGTGGTGGTCGTTCCCGCTGCCAAGATGTGTATCCTGGGTGTGCATCTCTTTCCTCCGTGCATAGGGAAGGGCAGAGATGATGGGGTGAATTCCTGACAGATGTGGACACACAAACACTGTCCCACCATCCACCCTCTCTCCATGCTGGCCTCAGCCACACCAGCATCTTCACATGTGGTGGGAGGGGGGACACAGGTGACACTCACAGGGACCCCAACGTCAGCCTTTTGGCTCAGCAAGGGGACCCCAGAACCTCTCACACAGGGATGGAGGGGTGGCTGTGACCACCCTAATTTCAGTGGGGACCTGCTGGTTGTCCACCTTCTCCCGGGCTGGGTCAGGAGTCCTTGTGGGGCTGTTCCATGGGACACACATTGCCCTGGTGTCCTTGGGTCCATCCCCAGCTGTGGGGTACCACGGGGGTTGTGGGGTCCAGGGGTATCTGAGGGGTATGAGAAGTCATTCTGCTCCAGAGGAAATAGGACTGCTGGCTGTGCCATGGGGCTTCTTAGGAGCTTTGGATTGAGTTGGGGGTTAGAGCTGGGGGGGTTTCAAGGCCTGGGGGCTCAGTTAGGAGCCCAGGTGGGTCATTGTGGATGATTGGTGTGGCAGATCCAGGATGCTCAGCTCAGGGTTAGGGTTAGGCTTAGGATTAGGGTGCCATGGGGCAGTGACCATGGGGATCCTGGGACAGGGGACACCCACTGCTCCCCTCCATGAGGCAGGGCAGCCAGAGGTGAGAGCAGCCTCTCCTGGGGTATTGGGCATTGCTGTGGGCACAGGGAAGGTCAGATCAGGGTCCAAGTCTGGGTCTGGATCAGCAACGCCAAGCTGCAGCTCTGATGGGGTCAAGCACAAGATTCCCAGGTTAGAGCAGCTTCCCAGGGCAGGGCTGGCCCCAGCCATGGCCTCCCTGCAGTGGGGATTACAGAAGTCATTTCCACACCATAAGCAGCCATCCCTGGCTGTGCTGCTCTGGGCTGGTCCTAAGTCTGGTTCCAAACGGGATTACAGAAGTCATTTCCACACCATAAGCAGCCATCCCTGGCTGTGCTCGGTCTGGGCTGGTCCTGAGTCTGGTTCCAAAACTCCAGGAGCAATGATATTCCAAGGACAGCAATGGACACCCATCCTAATTCCACAGACTGATGCTCAAGGAATGTCCCCATCATGCATCAAGGCCAGGTTGGACAGGGCTTGGAGCATCCTGGGATAGTGAAAGGGGTTGAAATGAGATTAATTCTAAAGTTCCTTCCAACCCAAACCATTCCATGATTCCATGTATCTCTCTGAGAGATGACACCAGCCCCTATGTCCCTCATGTATCCAACCACAATTCCCATTCTCCTCTCCAGGATCCAGCTCCAGGAGCTTTGGTCTCTCTGAGCAATGCACCAGCACCATGGAGACACAGCACAGACAGACTGTTTGTACAAAAAAGGGTTACAAATAAAGTTTACTAGGAGTGTAGGACAGGCAATAAGATGGATGTTGGGCATGGCCAGGAAGCAGCCATGGATACATTCCTTCTTTCTCTCTAATAATCTTTCCTCCATGAGCCACCTTGACCTTTATCTTTCTGAAATACCACAGAATTCCTATAAAACCAAAACCACTCCTGATGAGGTTCACATCTCTAAGGCCTGATAAGGCCTTGTTCACCTTCCTTCACTAATCTCCCACAGATTGCCCATTTTTATACAGCATTTTGCTGCTGTTGACCCACATTTGTAGATTTTGTACCAAGTAGGGCAGTTTCAGAAGCAGTGGATTCAGCCAGAATGAGGTGAGGTGTGGTCTCCCCTGAGTGCATTTCCTCTTTGCACTGCTTGACTATTTGAGTAAACATCAGAAAGGCACCCTTAGGCTTATCACTTTCTGTCAGGTGCAATGCAAGTCACCTTGGCAAGGATGAAGCTGTCCTTGTGATGTTAAAAGAGAAGGAAACCAAATTTTTTTTTAATGTTTCTGTGTGTCACACAGCACCAACTCCCTAAGCACACTTACAGGACAGGAAGAGAAGAATATTTTGTCAAAGAATCTCAGAATGGTTTGGTGAAGAAGGGGCTTTTAATGTCATTCAGTTCCACCCCCTACCATGATCAGGGACACCTTCTATGATCCCAAGTCCCATCCAACCTGGCCTTGGACACTTTCAGGGCTGAGGCAGCAAACTCTGGGCAATCTGTGCCAGGGCCTCACTACCCTCTCAGGAGAGATTGGTTGGGACTGGCTCCTACTTCTGCCTGCACCCACCAGCCTGTTTTGTCCATCCCAGGCAGTTCATGCCATGCCACCACAGCCTGGGTGCCTCTGTGCCGTGGGTGTCACAAGAGGTGTTGCATGAGGACAACGGTGACAATTGCAACAGCCCCAGGAGGCACTTCAGCCTCTGCTGTTGCATCAGAGAGGGAAAAGGAGAAGTCCCAGCATCCCCACATGGATGGGTGGTTTTCTGATTGGCCAAGGGGAGATGTGTCAGCAAAAATCAGTGATTGTCCCCACGGCTTGCAACAATATAAAATCAGAGCGTTTTGGCCAAAAAAGTGCTCCTGTTGGAGTGTGCCCTCTGTTGACAGAGTGACAAATCTTTTGTCCCCCTAAAAAGGAAAGAAGCCCAGAAGCTTCTCTCATCGATTAGGTGAAAAGCCACCTCACAGGACCTTGGAAACTTCACCTCAGACTTAAGGGTAGCTAATTGGACCGAAACCAAAAAGTCCTGCCTGCGCATTTTAGTAGAAAAAGAGGAGAACAAAGAAAATAATCGCTTTTGTCAGATGTTTTACCAGCAGCAAGATCTCTTGCACCTGGCTGGATTTTTCTGTTTGTTATTTTGCCTTTTATTAAACCTTTTTGTTTCCAACACTGCAGCAGAAGCCATCCTGCTTATTTTTATGCCTCCAAGGGTAGCTGAGCTATCTTGGGTGTGATATAGGCCTCTGAGAGCTTATTAGACCTGGCTCAAGGAGGCTACTATATCATGCTCCTTGAACCCAAGGGTCACTGGACACAGTGATTCCTCTTGGGTTTTTTCTTGCCTGAACACCCAGACCTTCATCAGGTAGGTGACTCTGGGGTCTCCTGAAAAATGATCAGATGAGGTAATGGATTTCCCAGAGACTGAAACATCATTAAATGCTCCTGAGGTTGGCAGGATGGCACAAAACACAGAATTCTTTTTAAGAGGAAAGTAGAGGAAACATCATTTGCTGTAGCTGGAGGCAGCCTGTTGGGAACACCCCATGTGTGGAGACGCGAGGCTTGAATCCATGTTTCAGAAGGCTGGTTTATTATATTATAATATATATTATATTATAATATTGCATTAAAACTATACTAAAAGAATAAAGAGAAAAAGATCATCAGAAGGCTTGAAAGAACAAGAATAGAATGCATAACAAAATCTTGTGACTCTGAGTCTGATGCAGCTGCATCTGTGATTGGCTCTTAATTAGAAACAACTGACGTGCACCAATCACAGATGCACCTGTTGCATTCCACAGCAGCAGATAGTTATTGTTTACATTTCTTTCCTGAGGCCCTCAGCTCTCAAGAGGGAAAAATGCTAGCAGAGGACTTTTCATAAAATATCATAGTAACAGCAGCCCCTCTGCAGTTTGGTGAACCAAAGAGCCCAGGCTCCTGCCCCACCTGGGTCCTGCCTGTCCCCATTGCCTTCGTGTCCCCTCTGCAGCTCTGTGAAGACCCAGGAGAAGCAGCAGTCATGAAGATCCTGTTCCTGCTCTTCCCCCTGATCCTCGTGTTGGTCCAGAGTTATTCAAGTGAGAGGCAAAGTGGAAAGATGGGGAAATGTGTGATCCTTCATTACTGGGGTTTTCCATGTCCTGGGAAGTGATCACTGTAGTGGGAGTGATGCAAAGGTAAGGGGGGATTGAGGAGAAAGGTGTTTCTCCAGTGATAGTTCTATAGGACACAGACTTGGGGTGGAAAGAGCCCATGGAAATAGAATACTGGCTGCTTTGGTGGGTCAGGAAGGGGTTTGGTTTCAGGCTTCCACCCTGCACCCAGCTGTTCCTCTTTGGGTGTCTCTGAACGTTCTTCTGCCCTGTGTGTGATCTTTGCTGTGGGGAGGTTGGAGCTGTATCCATCCACTGGCCAGAAATGCACAAACACCACCAGCTTTTTGCAACCACACACTGCTCTCACAGATTATTGCTTTAATTGTTCTGTATGCTTATTTCCCTATGAAAATGAAAAATGCAGCTGGATGCAGGCAAAGAGGGGAATACTGCACTTATGGGAGATGCAACTTCCCTGCGAGACACACTGGGAGATGCACACGGTACAGTGTGTGCTGCAAGAGATAAGGTCTGGAATCCTGCCTGAGGACAGAGTTCCCTCCTCTGTCCACAATAAAATATGTAGCAAAATTATTTCCTGCAAATGCCTGCTACAAAATCTCCTTCTCTATTCCTTGTGGGAGAGATGCCCATAAGGGAGGGAAAAGACTTTGTGGGTTTTGGAGCTGAGAGTGGAGTTGCAGCAGCCTCAGGTCAACCAGGGCCTCCCAACTCACCAAAGCCACCAAAGAGAGAAACATTCCTGGTCCTTGGGCAGCACCGAGGACATGATCCAGGTCCAGCTGCATCTGCACAGAGCTGGAGCCAGGGCTGCCAGCACTGAGATAGCCCAGCTCCAACCTGTCTGCACCAAGGACTGCACCTCAGACCGACCCTGAGCCTGACTCTGCTGCAGCACACCCTGGGCATTGCAGGGCAGGGGAGAGAGTGGCAGGGAAATGTACACCAGCTGATGTGCTTGTCTGCTTTCTTTTTACACTATGTGGGTTAAAACCCTGAAATTCCTGAGAAGGACATCCCATTTGCTTCTGGCTGCTGAAAATCACCTCCTGATGTCCCCCACTTTCATGGGCCATGTCAACTTACTAGGGTGCTATTTTAACAATTAACTGTTATAGCATAAAAGCAAAAGTTCTCTTCATCCATCTCTGGGAAAACCGAGGTTTTCTTCTTGTATCCCTGGGGCAAAGTTTCTTATGTCTCTCATCTCTCTGTTCAATCTTCTCATTGGATCACAGCACTGCACCATCTGCTTATTTCAACAGTGGTGCTTCTGCTCACTCCTGTAGTTGAATGGTACAGCTGCATCCCCCACAATGCATTCCATGAATTACAGGGGGAAAAAAAGTTTGACATAGCAATTATACCTTCACCATAGCCCCACAAGAGAATTTCAGCCCAAAAACTGAGGCATCTCCTCAATCCCCTCCCATCTACAATTCGACTCCTTCCTCACTGTCCTCAGTGTCCCATGTTCTTTTCTCTGCATGTCTTCACCCTTTCCTTTTTCTTATTCAGGAGAGAAACGGTGTTCGTGGGCTAATTTTCTCTCAAGCTTTATCAATTGAAACAATTTTTATAGATTTCTGCAGTGCTGAAAGGTTGATCTCATCCAGACTCTGCATCAGGGAAATCACTCGCCGTGCCTCTCTCTTGGTCACGAGGTATCTGCCAACACCGTATGAACCGTAATGGCTGCCAGCTCTACTCACTGCTTTTCTTCATGCAAAACACTGAAAATAAGAAAAGCTGCTGCTGCTGGTTTTGTTACCTTCACCATAGCCCCACAAGAGAATTTCAGCCCAAAAACTGAGGCATCTCCTCAATCCCCTCCCATCTACAATTCGACTCCTTCCTCACTGACCTCAGTGTCCCATGTTCTTTTCTCTGCATGTCTTCACCCTTTCCTTTTTCTTATTCAGGAGAGAAACGGTGTTCGTGGGCTAATTTTCTCTCAAGCTTTATCAATTGAAACAATTTTTATAGATTTCTGCAGTGCTGAAAGGTTGATCTCATCCAGACTCTGCATCAGGGAAATCACTCGCCGTGCCTCTCTCTTGGTCACGAGGTATCTGCCAACACCGTATGAACCGTAATGGCTGCCAGCTCTACTCAGCACTTTTCTTCATGTGAAACATAAAAACAAGAAAAACTACTGCTGCCAGTTTTGTCCTTCTGTCCGCAGCATGGCTGGCTAAAAGCAGCTAAACAAAATTCATTGACAGCCATGCCGAGGCAGCCACGGCCGTGCGCCGTTGTCCCGGTTGTGCCGATTTCGGCCGCGCAATCCTGGCCACGTGGCTGCTTCCAGTCCAGAATGGGAATGGCCATGTGGCCAGTCCTGGCTCTGGCTGCTCCTGGCCTCGGAGCTGCCCCCAGCCCAACTGTGGGGCCACTCCTAGTGCTGGTCTTGGCTGCATGGTTGCTCTCGGTGCCAGCATAGCCCCTGGCATGGCCTGGTGGCGCTGCTGGAATAAAGGACCGTGGGCACCACTGGTGTTAGGAAAATTAAATGACAAACATCAGAGGTTTATGTCCAAAAAGGAGACAGAGGAGACCTTTTACTTTATTCAAATAAAGGGAGAGGCCATAGGGCATTCTCCTGGGGTCTCAAATTTTTGGGGCCTCCCTTTTTATCTTAATTTTCCAGCCTTATTTCCCTTTTCTCTTTCCCCATTGGCTGAGGTACTTGAGAGGTACAGACTTCCCAATACACCTGATAACAAAGATTTCCCTCTAATGTATAACCCTCCCTTTTAATTTTTAATCCTTATGGAATTTAGGGGTTTTTCTTCCCCATTATTTCTTTCGTCTTTCAATGTCTAATTTCATTTTTTGGTAAACCTCAAGTTTATTTGTAAAAGCAAATATCTTTTTCCATTCATCAATCAGTGGAATCCTTCCCATTGTTTCTTTCATCTCCTAGTGCTAGCTTTCTCTACCAGCAGACCCAAGCTTGTTTGTAAAGACAAATCTGCTATTCCTCTAACTGGGAAAGGGGCCTGGCCCCATCAGGAAGGGGCTTTGTTAGGTTTCTTTTTCTCGGGCCAGGTCTTATAAACCCTCAAAAGGGAACCTAACACACCCAAGGATAGCTTAGCTATTAGCTTTTGGGGGCATATAATAAGCAGGATGGCTTCTGCTGCAGTGTTAGAAACAAAAAGGGTTTAATAAAAGGCAAAATAACAAACAGAAAAACTCAAGCCAGGTACAGAGGTCTGCTCCTGGTATAAATACCTCACAAAAGCAGTTTAGTTCTTTTTGCTCTCTTCTTTTCTACCTGATGGGCCAGGCAGGACTTTTTGGCTTCTATCCAATTAGATGACCTCGAGTTTTTGGTGAAGTCTCTGAGGTCCTATGAGGTGGCTTTTCACCTAATCGTTGAGAGGAACTTCTGGTCTTCTTTCCTTTTTTGGGGGACAAAGGATAGCTTTGCCGCTCTTGTCCTTAGGGGGCACAATCCTACAGGGCTTGGCAGGCCTGTGAGGGGCTCAGCAGCCTGCTCACCACCCCTCAGAGGGCAGAAATCTCAGCCATGCCACGTCCTGCTGCAGGCCGAGCCAGCCTGGCCACACAGGGCCTGCCCGGCCTGGCCAGTTACCATTCCAAGCCTGGAAGCCAAAAGACCTTTCCTGGCCTTTGTTGGTTTTTAAATGTGCCTTCATGGGGGCGTGTTCAACTCTTTTAAGTGGTTGAACCAGGTGTCAATCTTCAAAACTAGCCAGCTGATTGGCTCTGCCAGGCCTCTTCAGGGAACCGCCCCTGCGGCCTGTGGACTGCGCCCAACTGAAAATCAGACTTCGTTAAACCGCGACGCTGGAAAGAGAGTAAAGGCCTTCCTGTGAGTCTAAGAGGCCAGAACTTGTGGAAAGTTAACTTGAAGTTTCCTAAGTACAGGAGAGACCGTGATGGTGCCTTGATGGTGCAGGAGGGAGACAAGAATCTCATTGCTGGGGGAATGGGGGCTTTCCCTAGGAAAGGAAGGAGATTCTATTCCCACAGTGGTATGGAGATTTCCCATAATTCCAGGCTTTCAGCAGTTCCAAAAGCAATTTTATCTCCCTCTACCCAGTTTCACTGGTCATTTATTTGGTTTGAATTGGCAACTTGGCCTCAGGTCTGTGGTCTGTGCTCAGGGAAAGGTCTTTGGAAGAGCTCTGAGGAAGGTCATGGGAATGAATCCTCTTAGGTCATTGATTTCCTATAGACCAAGTCATAGTGTAATACCCCAGGTATTGAAGGGTAGAACAAACCTAAGAATGTTTTAAGGAGAAAGGTGGAGGAAATGTTATCTTTTGTGGCTGGAAGCAGCCTGTCTGCAGCTTTGGTGAACCACAGAGCTCTGCAACACAGGCTCCTGCCCCACCTGGGGTCCTGCCTGTCCCCATTGTCTTGGTGTTCCCTCTGCAGCCCTGTGACGACCCAGAAGGGGCAGCAGCCATGAAGATCCTGTTCCTGCTCTTCCCCCTGATCCTTCTGTTGGTCCAGAGTGCTGCAGGTGAGATGGGAAGAGGGGAAATAGGGGAAAATGTGAGCACCCACCAGTAGCAATTCCCCTGAAAATGACCCTGTTTGTGGGAATGTTGAGAATGTAATGGGGTATCAAGGTCAAAGCTGGTTTTTGAGTGAGTTCCCAGCTGCACACTGATGTGGGGTGGAGAGACACCATAGGAAAAAAGCCTGACTTGTTCTGTGAGCCAGGGAGGGGTTTGGTTTCAGGCCCCAATCCTGCACCCAACAATTCCTGTTTAGGAATCTCTTGCCCTGCACAGGGATGGCAGAGAGCCCCAGGGGTGTCTGGATGGGGGGGTTTCCTGAGGCAAAAAGGTGACAGTTTTCATCCAGTGGTTCATCCTCTGAGTGTCCCAAATCTTCATCACCCCAAGGGATGATCCCTGCAAGGGCTGGACAAGGACTTTTCATCAGAGGTCGCACAAATCGCGGCACAGCCAGGACAGGTATGTGGGATGTGAGGAGTCCCTGCCTGCCAGCAGGACTGCAAGCACACCCTGCTCTTCCAGATTACTGCTGTTATTATTCTCTGTGTGTCTTTCCCCATGGAAAAAGGGAGTAACCTTCAATGCAGAGAGAGAGGAGGAATCTGTTCATCTGTAAGATGCCGCCCCCCTCTAAGAACTATTGGAAGATGTACAAACATAGACTTTTGCTGCAGAAGGTAAGACCTGGTTTTTCTGGCTAAGGAGAGCTTTCTCATTTTCTCTTCCACTGAAGAATCTGTTAAAAATGTCTTTATTGACGACTCATGATAAATACTTGCCTGCATTTATGCCTTGATAGAGATGCTCAAGAAGAAAGAGAAAATTCTTTGAGTGTTTGGAGCTGCACTGAGTAGGGCTGAAGAAGACTAAAGACAGCCAGGGCCTCCCCACTCACCAAAGACACCAAAGAAGGAAACATTCCCTGTCCTTGGGCAGCACCAAGGACATGATCCAGATCTTTCTGCATTTGCACAGAGCTGGAGCCAGGGCTGCCAGCACTGAGATAGCCCAGCTCCAACCTGTCTGCACCAAGCACTGCACCTCACCTCCCTTGAGCCTGACTCTGCTGCTCCACACCCTGGGCATTGCAGGGCAGGGGAGAGAGTGGCAGGGAAAGTTACACCAGTTGATGTGCTTGTCTGCTTTCTTCTTACAGTTTTATGGGTTGAAGCCCTGAAATTCCAAAGCAGGACATCACCCATTTGCTTCTGGCTGCTGGACCCATGTGCTGATGTCCCCATGTGCTGATGTGCCCATGTGCTGATGTCCCCTGCCCTCGCTGGCTGTGCCGTGCCCAGCTGGGCTGACAGCAGCAGTGGCAGCTGCTCCTGCTGGCTGCTGCTGGGCTGGAGCCCTGTGGTGTCAGGCCCGGTGTCTTTGGGGCAGGGGCTGCTTTTCCCGGCTTGAATAAAGAGCAGCACTTTGGCATTGCAGGGCTGGGCCGTGTGTGCGTGTGCTGCTGCTGCTGCAGGGCTGCTGTGCCTGCTGGCCCTGGGGCTGCCACTGCCTTGGTGGCAGCACAAGGCCCTGGCCGTGGTGCTGGGGCTGAGCAGCGCCTGTGTCCCTGGGGATGCTCCTGCCTGGCCCTGCTTTGGGGACGCTGAGCCTGGCAGTGCCTGCTGGGCCAGGCTGGCTGGGCTGCCTGTGGTGGGGCTGCCCTGCAGATGCTCCCTCTGGGGGAACTGGGATCCCTGTGCTGGTCCTGCCAGTCCCCCATGTCCCTTGTCCCTGTCAGCCATGGCCTCACGTGCAGAGCTGTGCTGGAGGATGTGTCCCTTGAGTGGCCTTTGCTATGGTGACCCACAGGAGCTGTCCCTGATGCTCCTCCTTGTCCTGTTCCAGCACCTCAGCCCTCCCTGCTGTTTCTGTGCTGCTCCACACCTCATCCCATCAGACCGGAGTGGGAGGACGCTGTTCACATCTTGGGTTGGGTGACCCTTGAAAAGATGCCATTGCTGTGGGAATGAACACATTTGTTTGGCCATGGGAGTATGCAGAATGTCCTGGCCTCTCTGCCCATCTCAGGCAGTCTGGAGTGACAATTCTCTGTACCTTGAAAGGCAGGGGCTTCTCCCTGTGTGTGGAGCAGACCTCGGGCACTGGCATTTGAGTGGTTTACTACATGTGTGTGTGTCAGTGTACTTGTGGGTATAAGAGTAACTGGGGACCCTGCCTGGCTTAGGGACAGCATTATCCCCCAGGAATCAGTGAGTCATAGAATTGGTGATGTTGGGAAAACCCTTTAAGCTCATTGAGTGCAACCATTGCCCCAGCACTGCCAAGGCCACCACTAAACCAAGTCCCCAAATGCCACATCCAGATGGCTTTTAAATACTCCAGAGGTAGTAATTCCACTACGGCCCTGGGCATCCTGTCCCAACACTACTGATTATGCAAAGAAACTGTTCCTAATACCCAACTGAATCCTTCCCTGGTTCTACTTTTGGCCATTTCCTCTGCTCAATTCACACTTGTGAGAAGAGACCGACACCAAAAATTTTTTTTGTCAATCCTCTCTAGAGCTGCAAAGTTTGGTGAGGGATGTTCATATGAACCCTGCCTGCTGTGGCCCTTCCTTCCCCTGTGCTAAACCTGAAATTTTATTTTGTCCCTCTTCTTTACAAACTATGCAGACAAGGTTGCTGAAGTGAAATGAGAGCTAAGTCTTTCCTCTCACTGTACAAAGCAGAGCAAGATTGCTATATTCAGTCAGATCATCCACATCCCACTCTGAGTATTTATAACATCAGGGAAATGAAAGAATGCAAAGAAGCAAACCATTTCCTCATTTCTGCTCTTCCCAGCATGAATCACTCTGCCTTGTCCATGCCAGCCCTCTCCTGCCCAGCCCGGTGCTGCTGTGCCGCGGGTGTCACAAGAGGTGTTGCATGGGGACAACGGTGACATTGATTGCAACAGCCCCACCAGGCCCCTCAGCCTCTGCCCCTACAGCAGCAGGGAGGGAGCAGGGCCAGCCCCAGCACCCCCACAGCCATGGGGCACTCCCGGGTTGGCCCAGGCCACTTGTGCCAGCAGCAACTGGGGCCTGTCCCACCCACCAGCACTGCTATAAACCCAGCCTGTTTGGGGCACTGCAGCATTGCCTGGCCCCAGGGGCATCTGCACACAGCCATTCCTGCTGCCTTTGCTGCTGCCTGAACATCCAGATCTTCTCCAGGCAGGTGAGTGCGTGGCCTTTCCCTGGAATCCTGCCCACCCAAGGTCTCAGCTCAAAGCCCATCACCACAGAATCTCCTGAAGCACAAACTGCTTGAATTATCCAGGTGTAAATCATGACCATCAGAGATGCCTGGGAAAGAGAATAAAAGTCTTTAAGAGAAGTCTATGAGTCCAGAACATTCAGAAAGATAAATTTTGGTTTCCTGAGTGCCTGAGAGACTCGGTTGGAGCCTTTGCTACAAGAGGGAGATGAGATAATTTTTGAGAGAATGGGGACTGCCTTAGCAAAATAGGGAGGCACTTTTCCCAAAGCAGTATGGAGATTCCTCATAATTTCAGGCTTTCAGTAGCTGCACAGGTTGATTTCCCATTTCTGGCCAGAGCCCCAGCACCCCCACAGCCATGGGGCACTCCCGGGTTGGCCCAGGCCACTTGTGCCAGCAGCAACTGGGGCCTGTCCCACCCACCTGCACTGCTATAAACCCAGCCTGTTTGGGGCACTGCAGCATTGCCTGGCCCCAAGGGCATCTGCACACAGCCATTCCTGCTGCCTTTGCTGCTGCCTGAACATCCAGATCTTCTCCAGGCAGGTGAGTGCATGGCCTTTCCCTGGAATCCTGCCCACTCAGGGTCTCTGCTTAAAGCCCATCACCACAGAATCTCCTGAAGCACAAACTGCTTGAATTATCCAGGTGTAAATCATGACCATCAGAGATGCCTGGGAAAGAGAATAAAAGTCTTTAAGAGAAGTCTATGAGTCCAGAACATGCAGAAAGATAAATTTTGGTTTCCTAAGTGCCTGAGAGACTTGGTTGGAGCCTTTGCTACAAGAGGGAGATGAAATAATTTTTGGGAGAATGGGGACTGCCTTAGCAAAATAGGGAGGTACTTTTCCCAAATCAGTATGGAGATTCCCCATCCTTTCAGGCTTTCAGTAGCTGCACAGATTGATTTCCGTTTCTGGCCATTTCCCTGCCCTCTGGCTGCTCCCTTGGTCAGTGCTTCCCAGGGCAGGGACAGCAAGTGTGGGGCGGGGAATGTTCTTGCTGGGAATCATAAAAATACTCTGGAATTGGGAATGGGCACAGCCAAGTTGAGCTGGGAGAATATTCTTGATCCCAGGGAAGCAAAGGGAATTGGTCAGGGTGTTTGGGGCATGTGTTTGATACATAAAGTCCAAAGAGGAACAGCCCTGTATTGCCATAATGTTCAATGACAATTTTACGTCTGCCTTTTCCAAATTTCACTGGCCATTTATCCTGATTTCGTCAGCAACAGTGGGTCCCAGATCTGCAGTCTGTGCTCTGGGAAAAGGTTTTAGCAGACTAGTGAGGAAAGTAATTGAATCAGTGTAGGTTATTGATTTCCCAGAGATTGAGACAATGGAATACTCCCAAGTTTGAAGGCACGTACACACCTGAGAATTGTTTTTAGAGAAAGGTAGAGAAAACATGATCAGATGTGGCTGGAGGCAGCCCCTCTGCACTTTGCTGAGCCACAGAGCCCTGCAACACAGGCTCCTGCCCCACTCAGGGTCCTGCCTGTCGCCATTGCCTTGGTGTCCCCTCTGCAGCCCTGTGAAGACCCGGGAGAGGCAGCAACCATGAAAATCCTGTTCCTGCTCTTCCCCCTGCTCCTCCTGCTGGTCCAGGGTGCTGCAGGTGAGATGGGAGGAAGGGAAATGGGGTGTGAGCCCAACCAGGGTAATTCAGTGTCCCTGGAAGTGACTGTGTTTGTGGGGGTGATGAGAAGGTAACAGGGGATTGAGGTCAAAGGGGTTTTCAAGTGAGTTTCCAACTAGACAGCAATTTGGGGTGGAGAGAGCCCATGGAGACAGAATCCTGGCTTCTTCTGTGGGTTGAGAGGGGGTTTGATTTCAGGCTCCAAGCCTGCACCCAGCTGTTCCTGCTTGGGACTCTCTGGATGTTCTCTTCCTCTACAGAGATGGCAGAGGGCCCCATGGGGTGTTTGGATGGGGGGGTTTCCTGGGCCACAAAGGTGACATTTCTTATCCAGTGGTTCATCCACTGAGTGTCCCAAAACTTCATCACTCCAAGGGATGATCCCTGCAAGAGCTGGACAAAGACTTTTCATCAGAGGTCACACAAATCATGGCACAGCCAGGACAGGTATGTGGAAAGTGAGGAATCCCTTCCTGCCAGCTCTGCTGGTCCAGGCAAAGGTGGGAAAGCAGCTGGGAGACAGCACAGCTCTTCCTCAACCTCACGCTGGTCCTTTCCACTCTCTGTTCTAGTGTGTCTCCAGTTTAGGGTCACAGGGACCTTCCAGGGGAGACACATTGCATTTGCAGATGTGAATGTGGGGGGCTGGAGCTGAGCCCTTCTCTTGGCCTGAAATGCATGGGGAGCATCAGCCTGACTATATGAACACTGCTCTCCCTGATTGTTGCTTTAATTGTTGCATGTGTGCCTTTCCTCGTGGAAATAGGAAGTGAACTTCAGTGCAAACACAGAAGAGGATACTGTTCTTTTGGGAGATGTGTCCCCCCTGCAAGGCCTATTGGTAGATGTACAGGACAAACCATCTGCTGTAGAGGGTAAGATCTGCAATCTGGCTGGGGAAAGATTAATTTTTTTTTCCCTAGAAAGATCTGTTACAAATTTCCTTCTTGCCAACAGTTGAAAATGCTCTCCTGCATTTACGCTTTCTAAAAGATGCCAAAAAAAAAAAAAAAAAAGGGAAAAGTCAATGATGGGTTTGGAGCTGCCCTGAGTGGGGCTGCCAGGGCCAGGTCAGCCAGGGCCTCCCAACTCACCAAAGCCACCAAAGAAGGAAAAAGTTCCCTGTCCTTGGGCAGCACCCACAACAGGCACTGGGCTGATTCCCACAGGGAGACAGAGCAGTGTCTACCTTTCCATGCCCTGCCCTCGCTGGCTGTGCCGTGACCAGCTGGGCTGCCAGCAGCAGTGGCAGCTGCTCCTGCTGGCTGCTGCTGGGCTGGAGCCCTGTGGTGTCAGGCCCGGTGTCTTTGGGGCAGGGGCTGCTTTTCCCGGCTTGAATAAAGAGCAGCACTTTGGCATTGCAGGGCTGGGCCGTGTGTGCGTGTGCTGCTGCTGCTGCAGGGCTGCTGTGCCTGCTGGCCCTGGGGCTGCCACTGCCTTGGTGGCAGCACAAGGCCCTGGCCATGGTGCTGGGGCTGAGCAGCGCCTGTGTCCCTGGGGATGCTCCTGCCTGGCCCTGCTTTGGGGACGCTGAGCCTGGCAGTGCCTGCTGGGCCAGGCTGGCTGGGCTGCCTGTGGTGGGGCTGCCCTGCAGATGCTCCCTCTGGGGAACTGCGATCCTTATACTGGTGTTAATAAGCCCAGATATCATTCATTTCTCTGGACTCTGTTCCCATGCCAGAAGACATGCACTGGGACCTGTGGTCACAGTGGCAACGCTTCATCCCTAAAATACCCTCAGCTTTGTTCCAAGGTCACAGCTGCAAAACCTGCAGCAGGAGCCATTCCTCAATGTAATGGCAGTGAACAATCTCAGGGAGCATAGTATTGCCACCAGGGGAACTCACATGGAACTCATGAATTTGATAGGGATAAAATAAATGTCTGAACTAAAAGGCTTGCTGTGCCTTCTTTCATTTGCATTATTTCTCTATGGAATACTCACTGTCCACAGCACAGCTTCACTGTAGCATCACTTAAAACCTCCATTTTTACGTAAATTCAATCCATTATTATCTTGTCTGCTGCTGTCTGGAGCACTGGGGAGGGAAAGAGCACAGAGACCAGGCTGGAATCACCAGTAGCCCAAAAGTTCCTTTTCCTGTTTCTCCCCCTGCACCAGAGAAAAGGAGGCTTTGGTTTCCTCTTCTGACACCTCTGACAAGGATTCCCAACTCAGAGCTTTGTGTCATCCTGCCATGTGTAAGGACATTGTGGTGCTGTGGCTTGCAGGACACATGCAGGGACACAGACTGAGACCCTGCTCACTGGAAACCAGCACTGACCTGATGCTCTGGCACAGAGTGGCACATTTCCTGAGTCCCTTCATGAAATCCTCCCAGTGAACCCACCATCAGTGATATGTGCAGGTTCTGCCTCTGATACTGCTGAGCATGCAGAATCCCTCTCTCACATTTTTTCTGATTGTGACCTTGTCACTGTGACTTCACACCTCAGGATTGTGCATGAGAAAATGCCAAGATGTTCTGCTGGCAAATCCCTAGCACCTGACCCAATGTAATCTGGGGGGACCAGATTGCTCTGCCAAACACCTGGAGCAGGAGCTGCCAAAGTGGGCACATGGCACAGACCCTCCTGCCTGGCAAGGACTGTCACTTCTCCCAGTGGCATGGCTGGCATCAAACTCACTGGATTCACAAGTGATGGCTGCATCCAGCTTGTATTTCTTCACCTTGGTTGGCATTAGAAGGAGGCACAGTTCTGCTGGATCTCCTGGTTTGCAGAATTTGTCGTCTATCCTGTGTTGCTCCCCCTTTATCAGAAGCATCTCTAGAGAGAACCCTGTTGTGGTGAACACTCTGTGTGTGAAGACATGAGGCTTGACTCCATTTCAGAAATTTGATTTATTATTTTATATATATATATATTTTATTAAAACACTACATTAAAACTGTACTAAAAGAACAGGGAGAGAAGAATGATCAGACGGTTACAAAGAACAAGAATAGAATAGAATGCTTAACAAAATCCTGCGACGGCTCACAGCCTCGACACAGGTGGCTGTGATTGGTCATCAAGTGAAAACAATCCACATGGACCAATGGAAGATGAACCTGTTGCATTCCACAGCAGCAGATAGTTACTGATTCCATTTCTTTCCTGAGGCTGCCACCTCCACAGGAGGGGAAAAATCCTAGGAAAGGATTTTTAATAAAATGTCATAGCTACAGAACCCTGCTTATCCCTCATAAATGTCAGATGCACTGACCTGGTGTCTAATAAGATGTTCTTGAAATTTCCATAATTGTTTTCTATATTCTGTGGCTATTTGAATACCCCACACCAGCTGGTTTTTCAATTGCAGTAGGAAAGAAAGACAACAGATAGGAAGGGTGAAATGTTTTCATATTAACAGAGTTTAAATCAAATATATTAGGAAGGAATCCTTCCCTGTGCGGGTGGTGAGGCTGTGGCACAGGTTGCCCAGAGAGGCTGTGGCTGTGCCATCCCTGGAAGTGATGGGGCATCCAAGGCCAGGTTGGATGGGGATAAAACAGATAAAATGGGAGGTCACATAGAGGAAAACCATTTCTTCATTTCTCCTCTTCCCAACACCAACCCACCTCTCTTGTCCATCCCAGCCCTCTCCTGCCCATCCCGGTGCCGCTGCGCCGTGGGTGTCACAAGAGGTGTTGCATGGGGACGACGGTGACATTGATTGCAACAGCCCCACCAGGCCCCTCAGCCTCTGCCCCTACAGCAGCAGGGAGGGAGCAGGGCCAGCCCCAGCACCCCCACAGCCATGGGGCACTCCCGGGTTGGCCCAGGCCACTTGTGCCAGCAGCAACTGGGGCCTGTCCCACCCACCTGCACTGCTATAAACCCAGCCTGTTTGGGGCACTGCAGCATTGCCTGGCCCCAAGGGCATCTGCACACAGCCATTCCTGCTGCATTTGCTGCTGCCTGAACACCAAAGCCTTTCTCAGGAAGGTGAGTGGGGGGTCCCTCTCCGGAATTCTGCCCACCCTGGGTCCTGCCTGTCCCTATTGCCTTCGTGTCCCCTCTGCAGGCCTGTGAAGAGCCGAGACAGGAGCAGCAGCCATGAAGATCCTGTTCCTGCTCTTCCCCCTACTTCTCCTGTTGGTCCAGGGTACTGAAGGTGAGAAGGGAAGAGGGGAAAAGGGGGAAGGTGTGGGCACCCAGTAGTGGGCATTCAGTGTCCCTGGAAGTGGCCATGGTTGTGGGAATGATGAGAAGGCAACGGGACTGGGGTCAAAAGTGTTTCCTGAGTGAGTATCCAGATGGACACTGATTTGGGGTGGAGAGAGCCCATGGAAACAGAATCCTGGCTTGTTCTGTGGGTCAGGGATGTGGAATGTGACAAATCCCTGCCTGCCAGCTCTGCTGGTCCAAGTAGAGGTGGGAATGCAGGTGGGCATAAGCACGGCTCTTCCTCAACCTCATGCTAGTCTTTTCTACTCTCTGCTCTGCTGTGCCTCCATGTTAGGGGGACAGGGACCTTCCAGGTGAGACAAATTGCAATTGGAGATGTGGCTGTGTGGGAATTGGATCTGAGTGCTTCTCTTGGCCTGAAATGCACCAGCGCCAGGGATCATCAGCCTGTGCATAACCAAAGTCTGACCTCTCAGATTATTTCTTTAAGTTTTCTCTGTGTCTTTCCCCATGGGAACAGGCAGTGCAGTTGCATGCTGGAGAAAACGGGGATTCTGCTCCAGGTTTTCTTGCCCTCCTGGTTCATTTCGTGCCGGAAGTTGTGCACCAAGCCTTGTATGCTGCAGAAGGTAAGGCCCAGATGCTTGGCTGAAAAAATATTTTCCTCATTCTTCTTCAGACAGATCATGTAACACCACCTTTCTAGACAATTTATGATAGATACTGTACAACATTTATGCTTTGAGAGAGATGCAGAAGAAGGGATAGAATAGTCCTGCAGAGTTTGATCTCCCATAAGTGGGGCTGCGGGAGCCCCAGGTCAGCCAGGGTCTCCCCAGTCTCCTCCAGTCTCGGGGTCTCATTCTTGCTTTGTAGAGGCCTGACCAAAGCCACCAAAGAAGGAAAAAGTTCCCTGTCCTTGGGTAGCACCAAGGACATGATTTAGGTCCTGCTGAATCTGCACAGAGCTGGAGCCAGGGCTGCC